>NC_069801.1:10594561-10898757 GCF_027406575.1 Nycticebus coucang | reverse complement strand
GGGGGAGGAGAAAGCAGATGAAAGCTGACTGGGGCCGCTGAGCCCCAGAACACAGGGTGCCTGGCACAGGGGTGGTGTGTTAGGACCACAGGGCAGCCCTGGTTGCTGGTGGCTCCTCCAAATTAGGGTCAGGGTGCAGAGGTGA
This sequence comes from Nycticebus coucang, assembly GCF_027406575.1. Classification (NCBI taxonomy): domain Eukaryota; kingdom Metazoa; phylum Chordata; class Mammalia; order Primates; family Lorisidae; genus Nycticebus; species Nycticebus coucang. The sequence goes on along the minus strand of NC_069801.1, from coordinate 10,898,612 downwards.
GAGATGTTTCTGGAAGGCTACCCTGGCTCGGCCCCTCCGTGGACCCAAAACACAGCCAGCTTTCCTCGGCCCCTCCCATCACCCCCCCCAACCAGGACCCAGCCCTTGAAGTCCAAGGAACAGGTCATGTTGGCCTGTGGCTCCCAGAGGGGCACAGCTTCCCACCCGGAGCAAAATAGAAGCAATCAAATAACGTAGGATTCAATAATATTTTAAAATAAGCTTTATTTAGATTTTTTTTAATATTTTATATTTGCATCCATGCCTTCGAGAAACCTTTCCCACGGGAAAGGAAATTTTCATCTAATGTTACCCAGAACTCATTCGCTATTTGACGTAGTTCTCTTAAATAAATCACCCTTAGTAACTCTTAGAATTATCTCCTAATTTACAAAAACTGAAATGGAAAGGAACTACTAAATCATTACCAGGTGTGGTTGCAATCTTATTTTCTTTTATAAGTAAAGGGAAAACGGTAAAAAAAAAAAAAAAAATCAATCAGAAAAGAAATTCATGGGGGAAAAAAAGTATTTTCTGAAATCTCTCTCTGAAGAGAAAGATGCCAGCCTGCCTGCTTTCCCTCACCTCTGGGCTCAGTGACACAGCTTGACCAAGGGAGGACAGAAAGGTCCTTGTGAGGTACCCTGCCTGCTCCCTCCTGGGCCCCAGGACCAGCTCGAAAGGAAAGGGAGTAGCCGGCTGAGGCTTTTCTATTTGTTTTAGACACTTTGGGGAAAAATAGCCTATCCATTCTGATACAGATGGTCCAGCATTTGAAAATCTCCTTACTTCCTTTTAAGAGCTGCAAATGTTACTGTTAAGCAGAAAGCGTGACTAGTGTCTAGAGCTGTGGGCTAGGCTGTTAGCTGTTAAGGATGCGCAGAAGTGGGGATTCACAGGGCAAGAGAAAAGAAACGGAGTTTTAGGCCTTGGGTGGACCTGGCTGAGCAGCTCATGGCTCCTCCATTCCCCAGAGCTAATATGCACAGGGTTCCTCTGCTGGTGAAGCCTCCTCGGGGTAAAGCTGCTCCCCAGACAGGCAAATGTTCCTGCCAGCCCTCCTCGCCTGGGGTCAGCGGGCTCAGGCTGCTGTGACAAGCTGGGAGACACACCCTGATGGATCCCAAGAGATTTTAAGTGTGGCTGAGGGAACCAACCAGAACGGGAAGGGCAGAGGGCTCAGGCTCAGGACGCTGCGTCCTCTGCAGCTCCCCGCTGGAGGTGGGCGCCTACCCCAGTGACACCTGCCTAGCTCACGGGCAGAATAAACTCAGGTCGAGAAAGACATGGCTGCAGGGAGGAATGCACGCTGCTGGAGGCCCCTGTGAACTGACTCAGGCCCAGGGTTCCCTCGGTCGTACCCTTTGGGTGTGCAGTGTGGGCTGTCTCCCCTGGACTCAGCCTCTCTCAACAGACAGACCCAAAGAGGGGGATCGTGACAGTCAGCACTCTGCTCACTGAGGTGTTGTTCTGTGTGTCAGATAAATAAATATACAGAGAAAAGCCTGGACAGAGTTGTGGGTGGGAAGAAGGTGGAAGGTACATGCAGGGGCAGGAAAATGGGGGCGCGGGGAAGAGAACAGAAAAGCAAGCTTTGAAATCCAACAGTCCCTGGGTTCTAGCCACCCTAAACTCTACTTTGCACGTTTGGCAGCAGCATGATAACAGAACAACAGACAAGTCAACGGCAACACCCGCCTCCCGCCCACCCCATGGAAAAATAGACATTCCAATATTTACGTAATAATTTAGATAGAATAAGTTTTCTGCATTTGTGCAAATAAATTAAATGCAACAATTTTCTTTTTTTTTTTTTTTCTCTTTTCCATAAAGAAAGAAACGACAACACAATTTAAAAACTGGCAGGCTGTTTAAAAAGAGCCCGTGTGACCCCTGACAAACCCAAGCCAAGACGAGGAGGCCCCCTTGGCTGGGCTCACGAGTCTTGGCAGAAAGCGGACCTTACCCTGACGACGATGGCGTTGTGTGGTTAAAGTGACTTGGGCGCACCCCGAGAACAGGGTCTGGTCCCACACGTTCACACTGAGGGGTGGGCGAGGGAGGGGGACATCAGAAACAGACCACATCCTCGGCGAGACGGGCTCCAGGAGTAGCGATTTGGACGAGGGACATTTACAAGCACAGAGTGCACAATCGTTTGGTTATTTACAAATACACAGCAGTCCTTCAAGTTTTCAAGTTTCATAAAAAAATAGGAGGGGAGGTAAAAGGGGGGGGGACCCAAACGAAACAATGAATCAAACAAAAAGAAATTAAGAGAACAAAACAACAAATAAAAAGCCCCAACATTGAAGAAAAATAATAAACTGGATTAACAACACAACGGGGATCGCCCCAGAGAGACAGAGTTGACATGTTCACACACGGTTCATAGTATGTACATCGATTACAGAGGTGGCGACGCAGAGGGAAGGGTTCACACTCCTGGTTTCGCTTGTCAGAGGTGCTCAGCCACCCCCAGCACCCACATGTGCAAGGACACACGTGCACACGCACCCCACGCAGGTCACACGCGCACCCCCACGCTCACACGCACGCACACGCCCGCCGGGCAGCGGGCCGGGGAAGCACGTATCACCAGTCCGCGTCCTCCTCTATGTAATAATCAGGGGCGGTACCATCAAAGAGGCCTGGGTCGAGGGACTTCCGCTGCTTCCCTCTGGCGAACACGCGGGAGATGGAGCCGAATCCCATCTTCTCTTTCTTCTTTTTTCGTTTTTGGTCTTCAAGATCCTCTAGTGACTGAGGAGGCGGGAGCCGCAGAGGAGAGGAGAGAAGAAAGCCGAGGCTTAGCTGGGCGTGGGGGGCGGTGGGCAGGATGGGGGTGGGAAGGCTGCTCTGAGCTAGCAGTCGAGTGACAGAGCCAGGGCCAGGGTTGGCCCCTCCCTCGCTGAGCAAATGTGGAACCTTTCAGGGGCCACAGTAGGACCCATCATTGACCATCCTGGGGATATCACTAAAGATGCTGAGAATAGCCTGGTGTGTCACACACAGTCAGTAAAGGTGAGCCCTGCTGCCCTGTGTATTGTTATTATCTCTGAGTTCCATCTGCGCTGTCTAGAGTGTGCAGGAGGACATCTGTGTACTTGGCCACTGTCTGCGTTCTTGTCTGTGATGTGAGGAGGCCACAGGGAGGAAGGGTGGCCACAGGCCCCCTTTTGCAGTACTAGGGCACTAAGTTGATAAGGGAAAGGGGATGTGGGACAGGTCAGAAAACGTGGAAGAAGCTGGGGCTCGTGTCATTTGAGGCCAAGGGCCTTGTGCCTGAAAGCCTGGCACAGGGGGCCATGTAGCAGATGGGGCAGCTGGGGCTGTGTCACACCCTGTGGACCCCTGGAGACCCTCCCCCCGCCCCGCCCCGGCCACACGCGCCTCATCTGTGATGTGGGGATAGTAATAACAAAGATGGTGATAGTGGTTGTGAGATATGCTATGCTCTACCTATTGGAGATAATATGTGGATTGAGGGTGGAGTCTGCAGGAGAGTTTTGGAAACTGCCAAGTACTTTATATATAAAGACACGTGGTAGCCTTATCCATAAAAAGGGGGAGGTTTCACCGACGACACTTATGGTTCCAAAAACACTTCAGAATTCTTTGAATTCTAAGCCCCACCGCACACCTGGTGGATCAGAACCCCCAGGTTGAAGGGCTCAGGAATCTGCATTGGAGCCATTTCCCTGGTGGTCCCTGATGCAGGTGCAGATGAGTGGGGTGCAGACCAGCGCGTGGGAACCCAGGACTGGAGAGAAGGCCTCAGAGACCTTGCTGACCCTCATATTCATGTCGTCTACCTGCCTATCCTCCCTGTAGCCCCCTCTTCACTCTGATGACAGAATACTGCAATGTTAAAAATGGCAAAAGTGTTTATAGCAGCAAGGGGCCCAAAGAGCCCATCTCCCGGGTTACCAGCCTTTAAATAGTAATGGCAACTCTATAAAACTGGCTACCAGGGGAAGACACTGGCCAGGGCAGCAGAGGACATGTGGTGTGTTTAGTTACTTACAGTCTGGCAGAGGACAGAAGAGGCATCGCCATGCAAGACTCAGGCTGTGGGCTCAAATCCTGTCTGCTGTGCGTGCCCAAGTATGGAAGTACATGGGAGCTAAACCCTAGAGCAGGGATTTTTAACCTGGTGGCACACTGGTGTGCTGTGAGAGGATCTTAGGTATGCCACAAAAATTTTAAAGATCCTTAATTATTTTTGAAAGAAGTTCAAAGCATAGTTAAGGATATTCTTTTTTTACTTTTTTTTTTTTGATCAACCTAATTTAAGTGAATTATACAAGTTCAACTATAGGTTCAAGTGTGCCATGAGATAAAGAAGGTTGAAAAACACTGGGCCAGAGGAATAAAGGATGAAGTCATGGTCCAGCCAGGGCAAGGGAGGGCCCCACGGCCAGCAAAGGCAAACCTACCTGTACAATAGGGTTGTGCAGGTCCTTCTGAACTGGGCCGGGACTGTCGCCCTGTAGCCAAAGGAGAAGAGGAAGATGAAACAGCAGAGACACATGCCACACATGGAGGCTTCCATGAAGGAAGCCATCCCTCAGGGGCCACCCTCCCCTGGGGATCCACCTGCCCCTCACCTCCCGAAGCAGATACTCCCAGGTGGCTTGTCAGCCACTACAGCCTAGAGTTCATGGTACTGCCCGGACCAGGTGTTCTGGACAGAGGCCTCCTGCCTACTCTGGCCTCTTGATCCCCCAACATCCTCTGACTAACAAACCAGTTGCTCAAAGGCTTCTGAACTCCTGTTCCAATAGGTCCATTGGGTGAGAATTAGGGCTTGGTTATACTTGGTGCTTTTCAGTAAATAAATTATATTTTAATAGAAAAAGCACAAAATAAATTAAAAGAATTTTGAGATAGAAACAGACTTGGGAGACTATGTTGCCTCTAGCTTCCCCCCTAACCAACACAAGGAATCTCTGATTTTATGGAAGAGTAGATGGGACTCAGCCCTATGTACAGATGTAAAGAGAGGCTCTAGGCAGTCCAACATCATGGAGCTAAGGAAAAGCTGAGTTACAACTCAAATTTGGGACTGATGCCTCCTGGTGCAGTGCTCCTTCTAGGCAGGGGCACCAGGGCACACTTAGCCCTGAGCTCAGTCAGAGCTGCCCCAGGAGCCCTATCCACAGGGTCTGAGGACCTTCCCTCCTTCCTAGGGAGCCTCACACACAGGCATAGGCAGCCAAGACTTTTCCACTGTGTTGCCAGCCCTGCCCTAGGTGGGTGGGGAGGGAACCCTTAATACCCTGTGTGTGTGCAAAAGCTTTCACTACCTCTCAGAATTAAGTCTGCCCTGCCGGGAGGCAAAAAAAAAAAAGTTGAGATCACAACATTCATTACTAGGGAGACTCCTGGTGGTTGTTTCTGGAATTGCAGGCATAAAGCCCAAGAAGAACAAGTATGTGTTACTTGGACCAATGTCCCTCAACCTTTGCCAACCTTCTCTGCACTGAGTCCCACCTCTGCTTTAACTTAGTGGCCAGAGGACAGAGGGTCACCTGTAGCTATTTCCTGGCTCTTCCTGGCTTACCTGTGTAAAAACTTGTTGAGATAGTGGATAAAGGAGGTTGAAGAAGGGAGGGAATGTAACCAATAGTAGTTTAATCTTTAGTCCCATCTCTAGGTTTGCAAACAGAACCTCTCCTGGAAGCAGCTAAGACAGTCTACTCTGGGTAGGACCATATTTGCCAAACTTATGGGTAAGAGATGGGGCTGCTGCCCAATGAAATGCCCACGTGCAGATGACTAGCCCATCAAAGCAGTCACTTCCTAGCAGCGGGGCCTGTTCTACGGTGAGCGTGGAAACAAATGTGCTGGAACTGCGACTTCTAGCTGCAGGTGTGCAGCAAGGTAAAGCTGGGCAGAGGCTAGGCCTCTGTCAAAGACAATTCAAGAGGCTTTCGGAGAACCTCTTCTACAGAATGGATCTTCCAGCAGCATTTCTGCAGTTAGAGCCCCCTGGACCCCACCAGGAGAAGAGAAAGTATGGTCCATGGGAAGGTATTCTCATTTGGGATCTGCATGGCCTTTGCTGGCTGTCTGGCCTGAGGCATCAATGGCTCTAGGTTTAACTACAAGGTGGAACTTCAGGGCCAGGGAATGGGCATCAGAGGCCCCTTTAGTGGCCCACTTTCCTTGCCTTGTCATCAAGACAGCTTTTGCCACTGGGGTTCTCTTCTAGGTACCGTGGCTTCCTTAAAGCTCCAGTAAAAAATAAATGAAGAATCTCAACTCTAAGCAGGACTGACCTTCCTCCCACCCTGAGTGGGCTATATGGGACTCCGGGGCCAGCAACGCCTGCTGTCTACATCACCACGCTAAAGGGGCTTCTGTTGTTTAGTCTTAGCTATTTTTATAAACGCTTTTTATTGTTACAATGGTTTGAAAAAAAAATGGTTCCATCATTATTACTCATATATAGGAAAGCTATTGATTTTTATAAATTGATTTTCAACCACTGCTGTTATGTACATATTATTCGTTCTAATAGCTTTCTAAGCTATTCTCTTGAGTTTTCTAGGTAGACAATCATACTACAGGCAAGTAATGGTTTTGTCCAATTTCTTTTTTATTATCTATTGCGCTGGTTAATAAAGCAATATTAACTGAATTTTTGAAAAAGCCTTCCTGTGCATTTGAAGACCAACCCTATGGTGGTGCCTCTGTTTTCAGGACATGACAGCAAAGCTCTCTGTTATCATCTGTGTGGCGGAACAAAAATTGAAAGTGGTCCCCACACCCTAAACCCCCAGTGTTTCATATTAGAACCTCAATATGGCTCCACTTCCCTCTCTGCTAGAGCCCTTCTGTCTGCCCCACCAGTCACCAAGTGCTAGGTGGCTGGCACTTGTGCCTCTTGGTAGCTGGTGGCCAGCATAGGATCAAAAAGCATTTGATTAAATAAGTAAACTTGGAAGGAATCTGCATGCCTTCCAGAGGCAATATACTCCAAAACTACTGGATGAAGGATGGAGGACTGGCTCTCAGGGGAAGCGAGGTAGTGCTGGTACAACCCTGAGCTCCAGGGGTAACGTCTAGGAGAAGCCCATGGTCCCAGACAGGGCCCACCAATTCCAGCTGCACAGGCCCCGCGGCTGGCCCAGGCCCGCTTCCTCTGGATTCTCCTCACCCTCCCGGGCACAAGGAGCAAATGGGCCTCATTTCTTTCTCTCCCCAGATCCTTCGCTTCTTGCAAAAGGAAAGAACAGACCAGGAAATGCATTCGCCAGAGTGCTCCCTGGGTAGACGAGAGGAAACAGCGAGTCCGGCTTCACCCCGCCACGCGACCCCTGCCCGGGGGCCCAGGCCCTGCTGCTGCTGGCCTTACGTTGCAGAGGGAGTGAGTCCGGTGTCGAGGGGAGTTAATGTCGCTTGGTGTGGACGACCGGTCGCCTTCGGCAGCAGATGCATCGGAGATGACAGAGGGCTGCCGGGAGTGGCAGGGGCTCACCCTGACCGCTGGAAAGCAGGGACAGATGGTGAGTGAGGGACAGAGAGGATGTCCTCCATCACCAGACTGCCCTGCAAGTGGTTCTACCCAAAGCTTCCCTCATCCAGATTGGGACACTGAGGCTTAAAGAAGGGAAGAGACTTGCCTGGTTCTCTGCCCTCCATTCTGCAGCCCCACACCTTTCCAGAGAGTACTTGCTGGGAAGAAGCTCCCACAGCCTCTGGAGCCAATCAAGCCCCCGCCCCCCACAACCAGGCTGAGTTAGGAGGAGAAGACAAGGGGTTCGAGGGACCTCCAGGACTGCTCATGTGCCCCGGTCACCTGGATGTTCCCTAGATCTGCGACCCTGAACTCTGCTCTGCACCACTGTCCTGAACAAGAACCTTAAGGGACATTGCCTCCTCCTCTCTTTTCCCCACACCCCATGTCCAGGAAGCAGCAGTGCCTCCAGACAGACCCCCAAATCTGTCCACTTCACTCCAACCACATTCCCACCGCTGCCTCTCACCTGGAAAGCCGTGCGGCCTCCGTGTGGGCTTCTCACACTGCAGCCAGAGCCACAGGCATCTGGCCTGCCTCCTCCTGGCTGCCGAGGCTCTACCCACCCAGCAGCCTCAGCTCAGCTGCTTGTGACTGTCTCTGTTCTCGAGCCACACCAGCCCTCTGACAGTGCCTAAGGCAGGCCACCCCCTCACCTGTCCCCTGGCCTCTGCCATCATCTTTCTGGGGTCAGCTTAGCCAGACAGGCCTTCCTCCTGCACCGGTTTTCCCTACTCTGTTCTCCCCTAATCAAAATTTCTGTCTGCTGTTGATCCCTCGCCCTGTGCTAATTACAATCTGTAACCATGCTGCTTGTTTGTTTATTTATGTGTGTTGTATCTGTCTGCACCCTGACAGCATCAGCTCCGCTAGGGCAGGCACCCTGGATGTCTTACCCACGTTGAATTTCAGAGCTCACACTGACTGGCACATAGTAGGTGCTCAAGAAATAGTGGGTGAATGACTGGCCCAGTTCAGAAGCCCTGCCAAGTGTCTCAGCAGACGGCTCTGCCTGCAGCTGCTGGCACTGGATAGAGAAAAAAACACCTGCTGTTCAACAAGGCTGACAGAGCACCTACTGTGTGCAGGCGGTGTGTGAGCAGGTGGGGGTTACAGTCCTTGCTACCAGTCACTGTATAGCCTAACAGGTGGCTAAAGGTGCCTGGAGTCAGTTCCAATCTAGGTTGAGTTCACGCTACAGGCTGTGTGACCGTGGTCATGTTCCCCAACTCCTCAGAGCAAGTTTTACTATCTGTAAAATGGGAAGACAGAAGATCGGCAGTGATGCCGATCTCAGAGTAGCTATGTACGTGATGTCTCTGTTACAGGGCTGGCATTGGAGGGAGAAGTTAGGTAACAAATGCATCAACAGCAATCACGAGGCAGGTAGGCACCCAGCTCTATGGGACCACAGAGGACACAGGGGGCGTGGCAGGCAGAGGGCAAGGAAGGCTTCATGAAGGAGGGGCTGTCTAATAAAGAGTGTGGAAGCAGGTGCTGTGGAGAAGACAGGGTCCCAGAGACAGATCCATCCGCCTGTCCATCTTTTCCCAGGCCAGAGCCAATTCTGTTGAGCAGGGGCCTTGTACATGACTTGGGTGACCTGGTGGCTGCTACCATTACGTGATTCAGAAACTGCCCAAACTCTGTCTGCCTTCAAATAGTGCTTCTGCCCTTCTGCTGCCCCAGGTCTGGGGCAGGAACCAGGAGGGCTGTGTGCACGTGTGGGCTGGGCAACTCTGAACAAATGGTGGTCCTCTCTGGGTCTCAATCTCCCTGCCTGACAAGGGAGCTGGACCTGAGCAGTTTGATTATAAGCTCCCCCAGCTCTGAGTCCAGGCTGTAAAGACCAGAGCTGCCAACATCCACCCCCCAAAGTCAGCCTACCTTGGGCCAGACAGTGAAGGGAAGGCTGTGTCTCCACTGGGTGGGAAGGGAGGACTCTGGATTTGCTTACTGTCTGGGTTCTAAAAGCCCATGTGTCACCTCTGATGACAATGATGGCGACGATAATGGTGAGAGTAGCTGCTAAGATTTACCCAGCACTTACCACGATCTGAACTCCATTCTGGAAATTTTACACATCTCATCTTCATGAGAACCCCATGAGGCAAGTAAGGGGAAGTACCAGCAAAAACACAATTAATGCTTGCTGTACGCTGAGATCCTAGCCGGCTCTGGGAGGAAACTGAGGACCCTGGCCAAGGGTCGTGCCCCTAGGAAGCAGAAGGGCCAGGATTTGCCAAATCCAGACCCCGTTCCTCTCCACCCCAACAACTTATCTACAGTGTCCCCACTATACCCTGGACAGGCAGTGGTAGGCCCTGACGCCTTCCCCTTGACCAGCCCACCAGCCCCTTGATGGCCAAGGCTGTGTCCAACTCATCTTCTGCCTCACCAAGGGCCAGCTCTGCCTGCAGCTGCCCGAGTGAATGCTTCCCACCCCTACTGTATAGGCTGCTGCCGGGGGCCTGTTCTAACCTGTACCTATCACACAAGGACAGCCACTTGGAGGGACAGAGGACAGAGCATGGGGGCCTGCAGATGTGCGGTGGGGCAGCAAAGAGTTTGGAGCCTGTATCACAGGTAATGGATAGAGAGGCTGCCAGAGGCCTGACCACCTTGCCAAGTGCCTAGAGCAAACGCTTGTGGCACGCGTCCCTCTACCTGCATGCCCAGGCTGGAGCTAGCATTGGTCACAGAGTTCCACCCATGTGACCCAGGCCACCCAATCAGACTCTTTCTTTGGGATTTGCTATGGATACAAAGGGAAGAGATAGTTTTTCAACCTCAAAACTTTTAAGCTATGAGGGCCTTAGAAGGACAAAACTGCTGGCAACTATTTTGCTGCCTTGTAGATAGAAGCAACCTAAAGATAAGGCCAGACAGAGGCGGGCAGAGCTGAGAGATGGTCAGAAGGATGCATACATTGTTTGAACCTCTGGATCCAGCTATACCTGATGTCCATCTCTTAGACTTTTCAATTACGTGAACCCAAGGTCTCTGTCCCTACCCTAAGCTGCTGTCGTGTGAGCAGAGAAGCTGCCTCTCCTGCTGTGTCAGATGCCTCCCATGAAGCCCCCTGCAGCCACAGCTGGGCCAGGCTGGGGCAGGACTCACCTTGCCGGTCTGCAGGGTGGGGAGGGTGGGAGTGGTAGAGAGTCTGCTGGCTCTGCCGGATGGCTGCGGTCAGCGGGAGGTCTGCCTGCACCACCCACTCCTGGTTGCCATTGAGCACCGTCTCGCCAGGCATGGCGAGGGAATGTCGCTTGGGGACATCCTTGGTCAGTGTGGCTAAGGACTGCTTGGCCTATGGAAAGAGCCAGGAGATAGGGAGAAGAAGTTGTGATCAAGAGAACGTCTTGGACTGCTGGTTGGCAACGAGTCCTCAGCTCTCCCCTGCTGCAAATGGTTGCATCACACACGTGGAAAGCACTGGACCATCTGAGCAGGCCCTGCAACAGGCAGTTGGAAGAGGCGTGGGTGGGATGGCTCTCCTGACCTACTGGGATTGACTTTTTATACCCAGATGAGGCCTCACTTGTCTGGTCCTGGGAGTGGCAGCCTGACACCTTCACTGCTGACAACTGGGAGGTCCCCTATAGTACGTCCTTCAGGATGGGGTGGTGTACTTATGAGCTCCAGGATATGCTGGAAGACCATCCACACTGCCCACTCAGGATGTTTTACTCCTGGGACAAAGCTACAGACACGGTGTGTCAGATCTAAAACAAGCAAGTGGGGACGTACACACCGTCCTCTCCCTACGGCAACTCACACACCTCTCTGACTCATCTCTTCCCTTAAATGCAGTTTACTGCTGGGAATCCGCTTGAACTCTGACGCCCACTGCTCTCTGCGCCTCCACCGCCTCCTGCACCCCCCGAACCGGGCATGTCCAGCTCCTGGTGCAGTACAAACATGTCCATGTGACAAAGAACAGGGTTCTCCTACATTTCTCCTACTGAATGTGCTGTGTGACCTTGAGCAAGTTACTCTACCATTCTGAGCTTCATGGTCCTGCTACATAAGACGAGGAAACCAAGAGGGAAGAAGTTTATATAAGCAGTGCCCCCTGGAGCCGGGCAGTGAGGGGGCCCAGGCCCAAGCTTGGCAGAGCTTGGGCTCTGAAATCAGATAAGCTGAACATGATCTCGGCTCTGCCACCTCTGGGCTGGGGGGACCCTAAGGAGGCTCCTCACTTCTCCTGCCTTCTTGTCCCCACAGAATGATGGGGATAAAGACAGCACCTCCCCCACATGGTTGCTATGGAGAGAGCTTGGCCCACAGGAAGAACACTCAGTGAGTATCAGTGACCATGATTATTAAAGTGTCCACTTCACAAGTGGGGATTAGATGAGGAATAACTCACAAGAAGGCCAAGGCTCCTGTCTGGCCCAGTGTAACGCAGGGGCCGAGGTGGCTAAGGCAGATGACTCGAGCCCTCCCCAGGACTGGGCAGGAGAGACAGCAGTGCAGGGTCCTGCCCTCACCCACCCCTGGGCTTGAGCTGATGGCAGCTCCTAATGACCCAGATTGTCGGCTGATCTAGAGGCCACGTATATCACACCCCCACATCAGGGAGTGAGCTGGCCCCTCAGGCACCCCAAGTGCTGAGCTGAACTGAATCCTGTGCTTAGTTTTCCAAGGGATCCCTGCTTGTCCAGGGGACGTCTCTCCGGGCCAAAGGCTGGGAGGATCCCAAGGCAGGAAACTTCTCAGCAGACATGAGAAAGATTGTGCTCTGCAGAGATGGAGCACTGCACCCACAGGCACGAACTCAGCTGCCTTCTTCCTGTGCTGCATAAACAAACTCAACAGCAAAGTTCTCAACTTTAGGGGAGGCCAGTTGGGACCCTCTTTTACTGATCTCAGGGATGTTGGCGAGGAGAAGCCGACGTGGGCTGACAGGGCGAGTGCTGCTCCACACACCTGCAACCGTGGGCTCTGGTGGCGGTGGGGAGGCACCTGCTGGGGGCGTGGGCACCAGCAGGCAGGCTGGGGCAGGTGGGCTCTGACTTTATGTGGGAGCAGCAGGAGTCTCCCCCTTCCAGCTCAGGCCCACTGCTTAGAACTGGCTGTGGCAAGGGGCTGGTCCAAATGAACCAAGAAGGCAGTGGCCGGACCCTGGAGGGATATTGGTTTTGACAGAGCCGAGAAGACCCAAGTGGTGCCAACTCAGCATGGCCATTAAAAAGGGAACCGAGGCTCAGACTGGGCCTCTTTCCCTGCCCCTCGCTCACCCCTCACTGCCCCTGAGCCTCCCCTGGGCCTGTGGAGGTTGTTGCTTCTACAGATGTGGGAACCGAGGCATGGAAAGCTTAAAAGTTGATGTGTTCAGGGCCACACAATGACTGATTAGTAGAACAGGCAGGGAGTGGGAGCTGAGGATAGGGCGGGCCTCTAGCAGCCTCAGAACATGACAGCTCAAGTTCCCTCCTCCTCACGGGGAGCAGGCCTGACTCGTCCCCTCCTGTGTCCCTTCACGGTCACCACGAGGAAGGTCCTATAATACTTCAGATTTTACACAGGAGAAAACTGAGGTTCAGAAAGTCCCCTGTCAGAGTCACTCAGCTCGAAAGACAAGACCAAAACTGGGACTGTTAGAAGCAAACAGCCCAGGCATAAAACTGGGGTTACTATGGCTCTGACTACAGCCCTCCCCTGTGTGTCTGAGCCCGGGCTTGACACCGCCTGTGCTGATGCTACAACAAACCCATCCATCGTCCTGAACTGCTAAGGTTCCCACTAGCAAAAGGGCCCGATGCCTGCCAGGAGGAGAAGGCCAGCTGAGTCCTGTTGGCCACAACAGGAAGCAGGTTGAGTGTCTGGGCACGGTGGGTATGGAAGCCAAGGTGAGCTGGCTCCAGAAAGACCCAGGAGTCCCTGGGAGGCCCAAAGGCGAGGAAAACACATCTGTTCGTCCACTGGGAACCAGGAAGGCCTGGGAGAACAGGGGCGTCATCCTGCACCCCTTTCCCTGGAGGCAGCAGGGTCACCAGTACCACTGACCCCACTGGAGGGAAACACCTGGGCCCTGCCAAGGGGAGCAGCTTTTCCCTGCCCTGGCAACTCTCACCACTAGGGGTCACCATAGGACAAGGAGACCCAGGGGAGGCCTCTGGCCCCTGCCCTGCTCTGGCCACCCAGTCCTGAAGCAAGTGACCTTAGAATACCAGGAAGGCTATGTTAACCATTGTGATGAAAATGTGTCAAACGGTCTATGAAGCTAGTGTACGGTGCCCCATGATCATATCAATGTACACAGCTATGATTTAATAATAAATGAATGAATGAATGAAAAAAAAAAAAAAGAAAAGCAGAATGTCATCTTTCACAAGGGCAGGCACTGTGCTAAGTGCTTCTCTTGGGTCACGTCACTGACATCCTCACAAAAGCCCCGTGGAGACAGCTGATCCTGAAAGGCACAGGTTACAGCAGCCCTGGTCCGCTGCCCCTGCCACCCGGCGACAGCAAGACTGACCCCTTTCCTTCTTCCTCCTTCGGCAGCCCACTCAGTGTGAAGATGAGGAGGAAGGTGGCCTTTACGATGGCCCACTTCTGCTTCATGAACAGCAAACACGTCTCCTCTTCCTTCACGGCTTTCTTCACCACATTTTTTCTTTCGCTTACTTTATGGTAAAAATACAGCGGGTGACACGGAGAATACATGAAATGCGTATTATTGCCTGTTTATGTTACTGGTAAAGCTTCCAGTCAAAAGTACTTCGCTTTAAGTAGCGAAGCTGCAGGGGAGTCAAAAGTCATATGCAGATTTACACTGCGTAGGGGGTCGGTACCCCAACCCCCATGTGGTTCAACTGTGAATGTAACTACCCCATTCAGAGATGGTCAGTATGGCCAGAGAGGGGAAGGCTCCTGCCCTGAGTCACACAGCTAGACAATGATGAGGGCTAGACAATGATGATCTGGATGTGAACCCAGATCCCATGGCTGTACCCACAGTGTTACTCGGCATCCGCGTCTCAGAATGACAATTCCTCTGGAAGCCTTGTGATCCACTCCCACCCCTCCAGAGTCCCCTCTGTGTCTTCCCAGCCATCGCTACATTGAGCCCTGGTGGTTTCAAAGACCCTTGTAAGCCACCAGCTCTCTGATTCTACCCAGCCACCTTGTGGGGAAGCCAGGGGAGGACTGTGACCCACTCCCACCCCAATGACAAATACAAGGCACCAAAGCCTAGAACGGTTCAGTGAGGGGCCTAAAGTCACACAGGAGTCAGTAGAATGGACCTCTGGGGCTCAGGACCTGGCTGTCTGTCTCCACCCTCCCGCCCCCTGCATAAGCTGTGCACCTTCTCAGAAAACAGTGTCTGGGAGTATTCTGAGAGTTAAAAAATGACATTGTTTTCCTTGATGATATTTTCGCTCTGGAGACATTTGAAAATAGCCTAAATAAACAAATAAAAGGTTGCTTGTCATCCTGCTACCCGGGATAACTAATGTTACTATTTTGGTATATTTCCTCCCATATATTTTCCTAAACAAATATACAAATTTTAAACAAAAAAGGTTTTGTTTTATAAGAGCAGCTGGAGAGTGAATGGTCTCCCAGCATCCCCACAGTCCCTGGGCCCAGGGCAGGTGGACAGAAGGCTGTCTCTGGCTCTGGGGGCTGACATGGCCTGCGTGGTCTTGGAGGGAAGCGTATCGAGCATCAAGGATGCCCTGAGGCCTCTGCCTGTGTCCCTCTCTGTGCTGCCCCAGGGTGAAGAGGGTCTCACCATGGCCAGCTCAGCCTCCAGCTCCTTCATGCGGTTGTCCTTGAGGTCCAGCTGGGAGCGCAGCGCCGTGGCGTGGTCCGTGGCCTCCTTGGCTTGGCGCCGCAGCTCCCACTTCTCGCGCTCCAGCAGGTCCTTCTCCTTGGCCAGGGCCTTGACCGCGTCCTCGCTCTCCTGCAGGTGGGGGAGAGAGCATGGTGGGGTTAGGACAGGCAGGGGTTCCTTGCGGCATGGGGATAGCTGCAGTGGGTCTGGCCCCAGAGGGCAAGAGCAGCAGGAAGGCCCGCAGCACATGGCTTCAACTCTGGCCCTGTGGTGGGAATTGTTGGGGTCCTAATTCCGGCTCTGCCATGAGCTGGCCGGGAGACAGACACCCAGAAAGACTGCAGGTGCTCAGTAAAGACTTCTCCATGAATGAATGAGCGAGCCTGTGGCTGCCTTGGGTGAGTCTTTCTACCTCATTGAGTCTGGGTTTCCCCATATCTAAAATGGGGTGGGGTGACTCCTACTTGTGTCAAAGACTTGCAAAGACTGAATGACTTCATGGGAGGGAGATGCTTAACACAGTCTGCCAAAAGGTGGGGTGCCGTAACAGTTTGGGGGCTTTGTTTTGTTGTTTGGTAAATTGTGTGCGTCACAGGGAAACAGGGACAGCAGCAAGGAGGCACCTGTAACCCACTGTCTGCACTGCCACGAGGTCCAGGCCACAGCTGATGGGGGGAACAGCTGTCGAGTCCAGAATGCAGCCAGGCTCTCCACCACTCGCCCAGCCCCTCCCCAGCTGGCCCCCCTGTGATTGCCCAGGGAAGGGCAGAGGTGCTGTGCCGGTCCTCAGAGGAGGGTCTCAGAACAGCAGGGGTCCTTCCCATGAGGCTGGGGCCCTGTGGGCAGCTCTGCCCACCCGCCCAGCAACCATCTTCCCCTTTACTCATTTAAGAGCAAACCCAAGACCTGGAACCGTCAAGAGGCCACCATCCTTCCTTGTCTGACAACCCTGCTGCTGATGGCCTGACTTCCAGATGGCCAGAGACCAGGAAGCTGAGGGAGGAACCAACCGGCCCTTTCTCTGGCTGTCACAGAACTGGGGCTTAGGTTCTAGGGAGAGAAAGAACCTTAGGGCCAAATTCTATATTTGCAATGACTGCTGTCAGTCATCTCTGCCTCAGTTTCCTCATCTGTAACCAGGGATGATAACACACGTAGTTCAGGGTGATACTGTGAGGCCTGAATGTCCACGTTGGAGAATTCAGTGCAGGGATGGGAACCCACTTCCCTCAGGTCCCTGCTCGAATGTCAACCTCCTCCGAGAAGTCTTCCCTGACTGCCCACGTGAGAGAGCAGCCCCTGGCCCTCCTTGTTTTCCTTATTTGGACATGACACTGGTCATTTAACCAATATTCGTGGCTACTGCCAGCAGGTACAAACCAGACAGAAATCCCCATGCTTGCAGAGCTTACGCTGGAAGATTCTGCTCTGTGCGGAACTGAGCAACTGGGGTTAAGGGCTGTTTCTGAAAACCGGCTGGTGAGTAAGAGGCTGCTTATAAATGTCCCTGAATTAAGAGGAAGACCCACTAGGACCCTCAGGATCATTTTCGTCTGTCTCTTTGCAGTCATTGCCTTGCACTGCTCAAGAGGAGAGCAGGGGCTGTAGGCTGGGCAAGAAGGCCTCATGGGTGCTTTCAAAACCTGCCCCCACTCCCCATGGTAACATTCCCTGGCAGCAGAAGAGCCGGCTCAGCAGTAACCCTCATGGGACGTTCCTCACCGTGCTAAGGCTTTTAGATGCATTATAATATTTAAACCTCACAACCACCCATGAAGCAAAGACTGCGATTATCCCTGTTTCACAGAGGGACAGACTGGGGCCTAGAGATGTAAAATACTTTCCTCAGCCCCACAGATAGTGTAGTAGAGGTCCCCACTGCTGCTGACAACTGAGGCAGGGAAGGACCTTACAGGAGACCCTCTTCTACTCCTGGGGAGTTTGGAACCTGATGGAAGTTGAAGCTGGCTGCAATTTACAAGGGTAGGATCTGGCCAGGCCGTATGAAGCCTTGGAGGCCAGGCCAAGCGAGGCAACCTTTGATCCTCCAGGGCTGCCAGCACTCAGAGGTCCATACCTAGTCCATACCTAGTCCACCCTTCAAAGCCGTTTTGGAATTCTTTTCCTGGAATGACCATCAGAGCTGTCATCATACAACTAAGTTTGCAAACTTGTCACCACGAGCTTACACTGGTAGCACCATACAAACAACTTGGTAAGATTTCATAACCTTGGGGCGGCGCCTGTGGCTCAGTCGGTAAGGCGCCGGCCCCATATACCGAGGGTGGCGGGTTCAAACCCGGCCCGGCTGAACTGCAACCAAAAAATAGCTGGGCGTTGTGGCGGGCGCCTGTAGTCCCAGCTACTCGGGAGGCTGAGGCAAGAGAATCGCTTAAGCCCAGGAGTTGGAGGTTGCTGTGAGCTGTGTGATGCCACGGCACTCTACCGAGGGCCATAAAGTGAGACTCTGTCTCTACAAAAAAAAAATAATAATAATAAATAAATAAAAAAAGATTTCATAACCTTGGCATATCAGAGTCCCACGGCTGTGTTTGTGTGGCAGTGTGGCAGTGTTCTGCTGAATTGTGTTCATTATTGTTGTGTGTTTTGTGTGCCATACGATGACTGTCCTATCCAGGCCTGCCTGCCCAGGAGACATGGAGCCCCCCAACCAAGGGCTGTGCCACGTTTGTCTTGGTGTCCAGGTCTGGCTGGACATACGCAAGGCCTCGCTGTCTGTGTTTTAGGATTCAGATTTGAGAGGCAGACCCCTTACTGGGCCTACAAGGTGAGTGATGAGGGGGCTGGGAGGCGGGCGCTGACCTTGCGATGCTGCTCATAGTTCCGGATGAAGTCCCGGAGCTGTTCCTCGCGGCTCTCTAGTGTGGCGTACAGCTGCTGCATCTGGCTCACCAGGTCCGTCTTCTCACCCTTTAAGCGCTTCCGGTCAGCTTTCATGGCTGGGGACAGAAGAGTGAGTTAGTTCGAGACCTCCACTATCTCCTCCAGATGCCCAAGTGCTGGGAGGGGCATTACCACTGTTGCCTCTTTAACAGAAGAGAAGAAAGGGCTTGTGCAGAAAGATGGAATATCCCTCTCTAGCTCCCATGTTGCTTAGTAACTTTCCCCGGATTCAAACACAGGCCCAACTATGTCTAGCACCCCCATTCTCACCTCTCAGATTTATTGAACAAACCAGGGGATTGAGTGCTTCTTTAAATGCCTTCCCAGCCCTGAGCTCACTGGGTCCCCAGTGTTGAGGAGCTGAAACCTGGTGAGCTCCTGATACCCACAGCCCAGGGAGCTGGAGGCCCTGATTCCTGGCCAAATTGAACCCCCTGGGCCATTCTGAGTCCATCAGAACCACTCAGCCCAGCCTAAGTGTTAATCACCGGAGAAATGTTAGATTAAAAATATGCATCAAGATAGACACCAAAAGTATGAGTGACAGTATGCAACTTATATCTCAATAAAGTTGTTAAAACAACAAAACATGCAGTGTCTCCAGCTCTGAGGGTCTTCCTGCGAGGCAGTGTGACTTCTGCTCCCCCCAGCCCTGTCTCCTCAGTGAATGGTGCAAGCTCAGGGCTCAGCCTGCAGGGTGGGCTCTGCTCCCATTCCCAGAGGCCCCCAGAGTGCCATCTCCTTCCTAGAGAGAATCCTGAGGAGTGGTTTCTAATCCTTCCCTGAGCGCTCCTTGTGGAGCTGGGGGTCAGGGGGTTGAGGGGAAGTAACCTTGGGTAACCCTGGATCTACAAGCTTCTAGCCTGAAAAGGCACAGAGTGGCTAAGTCATTTGCCTAAAGTCACACAGCCACGTCTGACCCCAAAGCCTACACACCTGACTTCACAATATGCTGTCTCCATAGTGAAGCCCCCCAAACCTGGAGGCCTCTGGCCCCGTGGCAAGCTGAGGGCAGAAATATGGGGCGGGCAAGGGCTTGTCATGGATATAGCAGCCTGCAAACTCAACCTGTGTACGTGAAAGAGTTGGGGACACCAGCCATGGCCTGGGGACCCTAAGCTCCTGGCCTGGTGCCTGACATAAGCTGATGTCCTGGTCCTGCAGGGCCCCTTTCATCCTCCTCATCTGGATCTAACAGGGTAGGAGGCAGTCAGTTGGGGCCATGCCATCCCATGCACAGAGCCATGGGGAACAGACTCATGCAGGGGAGCTTCCATTTTTGTGGCCCTTTAGATCCCACAGCTGGGTCTGACCTCTTCCCAGCCAGCTTAGCAGAGCAGCAACTGGGGTCACCAGGGCTGGAATTTCAGGTCTGCTGGGCCGGAACTTTAAAAGGCAGAGCGTACACCATGTAGGCTCAGGGGTGGGCAGGAGGGAGACGCAGCTGGCCTGGTTTTGTGCCCTGATCTCCAACCTAGTGTGGCCACATTCCTAGCGAATCTTACTTTAAGAAAACCAAGTATCTAAAGATGTAACTAGGTCAGACGGCACCATCCAGGAGAGCAGGGCCCTGCTGTCACCCATGAATTGGAAATTTCCATCTGCACACTCTCACGGGACTTTGGCGGTACTCCTGTGAGGTAGGTGTGCGTGTGGGCATTTTTATCACCCCATCTAAGGGAGGAGGAAAGTAACACCACACAGCCAGTCAATGGGGTTAAACTGGTACCCCATTTTCAGTCTCAGGCTGTTTTGGGGCTTGACAACAGCAGGGAAGTGCTTGAGCTTGGGGAGTGGCCAAAGGCGGGGTGCTGATCCCAGAGATGTTACTGATGTTACCATGGTGGCTTCCTGGGAGCCTCCGATGGCCCTCCTGCCCCAGTGGGGAGAAGCTGGTGCCAACAGGTTGCATGGCTCCCCCTACCCAGGGGTTATGCCTCTGCCCTCTGGGTGGAAATTAAACCCTGTTGGGCTCTGACTTGATGCCTGCCTTTCCAGGTGGGGTCAAGGCAAAGTCCAGACTTTGCTCTTGGCAAGTGGAGACGGGGAGGGACACCACTTCAACCCCCAAATGGGACGGTCCTGGGAGTTTTCTGATTTCTGTCAAATGGCCTTTGAGGGGGGTGATGGTGCAACTTCTTGCTGATCTACCCTCACATCATCTGCCCAGCGGGCCGAGGGGCGTCTCTGTGTGTGCTGCAGGGGGACTGTGACCTTCTGACCTGTGCCTTCAGATTAGTTTGTTTTTTTCTTTTTTTTTTTTGAGACAAGAGTCTTACTATTTCGTCCTTGGTACAGTGCCCTGGCATCACAGCTCACAGTAACCTCAAACTCTTGGGCTTAAGCGATTCTCTTGCCTCAGCCTCCCAAGTAGGTAGGACTACAGGCGCCCGCCACAATGCCTGGATATTTTGTTGTTGTTGTTGTCATTGTTGTTTAGTAGGCCCAGACCGGGTTCGAACCCACAGCCCGGTGCATGTGGCCAGTGCCCTAACCACTGAGCATAGGCGCCAAGCCAAAATTAGTAGTTTCTAAGAGGAGATGTAGAGCTCCCCAGCAAACTGCTTAGTTAAGCACCTACTGTGTGCCAGGCTCCATGTTTGCTGCCGTGAGAACAGGGGTGAGCCAGATATGGTCCCTGCCTGTGGGCGGCTGACCATCTATTACAGGACACACCTTCACACCCAGATAGTTGATGCTTGTATCCATCCAGCTTCCTCTTTACCAAGATAACTCCAATTTTGTTTGGACAGGGCAATGTGTCCAGCTAAAACATTCAATTTCCCAAGTTGTGCTGTGGCTGGAAGGGTATGCATATCACACTTCTGGCCCCTAAGATGTACACAGACATCTTGGGAGCACAAGGATAGAATTAATGGAAAAGCAGGAAAAAAAAAACAAAACCAGGAGGCTTGGATCTCTGACGGCACCACTCAGCCAGGATTCCTTATAACAGGAGAAAACCAAAGCCCAACGCTTGTGGGGGTCTCCCGTGACAGGCAGCCCAACACACTCAATCCCAGCTGACATGTCAGGGCAGGCTGTGAGCGGTCGCCCCACTGCCGGAGGCCTTGCTCCACGCTTCCCTCCTGTGAATGTGCCAAGAAGATCTTTGCTCTGTCTAACTCTGGCCCTGCCATGTCAGGGACCAAGAAAACATGAAAGCTGAATCTCTGGCAAAGAACACTCAGTACAGAGCAACTAAAAATGGCAACATGGCGTCTTTGGACCCATCGTGCAGGCAGAGAGATGTGCAGTTTGTACACGGCTGGAGGTGAAAATCTGTGCAAACAAGGAGGTTGGCATGACGGACACCCAAGAAACAACTGAAAATCTATACACTCGTAGCTATGAAAATGACACCGTGAAGTCCCCCTTCCTTTTCTTCTCCCTCATCACTCTGCTCTTGTCCTTCCTTCCAAACCTGTTTCTGACATTCTCCAAAAGCTCCTGATGGGAGATGAGCTGCCGGCCTGTGCCTCTCAGGGACCGGGCTCCGGCTTGGTCCGCAGCTCTCCAGCACTCTGTTAGCCCTCCCCGGTATCCGGCTTCACCCAGGCGGGTGCCCTGCCAGTAGCCAGACCACCGGAACCACTGCCACGGTGACGACAACGAGCGACGTCACCCTAGGTGGGCCCTGCACGATCATGAAATGAGCTCCTGGGAGTGTGGGGGACCCAAAGGTGGGAGGAAGGATGTGCGGGGGGAAAACTAACAGACTTAGTTTTCCAACTCAGAGGTGACCACTTGCATATGTGACACAGGGCCATTACTAGGGGCCCGGTGCAGCTCAGGACAAACGATACTTTTCTGAGAATGTCACCCCTCTCAGGCTTCCACAGTGGACTATTCTTCCTTCCCCAGCTTAGGGTGCCCCACCCCACATGCGGGATGCAGCGGAACAGTGTCAGCCCTGCACTTGACCCCTCTAAGTCCAATTTTTGGTGGGTGGGGACCAAAGAGAGAAGATAGGTCTCTAAAGTTAGAACTTTGCTCCCCTAGGCAAACCAGATCCTCACTTCCAATTCGGAGGTGAAGAATGGCCACAGCTGACGCGCACACAGAAAGGTCAGGTTAATTCTCGGCTTTTTGGCTTCTGGGGCCTGTGGCCCTAGAGAGTAAGGGATTTTAAAGGGAAATTGTGAGCACAAGGGGCAGTTTTCCCCCAGCATCCCAGCATAGGGAGGGTCCTCGGTTCTAGCTGGGTGTGGGCTTCCAGTTTTTGAGGTCCTGGGAGACCTCACCTTGACTGCTCAGCGGCCCACGTGAAGGGGTGCTAGGTCATCTGTAGACCCCCCATGAACATGTCCATGTCCCTGGCCCTCATGCCCACACTCTGGCCACCCACCTGGGTGTGAAGCTCTGAGCCCGTGGGCACACCACTCACTTAACCTCTCTGAGCCTCAGCTTCCCAGACATTAAAACAATTCCTACATAGTGACACTTAGGACGTGCCAGGCGCTGGTCTCTGCCCCTCATGGGTTTTTGGTCACTCAATTCTCAAAACAACCTTATAAAATCACCCCACATTTTAGACAAAGATGCAGGTACCCAGGGAGATGAAGGAACTTGGTCAAGTAGCAAGTGGCAGGGCCCACCCAGCCCCCTTGCCCTGCTATCTCCAAAATCGCCAACCCCAAACCACCCCCCACGGCATAGCTGGTGACCACATACTTGGGCCTGTCTGCTCAGAAGGACCTTGTGCCATGGGTGGGGCTGACTCTGCTTCACGCAGGAAACTGAGGCCCGATACACAGCTGATGTAGTGGCACCTGGCCTGAAGTCCAGGATGTCTGAACATGACCCTCTCATACTCCTTTAGGAACCCACCTGTGACCTCACATCACTGTAAACTGTGACCCACTGCGTCAGGCCACCAAGCCAGCGGATGACCTGAATCCTCGCACTGATGTTCCTGCTTTGAGAGGCTGTTTCTTACTTTCTCAAGAGGCCCTGCTGAGGTTTCCATTAAAGGTGGCTCAACACTCCGGTGTGCACTCACTACGGCTCTGTGTATGGATGTGCAAGTAAGCAGCTCTCAAGGATCCTTCCCCCAGCCACCTCCCTCTGTTGACACAGTCTCATTCCACACACACAGGTTTCCTGCCAGTCTGAGCTTAGAAGCCTGTGGGCCCAGTCCTGGATGTTCCAAGGCCAGGAGCTTTTATAAAGATGTCCAGTCTGGGTGGGACACCTGGCAAATGTGGGCTCCAAGGTGGGGAGGGAGGTGACCAGCAGTCAGGGGGAACCAGCCATGTACGGCAGTCTCAGCCGCTGCCAGCAGGGGGCCCCCTTTCTTTTCCATTCAACGCTTCTGACCTGAAGAACCTTCGGGATCTACAGATTCTGGGAGAATGAAGGGTGGGCAGGCAAGGGTGTGGAGGTCGGGCCAGAAGGACCTGGCAAACCAATCTGTAGGATTTGAATTTCTGAACAAATAACCACCAAAATGCAAAGCTGTTTGAGTTCTTCCAGGTCAACTGCCCTCTGCAGATGGGGAAACAGAGGCCCAGAGAAGAGAATGGCTGATGTCACACAGCCAGTCAACCCAGGTTTCCTGACGCTCAGGCCAACACAGGTGGATTAGAAGCACTGGCTTAGGATTCTGCCCAAGCTTAATTAAGTCTCAGTTTCCTCATCTGTAGAATGGGAACGAACTGAGAGTATAGTAGTCCCTTGGTATTGTGGGAGGTTGGTTCCAGGACCCCCTTGGATACCAAAATCAACAGAAGTTCAAATCTCTGTAATAAAAAGGCCCTGTATTTGCATATGACGTACACACATCCTCCTGAGTAGTTTGAATAAGAAACCAAGTAAAGGCGCTTGTGGCTCAGTCAGTAAGGTGCCGGCCCCATGTACCGAGGATGGCGGGTTCCAACCCAGCCCCAGCCAAACTGCAACCAAAAAAAAAATAGCCAGGCATTGTGGCGGGCGCCTGTAGTCCCAGCTACTCGGGAGGCTGAGGCAAGAGAATGGCTTAAGCCCAGGAGTTGGAGGTTGCTGTGAGCTGTGTGAGGCCACGGCACTCTACCGAGGGCCATAAAGTGAGACTCTGTCTCTACAAAAAAAAAAAAAAAAAAAAAGAAACCAAGTAAAGAGATGTTATAGTGTATGGTTTTTAGGAAATAATCACGAGAGAAGTCTTGAGCACGTTCAGATGCAACTATCTACATTTTTTGCCAAATATTTTGAATACAAGTTTGAGTCCCAGGATGTGGAATGCACAGGTCCACAGGGTTACCTGGATGGTAATTCTGCCCCAGCTGTCTTGTCCTGAGTGAATGGTGAGGGTGGGCTTTGAGCATTTGGGGAGAAGGGAACCTCAGAAAGACACAGATGCAGAGTCAGGGAGTCCCTCATTCCAGTCCTGCTGTTGCCCCTGATTAGCTGAAGGCCTGAGACATCCCTTGCACCGTCTCTGAGCTTCCCTTTCCTGAACTGTCCAGCCCCCCCCACCCCCAATAATCTCCACCTCACAAGGCCCTGTGTATCATGACCCAGTTCAGAGCTGGGCTGAATCAGCAGGTGCTCAGTAAGCGTCAGCTTGTCTTCCTGTCTGCCCCCCCTCCCTAGGGCTCCCAGGCCCGACCTCAGCCCCTAGGAAGCCTGAGGAAAAATAGGCTATCTTGATCAATAGGCTGGATTCTGAGAAAATAGCCCCTGGGCAGAAAGAAGGGAGGGCGAGACAAAGGGCATCAAGTTCAAGGCCACAGATTTATGGTCTCGGGACTGGTACACACCACTTCATTTTGGCTTTTCCTGTTTGAAAGATGAGTAAGGCTGAATTCAGAAGCTATTACGAGTTTAACCTCCTCTAAGAGGTTAATCAGCCTCTTGCCTCCTCAGGTGGTGCTCAGGTAAGAGAAAAGCCAACCTAAGGAGCTGGACAAGTGGCAGAAGCCACAAAAGTAGTAGCTGTACAGAAAACTGTACCTTGAGCCAGTCCTGGGCATCTCTGCTCCTCACAACCTTCACTTTCTTTTCCTTCCCACTGTGAGGTGAAGTGTGTTGATAACTCACATAGCTGAGTGGCAGACCTGGAACTTGACCCCAGGACTTTCATTCTCAGGCCCATGATCTTTCCAGATGCCCCATAGATCCTTTTTCCAAGTGTACCCCAGAATGCTAGTTAGCATGACCTTTCTAACCTGTTGTTTGGCTATGGCTGAAAAGGCAAGTATCTGGAAGAGGTTCTTTTCTTCCAGTCTCATGGCTGTGGCAGACATGACTAATCAACCCACATTCTCTGGGAACCTGGGTTGATTAGGGATGTCTGCCACAGTAGGGGAAGGCAACATGGCACATCTGTCAATTCTGCTGAGACAGTGAGGCAGCCAGATGTTAACTGTGACTGATCAGGATTGGTGCCGATTACCAGAGTACTCCACAGAACAG
Source organism: Nycticebus coucang (assembly GCF_027406575.1). Taxonomy (NCBI): domain Eukaryota; kingdom Metazoa; phylum Chordata; class Mammalia; order Primates; family Lorisidae; genus Nycticebus; species Nycticebus coucang. The sequence goes on along the minus strand of NC_069801.1, from coordinate 10,873,002 downwards.
GCGTCCTCAAACTGCGGCCCGCGGGCCACATGAAGCGGTGTGAATTGCATTTGTTCCCGTTTTGTTTTTTACTTCAAAATAAGATATGTGCAGTGTGCATAGGAATTTGTTCATTTTTTTTTTTTTAAACAATAGTCCGACCCTCCAATGGTCTGACGGACAGTGAATCGGCCCCCTGTTTAAAAAGTTTGAGGACCGCCTGCCATAGAACGAACGATATCTCTGCTTAATGAAAGAGTGAAAAACAATTTACTTGTAGAAAAGCAGGCCATTCATGCCAGTGACATGGTAGCAAATAAACTCCAACCAGCATGTTTAAAAGTGAGGGAGCAGACTTTATTTCCCTCTCTTGGGTCCAAAGTGAAGAATTACTAGGTTTTACTACTTATTTTTATGTCTACCCACGACTAGCACTATGAACTCCTGGAGGGCAGGGACCTGGACAGTATTGGTCACTACTGTGTCCCCAGCAGTGTCAACACATCAGAAGTGCTCAGGAAATCAGACTAACTCTCAAATGAATGACCAAACGAGGTGGACAGCCTGTGGATGGCGGGCACATGTGCCACAAGGGCGGAAAATGTTTCTTCTTTGCCTGTCTCCTCTTGTCCTCCCTGGGAGGGACAGGCCCTGCTAATTTCCCTTGTGCCTTCAGATAGGACCGCAAGTATCGGCTTTGGTGTCTGTGGAGCCAGCCACAGTGTGGGAGAAGTTCTTGCCAAGCCGCCCTGGGCTCTAGGAACTGTGTCCACATCCGCTTTTCTTTGCTTCCGCCCTGTCCTGAGCAGGACATTTAAAACCTCAAGTGGACTAAAGTTTCCATTGATGCAGGACACTGGTAAAAGTTTAAGGTGCTCAGGGCTGAGGACAGACCCTAGACACTGTGCTTCCAAAAGAAGGGAGACCCTGGGTCCAGAAGTACAGGGACTAGTTCTCCCATGCGGCCACCACTGTGCCTTCCCTTTACCTAGAAACTGAGGCCTCCCCTTTGTTACAAGAGCCCCTTGCACTTGGCAGGTGCCTGCCACTGACTTCTCCCAAGCATCACATACCATGCAGTTCTCATGTCTTTAACAGAAAACACTCATTTGACCTCATTTTCCTTTCAGGCTCTTATCTCCTTTCTTTTCTTCCTTTTGGAGCAAAAATGCTTGAAAGGATTGTCCACGTCACTGTTACTATCACACCTCCCGTCCTCTCTGGGACCCATTCTGACCTCTCCACACTGGTCTTCTCTGACAACCTCCGACCTGTGAACCCCACCCTCTCCCTGTGATGTCTTTCATCACTGACAGGGGACACTTTGCCTCCAGGGCCCACACCCCTAGTTTCTTCTCATCTCTGTCTTGGGCTCTGTTCACTTATGACCTCAAAGCACTGGAGGCTTCAGTCCAACCAGAGGCTGATGTCCCCCATCTGGCCAGCTCCAACTGGACCTCACCCCAGATTCAAGAGCCAAGAGCATCTGCAACTCCTCTTAGGCATTTAATGGCACCTTGAACTTAACACATCCGAGAGTATGTCCTCAACCAGTCTCCCCAACAACTTGCTCTCAAGGCCCTTAAACTCAGTTCATAGGGGCCTCAGCCTCCCAGCTGGTCTGGTGCTAATCTCTGGAATCTTCCTTGACCTTCCTTCCTGCGTGCACCACACTCAAGCCATACCAGCTCTACCTTTGCTGTGGCACCAGGATCTGGCCTCCCAAACCTCCAGTCTACATCAGCGCAGCAGTGCAGTGGTCCCCTCAACAGGGAAGCCAGATCATAATGCTTCTTTCTTCTCTCCCACAGTTTCCAATGCACCCCAGGGGAGCACAAAGTCCCCTGATGGTCCACAAGGGCTCCTGCGATCTGTCTCCCACCCTCACCCCACCTGACCTCATCCACCCCTGCCATATTCTGGGCTGACCACCCTGGCCTCCTTGCTTTCATGCGGATACCCTCCTTCCTCAGGGCCTCTGCACTGGCTGTTCCCTCTGCCCAGAATGTTCTTCCTCCCCCCACCTACCCTCTTCTTCTCTGAAACATTACTTTCTCAGCAGTCTTCCCCAGGCACCTCCCTGTTTTCTTTTGCTCCTTTGAACTGGCCACCACCTAACACTAAGCATTCTGTGTTTATGGTGGGATTTGGCTAGTTAAGCATCTCCTCCTCTGCCCTGGAGGCTGTACCGTGTCCCCCACCCCAAGAATTCAACGCACTGTCTCCTGCACTTCCAAGCTCACAGCTCATGTCAGGGGTGCCAGGGGTGTCCATGGCCCAGCCCCGAAGGACTCTGCACCAGCAGCCTGGAAACCAGACCCAGAGCTCAGGACCTACTGCCTCCCAGATAACCTGGAATCTTTTTGAAGTCAGGGTCTGGGCTGCATCTGACATTATTTCTAGGGGTTGGCACTTGGCCCAACACATGGCAGGTAAAAGAAATGGTGAACACAAGAGTCGGGGACTTGAGTGGGGCGCAGGAGGCTCCGTGCTCACAATTTCCAAATATCTAAGCTGCCTTTCCCTGGTCCCCCAGCTCAGGCACCTGGGACCACCATATCCAGCCTGAAGCTGCAGCTGTGCCCGGGGCCACCACAGACCATCAGTCAGAGAGGTGGGTGTGTGGGGACCTTGATCATCTGCCTCACCTACAGGGGGTAGCTGTTCCATGACTGAATGGGACCCCATTGTGCTACATCTCCCAAATTTTCAAGAGAATTCCAAATCCCAGATGATCATTATTTTTACTTAAATGTTACCTGATGTTTTAATACTTGAAATTAATTGCAAAGTCCAACCATGTCTGTGGCCTCAGCTGGGTGCTGAGCACTGATCTGAGTGGGTCTATGGAAGATGGGACAGGAGCGATCTGGGCCCCTCTATGGCTGAGGGGCCAGGCTTGAAAGACAGAGAACGGGGCTTGCAGCCTGGCTCTGCCATGCATTAGCTGTGTGACCTGGGGGAAGTTCCTTAACCTCTCTGTGCCTTTCCCCTCATGTATAAAATGGGAATAATACTTTCTATCTCATTGTATGGCTGTGAGCATTAAATGAGCACTACAGCTCTTCGCAGCAAGGCTTGGTCAACCACGCAGAGTGACTGCCTAGTGGTCAGTGCTGGCTCAGAGTGGACTGGGCAGTCCTGAGAAGGAATGGCACCCCAGCAGGGAGTCTGAGCAGAGGCTACCAGAGCCCTTGATGGCTTCTGGGGGGTGCCACAAGGCCTCCTTGCCTGGCTGCCTGGGGTCAGGGCTCACAAAAGGGGAAGTGGGGAAGGGCCAGCCAGGCTCCAGAAGGGATCGGAAGCCTGGGGATTAACAGAGTGTGACCAGAGGGGCTGCAGGGCACCAGGGCCCTCCACAGTCTGGCAACTGTGTGTGGGGCAGCCCGCTTGGGAAGAGCTCGGAGCTCACCTGTGAGCCAGGAGGGTGGGGGGCCCAGGGACCCAGGCTGGGCTTCCTGCTTCTCCTGTAGGAGGGGGCAGGACCAGCAGGAGGGAAATGGGAGGGGCTGCTGATTGTTTTCCAGCCTCTGAAGGGGAGTCCAGGAAAAGTCCTCCTTCGTCCTAATCACCACCATAAATAGTGGCAGGGCATGGGCTCGGAACACGGACGTTCCCTCGGGTGGGGGGAGGCATGGAGAGTTCTGGAAATGCAACATCAGGCACAGGCCCCACACTCACACAATGAAGACTGTTTTCAGAGCCTCATGTTGGTGGGTGAGGCCCTTTCTCGGCCAAGGTGATGGCTCAGGCTCTGTCCTAAGCGGCGGAGGAAGAGGAGACGGAAGTGGCAAGGCACGGGGGGTGGACAGACAGCAGGGTATCAGGGTGACAGCCATCATGCCCTGTGGCCTTGGGAACTCAAGCACCTTCTCTGGGCTTTGGTGTCCTTGACTGTCCATGAGGGCACACTGTGGTTTGGAGACTGATCTTGACACCCCTGCCCGCCCCTCTTCCACCTTGAGACCTGCGGGGCTATTTAAGGTGGATGCAGGTGGCAGCCCGGCAGAGAGCAGGGGAACCTCGGGCCAGACCAGCTGGGCCCAAATCCAGCTCTGTCCCTCTCAGCTGTGGCACCTGAGCAAGCCACAGCATGCCAGCCTCGGTGCCATCTGTGACAGAGGGACAATAAGACACTCCCCCTAGGCACGTGTCCAGTGAGCACGCCCCCGTGTTTGCCTGCAGAACTCACCGTGGCACCACTGTTGGAAACTCCCCAGGTGCCCTTCACCAGGAGAATGGCTGCACCCACTGTGTCCCTTTGCCAGGGGTCCTCAAACTATGGCCCGTGGGCCACATGCGGCGGTGTGATTTTATTTGTTCCCATTTTGTTTTAGTTCAAAATAAGATATGTGCAGTGTGCATAGGAATTTGTTCATAGTTTTTTTTTTAAACTATAATCTGGCCCTCCAACAGTCTGAGGGACAGTGAACTGGCCCCCTGTTTAAAAAGTTTGAGGACCCCTGCAAAGAGTCCAGTGAGAATGAGCAAGTTATGGTCCCATAAGACGTGGTGGACAGAATGGTGAAGTAGGTGAGCATGGCGGGGCTGTGCAGAGTGTGCAGGGCGGGCAGCATCCACCAGGGGTGGAAGTCGGCACCGGGAGAGTGATAGGAAGGTGGCCCTGGACTGGGGAGAGGGAGGGTCTAGGAAGCTAATGATGTCCCACTGCCTGATCCAGCTGCCACTCACACAGGTGTGTTCAAGTTTGGGATGATTCACCAAGATATCAACAAGGTTTGCACCTTTCTGTATTATGTGAGACTTTAATAAAAAGCTTTGCAAACCATACTTACTTCACAGCAGCGCTGGTGTGTGTGGGGAAGGCAGTGACTCTTGGCTCATGTCATCTGGGATGGGGCTGCTGGCCTTGTGATATCAAGGGACACCCCCAGGATGGGGGAGTGAGGTGGGCAAGCTTCAGGTGGGGCCAGCTGGGCAGCTGTCCTTACCATGAACTGGGGGGCTGGGGACGGACTGTGAGCTCCGGGCTTGGTCCTTGTCTGGGCTGTGACAGTGTCGATAGCTAAGGGGGAAGACTTCTAGGAGGGGCCAGACAGTACTCGGCACAGGAAGGTCAGTGGGCTTCCCCAGCACCAATGATGACAAGGGTAGCCGTCTCGGAATTCCAGAAGAGTCCCCCTTGGGGGAGGGGTTGCTCTCTGCTTTGTATATTTGTACTGTTTCCTCCAGCAATCCTGTAACACAGGAGTGTCTACCCTTTTCTGCTGTACATTGGAAGAATAAGAGTTGTCTTTGGTTGTACTGTAAATATACAAACACCAACGGAAGTTGATTAGGAAAAAAAAGGTCTGTGCATACTTTTTTGTGACACTACGTATCTAATACTACAGATGAACTAAAAAAGTCCTCAGAAAATCAGCATGGAGGTTGGACACTCCTGCTATAACACAATGCCACGCTAGAAAAAAATTTTTCCTTGGGGCCATGGTGTTTCATTAGGTCAAGAGACATGTGAGTTATATACGTTTCACGAGGCCTGTGGCCTCAAAATTAGCCTAAGTTAAATACGACTCACATGGCAGTTAATGTGATAAGGTGATTACCAACATTGCCTCCAGTTTACAAATGAGGAAACTGAGGCAAAGAAAGGTTAGGCTGATGATCCAGCTGGTAAGAGGTAGAGACAGGGTCTGGGTCACCCAGGTGGGTGGTGCCCAGTGCCACATGGTGGATGTTGGCCTTGGGTACAGCAGGGGGCTACAGCTGGGAGAGCTGGTGCTTGGTGGTCCCATCTCACGAGGTCTGATGCTTCCCTGCAGGCCCCAGCCCTAGTTCTCCCTGGAAGTGGGCGTGGAGGTGGACTAACAGGGTTCCCTCAGGGACCCAGGATGGCTGCTGGGATAACATGAGTCTTGGTCCAAGTGGAAGGAATGTTATGGCAGGATATTAAAGATTTGAGTTCTGTTCAGCCTACCATCTGCCATGTGGCCTTCAGAAACCTAGAGCCTCAGTGTTCAACTCTATAGAATGGGTACAATAAGACCTCTCCAATTCCATAGGCTGAAAAGATATCTAAAGATAAGTTTCCTAATCTATAGAAATTTCAAAGGTGTGAAGACAGCTATCACCATGGGCGGGGGTCGACTGCTGGGGGGCTGCAGCTGCCTCCCCCAGGCCAGAGCCCATCTAGGCAGATAGGCCCCTCTACTTCTGGCATTAAGTGTCAATGAGCCACCACGGCACAGGACCCAAGTCACACTCTCAGCTTCCCTTTCAAGTCTCGAAATTCACATGTCTGACTTGTGTGAAATTCTCACAATTGCTTCCTAATTAGGTCGGAGAAGAAAGGAGTGTTTTTTTTATTACTTCCTAAATCCTCCAGCAACAATAATTATTATTTTTTTACTTTTGTGATCCTGTCTTTGATCTTCCCCTCTTCTGGGGACCCTGTGACTGGAGCTGACAAGAGCTGACACCAAGAAATCATAGAAATCACATTTTCCCGTCTTGTCCAGCTGACGGTTGCTTCCTCTAAGGCGTAACCAGAAATGGGCGACCTCAGCCACCACCAACTCCTGGCCAGCTCCCTCAAGCTACCTGTTGCCATCCCCTTAATTGGAAGGGTGTAAGAGTTTTATAGCAAGACTAGAAATCTACTGTAATTAAGACCTCTATAAAATATTTAGACCATCATGCCCAGATATATTAATGATTATACATTTAAATGTTAATGAGTATAATTAGATGAGAGATTAGCCGAGCTTGTCACTAAATATATATTTAGGACTAATAAACTATTGCACTGAAAAATTACACATGTGAGCAGATGTACACACTTAAGACTTCTCACATGGACTTTGACTAGTTTTAATGAAAAAAAGCTCAAAGAATGGTCCAGAAAAAGGAGGAGGGAGAAGGAAGTTAGCAGGCCGAAGAAAAGCAGGGAGATCAGAGAGGGAAGACCCTAAAGACCCCATAGGGTTCTTGAAAATTGCAAAGATCAAATAAGTTGGTACGTATGAAAATTTGCACACCTCCGTGGATGGGGAACTCATTAGTCCACTATGAACAGCTGGCTTCAGCTCTCACAATCCCACCCTAGAGGCAAATGGGTTATAGAGGTGACACAGGTCTCCCCCAGAAGTCTAAGGCTTTAAGTTTAATCAAAGGAAACTAATGAGATCACAATATCTGCAAAAGTTGCTTTAAAACAACAAATTATCCCCTAGGTCAAGCGCAAGATGAGCAGAACTTGGCCATGGCCTTACAAAGAAAAAGGTTCATACGTGTATTTGCTAATTCATCAGACCCTGTGGGCACCTCTGTGCCAGGCTCTGAGCTGGGCTGGGGAGGGTGGGTACCCAGACAGAGATGGTCTTTATTCTGATGGAGATTCTGCTGGAGCAAAGGAGACAGACAAACATATGACACATTTTTAATTATTATTTCAGTGCAATTATTTAAACACAAGCTGAGGTCAACGCAGTGAAGTAAATAAACAGGGAATCCGTGGGCAGGGGGTGGCACTATCTAGGAAGGATGGAGAAGAAGCCAGACGTGTCAAGAGAGGAGGAAGAGGGTTCCAGCAGGAGGAAAAGCAAATGCAAAGGTCCTGAGGCAGCAGAGAACTCAGTATTTTCTAGAAGTAAAGCCCAGTGTGGTTAGAGGGCCGAGACATGAAGGCAAGGAGGCACCTGAGCACAGGAGTCTGGGGTTTCTCTGAAGGGACGAGGAAAGCTTGAATCTATTTCCTGTGGCTGCAGGAACACAAGACCACAACCTGGGTGGCTTAAAGCAAATTTCTTCTCTTGTATTCTAGAATCTGGAAGCCTGAAATGGAGGGCCATGTCCCCTGCAATGTCTCTTGCAGCTTCTGGGCTTGCTGGCAATCCCTGGCACTCCTTGGCATGTAGACGTGTCAGCCTCTGTCTTCTCCTCACCTTCCTTCCTATGTTCATCTTGTCCCCTCTCTGTCCAGGATGACCTCACCTCAAGATCCTCACCTTAACTACACCTGTCAAGACGCTTTTTCCAAATGAGGCCACAGTCATAGGTTCCGGGTAGACGTATCTGTTGAGGGGCCACCCTTCAACACTCTGCAGCAGGGAAGGGGTTAAGGGAGGGGGCCTTGCTTCCTGCTCACTCTGGCTGCCTTGTGGCTCTGGAGTGGGCACACGTGGAGGGGAGGCCAGTCAGGGCTTTGCCATCACCCAGGTCGCTGGGAAGAAAAAGGTGTGCCCAACCAGAAGGGAGGCAGTCACCAGGAAACTCCTAAAATATAGTGGAGAGCGGTCAGTGAGGCAGACCAAGCAAGGGCCCAGACCTGCCCACAGTGATGGTTTGTCTTTAGTTGATACCGCTCTGGGAGACAGATGGAAGCACCAAGTCATCAGAGTTCAGGTGCACTGGCAGCCACAAAGGCCACTTCTGGCCTTATACGCCATGTAAGGCAGAACGCTAGATACACAGCACATCAGGTAGCTACATTTTCCCTTGAGAAGTGGTTTATTGGCACTGTGGGTTAGACATCAGGCTCTCGTGACTTTGATTTACGTGAGTCTATCATAAAAAGTCTAACTTTTGGGTGCTGAAGAATAGAATGTGGGATTGTAGCAAGGAAAATACTATTCCCTTCCCAGCCATCACAGCCCATCCAGGTCATATAAACTTTTTAGAAAAGTAGTCTTTATTTAGTGCTTACTGTGTGTCAGAAGTGTTCTAAGACCTTATATCTACTACTAATCCTTATACTAACCCTAGGAATAAGGTGCTATTATCATCATAATTATACTGTTACTCCCATTTTATAGATGAGAAAACTGAGGCACAGAGAGATTAGATTATGTAGCTAAGGTTCCATCATAGAAAAGCACCAGCTTTCAGAAGCTTATGTCTCATGACCCAAGAAAACAATTTAGCCAGAGCCAGGTAGGGCGAGGGCGGGGATTTGGCCTCAGCCCCACAAACTGACTGTTGACCATCCCTTTAGAATTGCTGGCAGCTTTCAGACAAATGCCCTCTCTTCCCTCTAAGCAAGAGACATGTGCCAAGATGTTTCCCAAGTGGGTGGCTTTCTGCACAGTGACAAAGCCAGCATTCCAGGGGGCATCAAATGCCTTCCACACAAAAAGCACAGAGCTGAGTTCTGGGTCTCTCCCAGTGTGCTGGAAAGCCCATGCTGTGAAAAGTTTGTCCAGTAGAGCTTGACTGGTTAATCTGGGGACTTGGCCTGAAGAGGGTGTGACATTGAAGAAGGTGACAGAATTATACAAAATAACAACAGAAGCAGCAATAATGACCATACCCAACCTCTGCCAGGAAGCACTGTGTGTGGTAAAACACTTCCCAATCATTCCTAGAAGCACCCTGTGAGGAGGGCGGAGAGACCCACTTTACAGAGCAGAAACTGAGGCTCAGGAAGTCAGTGTCAAGCCTGGCACAATGGCCCACGCCTGAGAACCCAGCATTTTGAAAGGATCGCTTGAGGCTAGGATTTTGAGACTAGCCTGGGCAACATAGTGAGACCCTATCGGAAGGAAAGAGAAAGAAAGAAAGGAAAGGAAGGAAAAGAAGGAAGGAAGAAAGAAAGAAAGGAAGGAAGACACAGTGGTGCATGCCAGTAGTACTAGGAGGCTGAGGATGGAGGACGGCTTGAGCCTAGGAGTTTGAGGCTGCAGTGAGCTGTGGGTGTACCACTGCACTCTAGCCAGGGCAACCGAGTAAGACCCTATCTCTAAAAAAAAAAGAGAGAGCGAGAGAAAGAAGAAATTCAAAGTCATTTGCTCACAAATGAATCAGAGACGGGGCTTAAGGTTCAAATGACAGGTTTCTGAACCTTTCAGGGGTGTCCAACCTTTTTTCTTCTCTGCCTCACATTGAAAGAAGAGTTGTCTTGGGCCACACACTAAATACACAAACACACTCTAGAGCTGATGAGCAAATACAAGGTCCATGCATCCTTTTTGTGATATCCAATACTACAGATAAGCAAAAAAAAAAAGCTTCACAAAATCTTCATGCGGCCCATGGGTCACAAGCTGGACACTCCGGCTAGACAAACTCTCTCCCTGACTCCCAGAATCCTACAGGTCTGGATGTCTCTGGGCAGAGGTAGCCTGAAAGATTCAGGACTTATCAAGAAGGACCAAAAGCTGAGTCTCATTCCCTTCCCCAGACAGGACAGTGAATCAGCCCTCAGTTCTTGCTCAGCCGAGGAGTCTGGGTCAGTGGTTTCTTCTGGGAAAAAAACCATTCCCTGGAATAAGCTCCAATCTCCTAAGGCTCTTGGCCCTCCATTCACTTGAGCATCCTTCCTGTGTAAATGGAGAGATAGTTAAGCAAAGAATTTCTGAGCTGCAGAATAATTACCTCTAACATGCCACAGGGCCTTTGCACTTGCCATTCACACCGCCTCAAATGCCCTTTCCACCTCCACCATCCCAAGCACATGGCCCATTCTCCTGCCTCCTTCAGGTCTTGGCTCATGGTCAGCTTTTTGGAGAGGACTTTGTCTTCCCCATTTCTAAACTTGTATGTTGCCAGATCCCCCAGCACTGACCATTTTCCTTCCATACATATTTTTTTCTTAAAGCTCTTTTCCCACCTGACATCATCTATGTTTTGTATTTACTTGTTTATTATCTGCTTCCCTCTTCCTCCACCAGCATAAAAGTGACACAGAAGTGAGGATTTGGCCTATTTTTGTTTCCTGCTATTTCCGCAGCTGTCTGACACACAGAAGGCGCTCAACTAATATGTGTGGAAACTTCACAGTGGCCACAGCGGAGGGGGGTTCAGGGTGCAGCAGGGAACGAGGGTAGGAGAGGCAACCAGGCGACATCCCTGAGCTTCCAGGCCCGGCAAGTGGAGGCTGGGGACATTCTAGGAAAGACGATGCCACCTGCAGGCCCATAGACACCTGGGGAAACCTGGCATGTTGGGGACACACATTTTATTTAGTGTAGCCTGGGTTTGGCTAAATGGAGAGCTGGGAAGAAGTGCTCCCTGCTGGAGCTGGCTGAGAGCTCTGGGCTCTGCATGCTGGGACCACGCCTGGTGCCTTGGGCTGGGCTGAAGCAAACTTGCTTTTTCCATGGTTTCCTGGACAGAAGAAGGGGTCCATTCTGTGTGTGTCTTACCTCCTTGCTTATTGTGCTGTGACCTGCAGTGGGGGCCTGGAAGAAACTGGGGTTGTTTCGCCGTAAGACAAAAAGCCCAAGAGGAGACAGCTTTTGTCTCCAAGCACAGAGTGTCCCACCAAACCAGGAGCGAGGCACTGACCATTCTCCATCTCCATTCCTGCTTGTGACGGGAGAGATCTGGACTTACGTGGGTCTGTTTAGGGTACCTTTTCTAACACTGAGGGCTGGAGTGTGTGGTCAGTCCCACAGGTCCCCATGGGAGGCCTCTTTCTCTGCCAGACCAGTTGGTAGGAGCAGCTGTCTGTACCTGACTGCCTAGGAGGTTCAAGTCGCGGCTCCTTTACTTACTAGATAGGTGATTTTGGGGAGAGTTTATTTCTTTGTTCCTTCATTTCCCAGCACCTGGCTCACAGGCTCTCACGCCAGAGAATCAAATGTTATAACACAAGCTGAGCACCTGCAGTAGTGCCCACGGGGCTGGCTGCCACCATTACTTGCAGATGCTGAGAACGGATGCAGTCTGAGGCTGGGAGGTGGACAGAAAGGCCCCTCCAAGTTCCAGCAGCCCTGGGGTGCCAGGAGGAGCAACCTCATTCACGCAGAGGACGTGCTGCAGCTCTGGGGACTGGCCGTGTCCACCACCTACCTTTCTCCTTCTGAACCTAAACATGCTGAAGGGTGCCCTGGCCCCAGCCCTGGGTGCCCTGTGTTGGCCAGAGGATAGAAGAATCCTAGCTCTTGAGAGATTTATGGCCAGGTCAGAAAGAAAGGGCTGAGTCATGTCTACTTATTTTTTGCTCACTCATTCATTCAGGCAAACTTTATTACCTACTTCCACGTGGCAACTTCACACCATGTTAACACAGCAACGATACCTGAGGTCTGCAACAATAATCCAGAGCAGAACACATAGAGTTATGAGTATTTAGGGTGGGAGGGTGGGAATCAGAGACGAGCTAGACGGATCTCTGGAAAGGCCTTCAGAAAGAAAGGCTCTCCCAAATTTCAGAGGTTTGGGCAAAAATGTAACCAACCACCTCCAGAGTCTGTATGTTCTGGCTGGCACTCTGTACTCTCAAAGCTGGGCTCCTGCCGGACCCTTGGGAACTTCATAAGCAAAAGAGGGGGGAGCCTATTCAACTCCCAGCCAGAAGCCCTGGATGCTAGAGGTAAGGTGAGCCCATGACCACTCTACCTCTCCACCCGCTTTGGGGCCCAGCACCTGGGCTTTTCCTAACTGACTACATAGAGAGGGCAGGTCCCAACCTCTGGGGCTCAGTCTTCTCTTCGGAAAAATGGGAATCAACTTCTGTTGATTCTGTCTCCGAAGACCAAAGCAGCAGGCGTGCGCTGTTCATTCCCATGTGAATAGCGACCTTTGCTTAACACCCTTGGCAATCCCTGGTGAACACATCATTTTGGTTATCTGAGTTTTCTAAATAGTTCAGCCGTCTAAGTGTCAAACTCAACACATGTGTTGCTTGAGCCATTTCTTGATGGTGGAAGCTTTTAAAACATGGTGATGAAAGTGATGTCCTGTTATTCTCACTGGTAAACATGGGAAAGAAGTTAAGCGTTTACCCAGGTTTCTTACATGGACGAGATACTGGGCAACCAGACAGAAGATGACGGGCGTCTTGGGGAGGGTGCACGGTCCCAGCTCCCACGTGAAGAAGGAATGAGAGGAGAGAAAGTCATCATTCTGAACACCCAGATTCAGGCATCGCACATCCAGGACTGCCAACATCACAAAAACAGTATGATCAGGACAGAAACTGCCTCCTGAGGGGAGCAACTAATGTCTCCTTTGAAGGAGTCTTGCAAAAAATAAAAAATAAGTAAATAAATCAGTAAATAAATGAGCCTCTAGATCAGGGGGTCCTCAAACTGTGGCCTGCGGGCCACATGAGGCGGTGTGATTGTATTTGTTCTTGTTTTGTTTTTTTACTTCAAAATAAGATATATGCAGTGTGCATAGGAATTTGTTCACAGTTTTTTTTTAAACTATAGTCCGGCCCTCCAACGGTCTGAGGGACAGTGAATTGGCCCCCTGTTTAAAAAGTTTGAGGACGTCTGCTCTAGATGAACCAATGATTTACAGGAAATTCAAAGGACAGAAGGACCTGCTAAGGGGCACCATGGGGACGCAATTAGCAGACGCCAGACCCTGGGAAACTTACCAGACAAGCCACATGGTTCCTTCAACAAGTAATTAGCAAGAATAATAGAAAAGAAAAGAGGAGCTTTGTGAGTAAAAAAAGACTTAAAAAAAAGGCATTTCAACTAATCACATTGTGTGGCTATCTAGATCTTGATTCCAAAATATATAAACTTAGGAATAAAATAGGAAATGTGAATAATAACGAAGTATCTAATCATTCCCCCCCACCCCGTAGGATAATAGTTTGGGGGCTATGTTTCCTAAAGAGCCTTATCTTTTAGGTACACTAAAGTATTTACAGATGGCGGGATACATTCGGGATTTGCTTCACAACAATAGGAAGAGGAGAAAGGGGCCAAATCCGTCACTGGGGCCAGGTGATGGGTACCTGAGATTCATTACATTATTCTATTGACTTCTGTATATGACATTTTCCATAATTAAAAGAAACATCACAAGGCTAGCAGAGGACAGTTTAATGCCTCAGCCGTAAAGTTGGCTGGTCAGTAGTCTTTATCTCTCTCTTCCTTTGCTGTCCTGTCTGTCCAGGGGGTCAAAGTGACCTCTCCTAACACGTCTCCTTTAAGACTCACCCCACAGCAGCTGTGTGTGAAGTGCAAGTCACCCTCTGCCTAAGCAAGGGGTGTCAGGCGTGCAATGGTGTGACTCCGGTTCTGCCGATCCCAGGCAGGCTTCCTATCCTTCTGGTGTGCTCAGGCTGAGATGCCCCGTGCCTGGGTCCTCAACAAGCAGCCCTAAGTTACAGCTCCCATCCCTCGCTTCCAGCAGGATTCTGGGTACGACAGGGAGAAGCAATTGGTGCTGCCGTGAACAGGCACCATCTCTTAGCACGTCATCCTGGGCTCCGTGACTGGGTCTGGTTTATAAAAACCTCCTTGCCTGGGCGGCGCCTGTGGCTCAGAGGAGTGGGGTGCTGGCCCCTTATGCTGGAGGCGGCGGGTTCAACCCAGCCCCCGCCAAAAACTGCAAAAAAAAAAAAAAAAAAAAACCTCCTTGCCTTGGGGACTGGGCGTGGTGGCTCCCGCCTGTAATCCTATCACTCTGGGAGGTTGAGGCAGGTGGACTGCTTGAGCTCAGGAGTTTGAGACCTGCCTGAACAAGAGCAAGACCCGGTCTGTAAAAATAGCCAGACATTGTGGTGGGCACCTGTTGTCTCAGCTATGTGGGAGGCTGAGGCAAGAGAATCTTTTAAGCCTAGGAATTTGAGGTTCCTCTGAGCTATGATGCCACAGCACTCTACCAAACGTGACAAAGTAAAACTCTGCCTCAAAAAAAATAAAAAGGGGCGGCATCTGTGGCTCAGAGGGGTAGGGCGCAGGCCCCATATGCTGCAGATGGCAGGTTCAAACCCAGCCCCAGCCAAAAACTGCAAAAAAAAAAAAAATAAAAAATAAATAAAAATAAATAAAAAAATAAAGAAATCTCTCTGCCTTTGCAGACCATGTTGAGGATGTCACCTGGGTAGTCTGTCCATGCATGGACAGCAGGCTGATGGGGATTCCCAGCTGGAGAGAAGGGTGGGGTGAGGGCTTACCCCAGGGGGCCTGTAGGCTCAAGTGAAAAACTGGCGACTCAGCGCAGCATTTATTTATTTCTATCACAGAGAAAAGCATCTGACCTCTTAAGGAAACAAAAGTGAAGAATTTCCTGCCTGATTGTCCAGCGGGGAATAACAGGAACTGAGCTAGTTACAGCCCAAATAAATAGCACTAAACGATGAGGATGAAGAGGCCTTGGGGGGAGGTCTGTGGGTGGGGGTGTGTGGGACCTCAGCTTTGCCTCTCATGTTCCCAACTACCCCCTCCCCCCCCCCCCCCCCCCCCGTGAGCCGGGGCTCCTGGGCCCACAGGGACTACTGAGGACCTAGGCTCACTCTTGGGATGACAGTAGTGTCTAACGCAGACCTTGAACTTGGAAGGCAGATGGAATAAACTAGAAAGAACCCTAGATTTAGAGCTGTATCCCAAGGCCAGAAGCCCTGGGCGCCCTGTGCAGATCACATAATTTGTGCTTTCGGATCCTGCCTGTTCCACGGGGTGTTTTTATTTATTATTTTTTTTTGTGTGTGGTTTTTGGCCGGGGCTGGGTTTGAACCCGCCACCTCCGGCATATGGGACCGGTGCCCTACTCCTTGAGCCACAGGCGCCACCCTCCACGGGGTGTTTTAAAGGCCCATATGAAATGATTTCTGTGCAGTGCTCCGCAAACACAGTGGGGCACTGTCCCTCTTTGGCATAGACAGATCATTCACGAGGTCCAGTGTTCCCATTTTATGAATGGAACTCCTTGCCCCAATGAGCAAAGTAAGGCTCAGGGGGTTAAATGACCTGCTTTTGATCACATAGCTAGTGACAGTCAAGGCCTCCTATTTCAGGCTTGTCTGGAGTCCTGCCTGGTCCAGCAGGACCTGTCCTAACCCCTGCAACCTCAGGTCACTCATCATCTTGGGTAAGGCCCTTTCTCCCTGACTTTGGCAGCCCATGATGGAGCTAGGATTTTGGGGTCCAGACTCCAAAATGGTGCAGTTTGGATAGGTGAGGTTCAGCTGACGTGCTGGGTTCAGCCCACGGTGGAGCTGGGATCCTGGGGCTCAGACTCCAAAATGGTGCAGCTTAGATGGATAGTTTTGGCTGACATGCTAGGCTCACAGCAATGAGCTTAGCCCTGAGCTTCCAGAGAGAGAAACTACCTGCTTCCGTAGGCCAAGGGCATAGGGCAAAGAAAGCCTGCAGGAGCCTCTGTAAGCCTCGTGTGTGAGCAAAATAGTTATTTTATTAAAAAGGGAAAGGGGAAGGAGGTGACTTTTTTGCCCCAGCAGGACAGACTCTTTAGTGGACCAGCTCTGCTTGTAGGGCCCAGCCCTGTGGCGAGGTCAGGAGATGGTGTGGTTCCCTTCTCATTTTGCTAAGTGGGGTGGGGCTCTAACCTTCTGCACATGGGAGATTTTGCAAAATGATAAATCAGGAAAAAAATCTCTTATGCAAATCAAAGCCGAGAAGTTAAACGGGTGGCGGCAATCAGATTTGTTAGCAAGCAGCCATATGTGGGAAATGAGGAGTACGCTCTGTTCACAAACATTCTCCTCCGCTTTGGAATTATCCACTTTGCAGGCCTGTTAAACATCTGTGGTGAAGGCAAGCGGGCAAACTACCTGCCCGTCAGAGCAGAGACCAGGAAGGGAGGCCTCCTGCTACGGAGTAGGACGGCTGCCCAAGTCCACCCTGTGTCCTGCCAGAGCCCTGCCCGAGCCTCCACCTAGAACCTCCCTCCTTTTCTGAGTCCAGACAAGACAGGGACAGTTGCTTGGGTAGTAGTGAGGCCCAAGAGAGCCCTGGCTTCAAAGCGCACCTTTTCCACCTGCTGCCCAGGGGCTCGGTGCCTTGATGTTCTCATCTGTAAACTGGGAACATAATGTCTGCACCTCATAGAATTGTTCCTAGGCTCATGAAAAACAAAACAAAACACAACCAAACCCTGCCAGATTTAGAATGCCAGTTCTGGGTTTAAATGCTAACCCTGTAGTTTCTTGGAGGTAGTTTTCTCAATAGTAAAGGGGATAAGTATACCAATAATACTCCAACCCCACACCCTGGTGGTCTGGTTCCTGAGGCCTGCCCAGCCTCCCAACCTGCTAACTCTCAGGTTACCAAGGGGCATATACACAAGTGCCTGTGGAGCTCCTGGCAGAGGCTTGGCCCCTAGAAGGTACTGAGTAAATATAGGTACTGGGTAGTAGTGAGTAAATATAGGTACTAGTATTGGTACCATCATTAGTACCATTAGTACTATTATCAGTACCGTCATTCCTTCCCTGGATGTTTCTAAAACTGCAGCCCCTGCTGGATCTTATCCTTTCCTGCTTAGCACCAACCACCAGATCACATGCAGTTGTTACTACTGTCACAAACTGGTCAACATAAGGAGGTAGTCAGCAGAAGGAATTTGGCCTGCTCCACAGATCTGTACATGTAGTGCATGCCCAGTCTGTGAAAATTAGGTCCACTTAAAGAGGTGGTCAATGAAGGGAGGTGTCAGCTATGGAGGCTCTAGTGTCTTTTACTTATGTCCCTTGCCGGTCGTCTGCTTTGTCAACCTCTGTATCCCCCAGGCCTAAAGCAGTGCTGGAACATAGTAGGTGCTCAGTAAATCCTCATGGACCGAACAAGCAATGAGTCATCACTGCCCAACCCGCCTGCTTCTGCTCTGGCACCTGGGCAGTCAGCCCCGAGCACAGGCAGGATGAAATATACTGGGGGAAGAACCAGGAGAAAGACCCTGCCCTTCCACAAGGGCTCATGCTGCACCTGTCCCACCTGCTGTCGGGACCTGCCCAGCGCTGGTCTTTCTTGCTCCCACCTAGTCTAATCCATTCAGAACTCAGAAAGTAGGTACTGTGTTCAAGGTCTCTGCTAGGTCACACCAAACTCCTGCAGGCAAGCACCAGGCTCCTCCCTTCCCTCAGCCCAGCAAAGACAAACCTCCCATGGCCAGGAAGGCCCTGGCCGCCTACCTCTAGTCCCGTCCGTGGGAAAACTCCTTCGTCTAGACCAGATATTACATGCAAAAGTCTTTTGTAAACTAAAGTATTTGGCCTTTCGTTTTTATCCATGAAGGGGCCACCAGTGCTCCTAGGCTGGCCAGCAAGTAGGCTGGCAGAGCATCCAGCACCCTGAGTCTGTGCACTCTGGAGTATTCTTTCCACTATTCATTGATTTCTGCACAATGCCCAGGCCCTTCTGCACAGCGTACATCCTCAGACCTGGGAAGCTGCCCGGTGTAAGAACCAATAATTCAGGCGCCATCAAGGAAAGAGGAACACGATCGATTAACTTTGGTGCATCACTTGGGGGGAGGAATGTGGCTAAAATGCAAAAAGAATTAATTTGGAAATGATGAAGTACAGAATGTTCTCATCTAGACAGCCTTGTGAGGTCTGATTGTGCAGTTGAGGAAACTGTGGCTTAGCCAGGCTGAGGGATTAGCTCAGGATCACACGGCTCATACAAGGTGCGGTCCGACTTCAGCCAGGGATTGGGACACTTGGCCCCAGGTCTGTTCACACTCTGTGCCTCTGACCTAGGTATGCCCAGCACCTTCACGGGGCTGAGAACACAGGTTCAGAGGGAATGTCCTTTAAAGGGAAAACAAGGAAGAACGGGAGGAGGAAGTGCTGTGCTTCCCCAGAAGGGCCAGACCTACGACTGCCACCAGCAATCAAGGCAGACAGGGCAGCTCCCGGGGCAGACCAGGCGTCTGTGTGTGTGAAGGGGGACACAGGAGGGCTGCCTGGGGGCAGAGCTGAACACAGCTCCTACCTGAGAGAGACAGGTGCATTTATAACACAACTAGGGGATGTCGTTCAAAGGGGGTAGGAGGGTTTGCACGATTCTGAGCTGAGAGGCAAGAAAAGTGAAAAGGAAAGGGTGAACCATGAGGACCTATATGCAATACCCGTCCCCCCCTTTCTATACCCCTGATTTAAGCTAAAACTTGAGTGCAGAGGACGCAGCCTAAAAAACTCCCTTTTGGTTCCCATCCCTTGGGAAGCAGCCATCCCTTGGCCAAACCCATTGGGCCGAATGGATCTTTTTGTTTTGTTTTTTTCACTGACTTCCGTTTTATTTTCAAAAACCA
The DNA here is from genome assembly GCF_027406575.1 of Nycticebus coucang. Classification (NCBI taxonomy): domain Eukaryota; kingdom Metazoa; phylum Chordata; class Mammalia; order Primates; family Lorisidae; genus Nycticebus; species Nycticebus coucang. Next base: position 10,854,102 of record NC_069801.1, on the reverse strand, counting down.
GCTTTCCTGAGGTACAAATGACACAGAATAACCTGCATGTAATTTGAAGTGTGTAATTAGATCATCTTTGACACACGTAGAGGTCTGACACCATTCAAGATAATGAATCCATTCATAGCCCCTCAAAGCGGTAAATGAATTTCTACTCACACTCCCAAACACAAGTCACCAGAGCCTCTGCCAAGAGGGGAACAGAGATGAACGCAGGCTCTGCACTCGGCGTTTTACACACATCATCCAACCTCGGAAAGCTCCAGAGGGGGGCACCCCCATCACCCAGTGTCACCCTCCAGGGAGGAGGTTGCAGGGCTAACAAGTGTCCTGTAAGCCAAGTCCAAATCCCAGCTCTGCCCCTTCCCAGCTATATGGCTGTAGGCACCTTCCTCCATCCCTCTGTGCCCTGTGTCACTGGACAAAAGCACCCTCTTCAGGTTTTATATGAATGAATGTGTGTGTGTGTGTGTGTGTGTGTATTAAAGGAGTTCATAGCCATTTACAGGACCCAGGACAGTGCTTGGCACGTGACGATGCCATCGATTTCTCTGAATGGGGAAACAGGTTCCGGGAAGGTAAGTGACTCACTCAAGGTCATTCACAGAGTCATCAGCCAAGCCAGGTTTACAACTTGGGCAGTCTGATTCCGAGCTGGCTAACCTTGAAGCCATCCTTTTTATGGCACGGAAAACTCAGAACCCAACGTAGGTGTCTTCACCTCTGGGGCTGTAGCCCCCGCTTCCCAGCTGGCTCCCAGCACACTTGACCAGCCAATGTTTTTTTTTTTTTTTTGGACCAGCCAATGGTGTTAGCAGGCTGTGCACACAGATTTCTCTCTGCAGACTCAACCTATTGCTCCAGGGCTGGTTCCCCTTTGACATTTGGTGTTCTCCACAAACACTACAAGTGAATCTCGGCTGGGGCAGGCCTTGGCTGGAAGAGAGAACGGCCCCTGTGGCTGCTGATTAGTCTGCAAACCCCCTCACCTCCCCCACCCCCAGCTAAGTGGCCCTCCAGTGGAACAGAATGCGGTGTTCAGGGACCTCATGGACCTCCTAAATAATGATTAACATCATGAAAAAATGCTGTGCCCGGCAGAGGTCAACCCTGGAGGCTGGGAGCCTCCCAGCTGTGGAAAGAGACACTTGCCTGGGGTGGAGAGAAGTTGGTCCAGCTGACAAAACAAGCATGGAGGCTCCATTGATGGAGCAGTGCCATGGGCCAGGCTCTGAGTCCAGGGGGTGGGGAGCACTGTTCTCTCCTTTAACAGACGAGGAAACTAAAGCCCCACCAAACTTTATCCACAACTGTACCGTCACCTTCGCTGGGTTTGGAGAGGCTGTGATTTGAATCCAGGTTTCCTAACGTTGATCCAAATCTACAATCACCATGTCAGGCTTTCTGGCCTTTCTCTGCAGAGACGCAAACAGTATGTACAACTGAATAACATTTTTATGCTTACTGGATGATCGGGGCCACGCGAGGTGCCTTTACGTCCTCAAAAATTCTTGCCAACAGTTCTAAGAATGAACCGTGCTTTACAGATGGGTTGCTGGCGGCCCAGAGGGATAAAGCAGCTGAGCAGGGCTTGGTCACAGGTTGGACGGGTGACCTCACGATGCCCTTTGCCTGCAGCTCTACCTTGGGGTGAGGTGCTCCCAGGAGGGAGGGGGCATTGGCTTGTGTGTTAGGCTCCTAAGGATGCTCTAACAGATTACCACGAACTCTGTGGCTTAAAACAATACAGATTTAGTTATTACCTTACAGTTCTATGGGTCAGAAGTCCGACTAGGTTTCACTAGGCCAGAGTCAGGGTGTTGGCAGACCTGTGCTCTTCCTCGAGACTCGAGAAGAGACCCCGTTTTCTTTTTCCTTTCTTTAACAGGTTTATTTAATTGTTATACATTTGAGCTGCTGAAATTTGTTCACCAAAACATTTTGACTCACATTAATTAATGCTTCACATCCCTGCAGTTACATTAAAAATTCACACACAAATGAAAATGGAAAAACTGCCAGTAACTGATTTCTGTCCCCTAGTTTTCCAGTCGCAATCATATACTTAAGTATCTTTTGAACCCGGGGGGGGTGGGGAATCTAATGTTCAGAACTACCAATAACAGGAAGCAGAGATTTTTTTTTTTTTTTTTTTGATAGCGAAATGTTTTCCCATCATAGTGGACTCTCAAGCACGTCCTCCATGTAGGTGGCTGGCTAGCTGCATGTCTTTTGGCATAATTGTTACATGTTTGGCATGGACAGCACACAGGTTGATGTCTTCAGAAAGGCCAACCCTGTTTTCTTGTCTTTTTCAGCCTTTAGAGGCCACCTGCATCCCTTGGCTTGTGGCCCCTCCCTCCAACCTCAAAGTCAGCAGAGTGGCAGCTCCAAGTCTCTGCCTCTGACTTCTGCCTCCACACTGCACCTCATTCCCCCCTCTGTCCTACCTGCCTCTCTTTATAAAGAACTCTGTGATTACCCCAGCCCCCTGGATAACCTAGAATAATCTCCCTATCTCAAGACCCTTAAGTCACAGCTGCAAAGTCCCTTTTGTCATACAGAGTAACACATTCACAGATTCCAGGGATTACAATGTGGACATCTTTGAAGGGGGAACTTATTCAGCCAACCATAGGCTAGGATTGTTGTGTCTACCCCACCAGCCACCCCTGAGGCCAAGTTTAGCAGGCAGGAAGAAGGGAAGCTAGACAAGGCAGATTAACAGTGTCCCACGTGCAGTGGGAGCAGGGCTGGGGGTGGGGAGGCCCAGGGCAGAGTGCCCACATGCCTCCGGTCCGTGCCTGGCTCAAGCTGGGGCTACATGGACAGGCTTGTTCCTCGAAGAGCAGTATTATTATATACTTTTAAGTTCTAAAAATACCACCGTGTTGCTAAACAAATACCGGCGCTCTTGTGAAATCAAGCAACGACATGAAAGGCCTGGCAAGGGGCACCCGGAGATTCCGATCTGCAAGTGGATTGAGGCAGCTCCCTCTGCCGAAGCAGCCAAAAGCCATTTCCGACATCGTCCCAGAGCTCAAGGCCAAGGTCAGGCTCTGGACATGAGCCAGTGCCTGGGGCTGGAGGCACCGGGTCGGAGGAAACAACAGAAAGAGCGAGTAAACAAACATCTGTGGGAGCTTCAGGGTGGGGCTCTCACTTGCTACCTCCCCCCTTTTCTTCCAAGCAACACTGCAAAGCGGGAAGGAATTATGATGGCCATCGACCCAGGGTTAAAATGAAGGCTCAGGGAGCTGCAATGACTTGCCCAAAGTCAGAAGGCAGCAAGAATCTGATCAGGTCCACTTGATTCCAGTAACCTTTCTGATTCTCCACCCAAACTGCCACCAGGTTCAACACATGAACTTGACAAATACTTGATGACTACTGTTCCCAGCCAGATGGCAAAGTGGCTGGTGGTGCCAAGTCCTTAAGTCTGACAGCCAGGGTCTGAATCCAGGCTCTACCAAGCTGGGGGAGTTGCAGGTCTCTGTGCCTCAGTTTGTCTGACTAAAGTTGAATCAATAGAAGCATCTCCTCTTGGGGTGCTGTGAGGGTTTAAGGTGTTAACTTGGGTAGCCGGTTCGGGCTGGAGCAGTGCCACATCCAGAGGAAACCCCCAAAGTCTCCACTCCCACTCACAGCCTCTGCCAGTCCTCTGGATGGGCTTTCTCTGGCCATCTCCTGAGCAGAAGGCAGACACACCCCTCTCTATCATTGTGCTGATGCAGACAGAGAAGAGAAGGCCGAGACTTCCAAACCACAGATAACACCCAAGCCCATGCAGGCTACTCTTTGGAGCACCTTTTAGCCACAAAATCATGAAAACCATCAGCGAGTCAGTTAGCAGAGGGAAGAGTGGTCACCTCCCACCCTGCCCCAAGCCAGCTGCGGGGCCTGTGGGGCAGCTTGTGTGCGCATCAGGGATAGTCAGACAGGATAAAGGGCTGGAGAGTGTCCAGGGTCCTCCTGGCTCCTGGGCACAGACCCACATTTCTACTTCCTGTCTGCCTCATTCCAAACCAGACAGACCTAACACTGCTGGACATTAAGGCGCCGAGTGCCAAGTCTGTCCAGGTGCTGTGTCCGAGCACCTCACATCCATTATCTCATTAAAAACCTGTGAGTTGGAAGGTCTACTTCCATTTTACAGATGAGGAAGCGGTAGAGGAGGGCGGTTAAGCAATTTGCCCAAGGCCGCACAGCAGCCAAGCAGTGGTGCTGGGATCTCATCAGGTCTGCGCGATGCCTTTGCTCTGCAAGGCCCCACTAGACCCCAGGTGACCGTGTCCTCACCAGCCGAGGCTCTGAGCCCTGCTGCCAACCCCCAGCCTGGGCCCTTGTCCTGCATCGTCAGGGGCCACCCTCAGGGGGACCACTGGGTCCTCCACTCACCCCTTCATTCTCCCAGCACAGCTTCCCTGAAGCCACAGTGCCCTATGTGTGTGCTGGATGCTTTGGGGACACATCAGGCACAGGCCAGCTGCCCCCTGGAGCTGACAGCCAACGAACAACTCAAATACAGAAAGTAGAAACTGTGAGGTCACTATAAACCAAGAAGAATCGGAGGGGTGGGGGCCCAGGGCAGATCCCCGTGGGAGGGAGCCTTGCGGAAACACCTCTCTGAGTAGGTGACATTTAAGCTGAGGCTGTGAAGGATAAGGAGGAGCCAGGAGCTGCAGCAGGGAGGGGATGCTGGAAAAGAAAATTCCAGGCCCAGGGATCAGCAAAGCACATGGCGCCCAGGGAATGAATGGCCTCAGGGACACTGTGACTGAAAGGACAGTGTGACTGAGCCCCCAGGGAGATGAGATAAGACAGGGAGGGCACCTGGGGGGCCAATGGGTGGGTGGGAGGGGCAAGGCTCCCCCAGCAAAGCTCTTTGGAAAGATCAGCCCTTCCTCCTGGGGCTGGGAGAGGCAGGCGAGGTTGGCTGCATCCTGCAGAGAGGACCAGGACACAGGGCCTCCCCTGGGCCCCGCCTAGTCACGCTGGCTCCAGGAAGGTGTTGCCACAAGACTGCTCCCCAAGCTGGGTGGGCTGGGTGTGGTCAGGAGACCTGGGCTGTCTCTGAACCTGGGGAGGGCACCGGTAGCCTTCTCCGTGTCGTCTGCTCCCCACATTCCTTACGTACCGGCTCTAGGCCCGGCCCTGTGCTGGGCCTGATGATAGCAGGATGACTAAGCCACAGTCCCTGCCCCTGAGGCCCCAGTGACGTGCGGAGACAGCCACACACTATGTTAAAATCCAGGGTGTCAGGACCCAGCCCAGACAGGACCAGGGAGCAGAGAGGAGAGAGTGAGTCAGTCTGCGGGCCGGTCTGGGTGGAGAGCTGCGCAGGGGAAGGGCGGGAGAAGGCCCACCCAGGGCACGGAGCTGGGGCAGCCAAGTGAGTTCTGATGTCACAAAGAGACGAGGGTGGCGGGTTCAAACCCGGCCCGGGCCAAACTGCAACCAAAAATAGCCGGGCGTTGTGGCGGGCGCCTGTAGTCCCAGCTACTTGGGAGGCTGAGGCAAGAGAATCGCCTAGGCTCAGGAGTTGGAGGTTGCTGTGAGCTGTGCAATACCACGGCACTCTACCCAGGGTGACATAGTGAGACTCTGTCTCTACAAAAAAAAAAAAAAAAAGTATATATATATATATATAAGTTAGGGAAGATGTTCACAGGCACTTGGGCGGAGTGGAGGGGGCTCCCTGAAGGGTGTTTGGGAAGGAGTCAGAGAGGGGAGAGCTGAGAAGAGTTAATGCAAGGGCAAGACCCCTGCAGGTGCCACAGATGCCCGACTCGACTCGGCCCCTGCTTACTCTCCGTGCAACGGACAGGGGTCCAGCTGCTATCTCCAGTATCTTCCAACAGCAAAGGGAAGGGGACAGAAGCTTGGCCCAGGGAGACTGTCCCCAGAGCTCCTGGTCTAAGACAACGGGGATCCAGAGCAGAGGATGCCAAGCTGGGCTCTGCAGGGAACTTGGGGAAAAGTCGCAGGAGTTTAGGACAGCCAGGCTGGCCCGGGCATTCCAGCAGGAACAGGCTCTAAGACATTGCCCGGAAAAGACACACGCTTCTTCTAGCTCCTCTTTCTGCTGGGGCAGCTGCCCTCCCACCACTTTCGTAGTGTCAAATACAGGGCGGACATAAAGTTCGTGTGCAATTTACTGTGCTATTTTAAATTGCACGTGGACTTTATGTCCAGCCTGTATATAATGAGTTTCCCTAAAACTCAGCCTCCTCGTGCAGTCAAGGAGAACCGCCCTGCTCCTGAGCTCTGCGGTGGCAGCGATGGCCTTGGTCACCCACAGCTTTCTGTGCTGGGTCTGATGCATAGCATGGTGGGCAAGAAGGGGGTGACGAGTGTCACTTCAGTCCTGTGGCCTGCTAAGCTCAGGGCATTAGTCAATCCTCACCACCCCGTGACTAGGCAGGTTCTACTACCCCCACGTTCCGGATGAACAAACCAAGCCCTAGAAGGGCCGAGAGACTGGTGCAAGGTGCCACAGATGCTGTACCCCAGACCAGGCCCCCACCCCCATGTGGTTTTGCTTCCAGCAACACGGAGAGAAGACCTTGGGAAGGCATGTAAGTGACAGTTCCCGGCCTGAGAGGAAGAGAGAGAGAAACAAGCAAAACCCCAAGGACTGTGCAACTGTCTTGCTCCAGGTAGGAAGACAAATACTCCCACAGTGACCCTGAGTCATTGAGAAATGCTGAACTGTGCTCCTCCGAGCCTGTCCAGGAAGCTGGGATACACGGGTGCTCTCACGGAAGGCAAAATGAAACCACAATCGTCCCAGTTCCCAGACCTGGGCCTCTGGAAATACCTGTTGAAGGCGGTGGGACAAAGTGTGGCAGACAGAGGGCAACTGCAACGACCAGCAAAGGTCACACGTGGGGACTCCCCCAAGGGCCCAGAAGAAGAAAGAGTGTCTTGCATGCAGGGGTGTATGTGGGCCCAGAAGCCCCCCAGGGCCGTGGCCTGCATCCAGTATTTCCTTAGTACTCCTTCCTTCCTTCTCCCCATGGCCTGGCCTGATTCAATAGTCCCTGCTGCCAGAGGCTCATCTGAGGGTTCCCTGCAGAGGGAACCTGCTTTTGTGGCCTAGAGGCCAAGGCATCAGAGCAGGAGAGTGTGGGATGCTCACCCGGCAAGGGAGGCAGCTATGCCTGGGAGCCCTCTCCCATGCCTGGGAGGACGCCTTAAACTGTAGGGACACCTTGCAGGGACATCCAGAAATACTGACCACCTCCCTTCCACAGCCCAGATGGAGCACCTGCCCCCAGTCTCTGCCCACCCCAGATTAAATCTCCTTGCCCTTCAAGTCCAGCTCCAATGCCATAACCCCCGGCTCACTACGGCCCAAAGTTCTCTCTCCTGCCTTGAACTTGGGAGATCATTACTTACCTGTGGTCTTGTGACCCATCTCATATCAGACTCAACAAACACTTCCCAGGATGGGCTGAGCACTAGGATGACGGCAGGGGAAGGAGACTGTGAATGAGGCGGCAGGGCTGAGATCAGATCTCCAGACTCCTGGCAGAAGAACTCTTTTCGTCAGGGACAGCCGCCTTATTACTGTGAAACCTCTGCTGGGTATACAAAGGCTCCTGGAAGGGCGCCTGGGCATTCTACTTTAGAAATGCCAAAGGTCTGTTCCTAGGACCGACTGTTTATGAGTTCAAAGAAATAAGCCTTCAAGCCATGGTCAATAGCACTGGCGAGGTGCTGCTGGGTTTCAGGTCTCTGAAAGCAGCTCTTTAAATCTGGAGCCCAGCTCCTCACTGGGTGACGGCAGGAACTGGTCCTTATTTGTCTTAGTATTATTTCTCCAAGCTCTCAGCACAGGCAGGCACGGTGTTTGCATGGGGTGAGGGACTTGACTCTGGATGCTCTCTGAACATCAGAGGTATGTCCCTCTATTGCTATAGGGGAACCTAATACCTGGGAGACACAGATCTTGTCTCCTTCCTCTCAAACCTCGTCCCTTCTTCTCCTCTAGGAAGACACAATGGCAGAGGCTCGTCAAAGATTCACTGGCAGAGATGCGTGTGGTTTTGGAGGAAAAAAACCTATTATGTGCTTTGTTAGGGACCCAGTAGCAGATGAGCCACCGTACAGCGAGCCCACGTAGCACCTGTACGCATGGGACTTGCTGTCAGTTCTGGACAGGGACCACCCTTCTCCCAGGAACAGAATAAAGTTAAAAACCAAAGACATGGCTCGGCACCCACAGCACAGTGGTTACGGCGCTGGCCACATGTACCGAAGCTGGCGGGTTCAAGCCCGGCCTGGGCCAGCTAAACAACAATGACAACTGCAACAACCCAAAAAAGCTGGGTGCTGTGGTGGGTGCCTGTAGTCCCAGCTACTTGGGAGACTGAAGCAAGAGAATTGCTTAAGCCCAAGGGTTTGAGGTTGCTGTGAGCTGCGATGCCACAGCACTCAACTGAGAGCCACAAAGTGAGACTCTGTCTCAAAAACAAACAAACAAAGACATCTGACAAAAAGAGATATGTCCGGGACTTTACCTAACAAATGCAATCAGTGTAACCTGGTTTCTTGTACCCTCAATGAATCCCCAACAATTAAAAAAAAAAAAAAAAAAAGAGATGTGTCCTGGAGGCCACAGAGAGGGTGACAAATCCACCCCACAGCTCTTCAAAGAAAATACCAAGGGACACCCAGGCAAGAGGAAGCTGCTGTGTTTAATTTGTTGATCCTCCTTAACTGGAAGGCTAGATTCTAGGCTATCCCACCGCCCCAGAAGTTTGGGGCTCAGAACATCAATGGATCTTGCTGAGGTCAAGACACCTGGGACCAGGCTCCATTGTCTGAGGGAAACATGCTGTAGGGCTGACCAGGAGGGCCTGGTCACCCAGCTCCATACCCCTGAGGGCCAGCCCACCCTCTCCGGCCCTGTGCTCAGGGTGACCTGGAGATGTGCAGCCATGTGCCTGGTTTCCCAAATGGACACAGGATTTAAAGGTCATCAAAAAGAAGATGCTAGAAGGCTCCTTGGGTGAGGCCAGCATAGTCACCTAAGGTGAGATTTCTTGCACCTACATTCCTCTGGCTGCAAAGGAGGAAGTAGAAAAGATTAATAGCAGAGAATGTTAGTCTGCCAGTGCCGTCGTAAGGAAGCCGAGTGGCTCCCAGTTCTAGAGACCGGCAGTCCAAGGCCAAGGTGTCAGCAGGGCTGGTTCCTTCTGAGGACAGCAGGAAGAACCTGCTCCAGGCCTCTCTCCTACTTCTGGCGACTGCTGGTGATCTTTGGGGTTCCTTAGCTTGCAGAGGCACCCCCTGATATCAACCTTCACCTCCAACCAGTGTTCTCCCTGGGTATGTGTGTGTCCAAGGGCCCCCCTTTAATAAGGACATCAGTCAAACGGGAGCAGGGCCCACCTCACTCCAGCATGACCTCATCTATAACTAACTACATTTGTACTGATACCACCTCTAAGGTCACACTGTTAGGTCCTCAGGGTTGGGACTTCAGCATAGGAATTTTTAGGGGACACAACTCAACACATTAACACACAAGAAGAGCAGGTGTGGCAAATGTTTGCTGTAATCAATATTTATGGGTTCCACTGACTTTGTTGTGCCCACCCAACTCTGCAGGGGTAGCTCAAAGCAGCCTTAGAAAATCTGTAAACAAATGGGCTTGGCTGTGTTCCAATAAACCTTTATTTACAAAAACAGGTGGCGGGTGGATTTGGCGTGCAGAGGCTGTAGTTTGCTGACCCCTGCTCTTAGGGATCAACCCTGGACTTTGGAATAACAGGGGCTTGCTTCTGGACTAAAATCTGGGTGGCTTTGAGCAGGGTGTGGAATCTCTCCCAGCCCAGGTTTCCACGTGCACAGCAGTGAGACAACACCTATCTCAGAGAGCTGCTGTTTCATCATCAATTCCCGTCTCCTCTGGCTCCAGCACAAGGCGCCTTCTGCAGCCGGCACTGTTTGCTCTCATCTAACACATGATGCTGGATTCTGACAAGAAGCAGCCGGGTGTTTTTCTAACCCACAGAGGCGGCAGGCAGCTGCAGATTTGGTAGAATGGAAGCGAATGAGGATGGTCAACACCTACCCAGCAAGCGCCTCCCACACCACAGGCATGATCTAGGCCATCCCCGCAGCCCCATACCTAGCCGGTTCCGGTCTTACTCCCACACTGCAGGATGAGGAGGCTGAGTCTCGGAGGGGCTGCGTGGCTGGCCCGAAGTCCGAAAGATGCTATGCCCAGGTCAGAATTTAAACCCAGAGCCCATGGTCTTAACCCCTATGAGGGACTGCCCCCATCGTCTAATGACAACACAGACAAGTGCTGCTCCACTTTCTAAAGTATAAAGGTAAATATTCCCACAGTGACCCTGAGTCATTGAGAACTGTGCTCCTCTGAGCCTGTCTGGGAAGGTGGGCTGCATGGGGCTCCAGGAAACCTTGTTCTCAGAGATGGCAAAATGGAACCACAATTGCCCCAGTCCCCAGACCTGGGCCTCTGGAAATACGGGTTGGAGGAGCTGGTGCAAAGTGTGGCAGACAGAGGGCAACTGCGACTACCAGCAAAGGTCATGTGTGGGGACTCCCCCAAGGGCCCAGACGAGGGGAGAGGGTCTTGCATGCAGGGGTGTACGTGTGCCCAGGGTTGCCAGGGCTGAGAAGCCCCCAGGGCCGTGGCCTGCATCCAGTATTCCCTCAGCACGCCTCCCTTCTCCCCGACCCAATTCAGCGGCCCCGCTGCCAAGCTGTACCTCTGACCATCTGACCTCTACCCAGGCCAAGGGTGGCCCTTGTGGACTAGGAGGCTGTCAGCAGAGTAAGAACCCCACCCCCAAAAGACACTAATGAGAACAGAGACACAGCTGGCTGGCTGGACCTTACAAGCCCAGTCAGCGCCATGTCCTGGCTCCTGAATGTAACCTGGGGTTATTGGATTTCCTGGCACCCAGAGAACCAGAGCCCGGGAAAGCAATTCTGAGAGTGTCATTACCCTAAGGGCAGCCGCCCCGTTTTTAATCACCGTTCCCTACAGTAGGGCTGGGCTGGGCAGAACTGCCCGGCAGCCCTCATTCCTTAAGTGCACCCTAGATCCACTTGGGCTGAGCCAGCAGGGTGGGGAAGGAAAACAGAGATGCCTGTGGGGGCTCCGCCTCTGCCTGGGAATGTGGCCTGGCTCTCTCAGCCCTGGCCCGCTGCCTGCAGGGGAGGAAGCCAGGGGAGGAGGAAGAAAGACGGTGGTGGTGCAGCTCCAGCTGAACAGGGGGCCTGAGGCTCTGCCTCCAGCTGCTTCTTCCCTTAAGGAGAACCCCCTTCCTGCCTTGGCTGGGGCCCTCCTGCTCACCACTGGTTTCCCAATTCTGTACCCCAGTTTGATCCCATCACTCCCTGTCTAAAGCCCAGTAGGGCTCCTAGCACCTTCAGGCTGGAGCCTGCCCCACTCACCCCAGGGGCTCAAACTCCACTCCTGCTGGTGTCCTCCTCTCTTTTCTTTCCATCTCACTGGCCAGGGTGTCCTGTGCATTCTCTAACCTGGCCTGAGCTTCCATCAGATCCTGCTGGGGGACCTGCAATCACCTCCCCTGGGCCCTATACCCCACCGAGGCCCCAGTCTATCCTCAACACAGTAGCCAGAGGGGCTGCTTCAAAATGCAAATGAGATCAAGTGGCCTCCCTGCCTCATGCCACCTGGATCATGAAGTTCAAGCCCTTTATCCAGGACTGTAGAGCCCCCCATGAAACCTCCTCTCCTCCTCTCCTGTCCTTCCTCCTCTGCTCTGCCTGGCAGGTGCCTCCCCTGGGCACAGGGCAGCCTCCTTCCCACTGGTCTTGGGTGAAAGGTCTCCGTTGCAGAGAGACCTTCCCCAGCCACCGTGTGCAAAGGAGCCTCCCTGTTTGAATCCTTCAGGTCACGTACCACCATTTCAGCTTTTTCCCTGTCTGTTCACCAATTTACTACTCGCTTCCCCTGGATACCTCCTGGGCTGGAGGAGGCTGCCCGGTTTGCTCTGCTCCCTGGAATCCTGTACCCTCTGTCCCTGGCCTGGCATGCTGTAGAGGTCAGCTGGTATTTCAGGAATGAGTGACAATTTGTTCCTGACAGCTGGCAGAGTGCCTGCTATTGTGAGTTAGATTCAACCAAATAGAGAAAAACAGCAGCAGCCCACTCACTGCTAATTGAAGACCTACTAATTAATTAAGTGGGTGAGCTCTTGGACCCACCTGGGACCCCATCAGGGCCCTCCCCCACCCCAAACCAACAACTCACCCTTTTACTTAGATTCTGAGTTGAGCCTCACTTTCCTGAAGTGATCTCAAAATAAGACAACAGGTGATATATCCCCTTGAAGTCCTTTGAGTCCCACTCAAGGGACATGGTGTGGGCACCATGCCAGCGACCCCCATCAGACACATCGAGTGGACCACGTGCTCCTTCGGCAGCGCCGACCCTGGCTGGCACCAAGGAGACCCATAGAACTGCCTAGAATGCACCAACCTGGAAAAGCAGCAGGTCAGCACTTCCTGGGATTTGCTGCTTTCATATTAAAATATTCATAAAGAGAAGTATTATCCCTGTACACGAGTTTCCGATCTGCAAATGAGGATTAACAGCTGTTCCCGGTGCTTGGCCAGTACAGGACATGCAGTGGGCAAGTTTTTTTTTTGCAAAAGTGAGGCTGTCACACTGCTGCAGCCAGAAAGCCAAGTACTCAAGCCAAGAGTGTCCCGAGAAATCCAGGTTCTCAAAAGTGCTGTTGATGTATTTGACTGTCACGTTACTGCTGTGTCATAACGTCGTCTGACATACAGACCCTATGCAAGCTTCCCCATTCACCTTCATAATGTGGCTTTGCCCAACCCCCAACCCAAATAAAATCATGTGTTGCATGAACTATCCTGGCTCCTGATTCTCCTTCAATGTGGAAGGTTCCATGTGCTTTCTGTGGTGCTTTCATGGCATGGAAGTTTGAGTCTGGCTCAGCTGCTCTGCCTTCATCCAGCTAATTCATAGGTGACGTGGTGCCCTTCACACGGCATCCCATCAGGAGCCCCTTGACGTCAGTCTGTCCATTACTCAGATTTTCTAGTTCTTTCATCCTTCTATTATTTGTTAATCAGCATTCATCTTTCTCCTGCTTTCCCCCCTCTTAATCACCTGTTTCTGTCATTATTCTTTTTTTTGGCCAGGGCTGGGTTTGAACCCGCCACCTCCAGCATATGGGGCCAGCGCCCTACCCCTTTGAGCCACAGGCGCCGCTCTCTGTCATTACTCTTTTGAATGTTCAATCGTCCTATCTTTGCCAGCAGCAGCCCCTTCCCACCAGTGCCTGAGCCTTGAGGATCCATCTGCCTTTGCCTGCTGAAGGACCAGAGGCTCCAGCCACATTTTACTTTCAATGGCCCCATGCCCGGATCCTCTGCTTGTCCAAGGAGCCCCAGCTCCTTCTCGACGGAAAGAGCTTTGAGAAACACAGAGGTGTGGGTACTAGTGTATACATTGCTACGGGGGGCCGTCACTGGTTTTTGGCCCTTTTCTATGATTCTACTTGTACATCATATAGTTATGTCATCAAAAGCGCATATAAATGCTCCAACTCCAATCCAACCCCTTCCCCCCTTTTCCTGCAGGGAGAACAAGGTACATGGACACTTTTGCTGCTCTATTCTACAGCAACAAAATAATTCCAGGATTACTACTCCAAAGACCTGCCATCAAATCTAATGTAAAAACTTCAAGATTTGCTTCCTGTTCTCTTGGGCCTTAGACCGTCTCCTACAAAGAGTGCATAGTGACGTGTGTCATATTTGTGACTTTTTATCCTCAGGGTACATCCCTAAAAGTAGGGCTATACAGGCAAAGAGTAAACGCACAGGTGATCTTGCTAGATATAACCAGATTTGCCGCCACAGGGGTCACCTCATTTTGCCTTTCCACTGGCCACGTGTGCGAGCTGCAGGCCTGCTAACTGAGCATGCTGGGGTGTACTTTTGGGTTTTCATCCATCTGAGAGGTGAGCAAAGGTATCTCAGTGTTGTTTCAATTTCCATTTCCAATAATCCCCTTCATCTGATGTGTGCATTTCCAGTCCCAAAACCAAGGCTCCAGCCCTGAGGTCAGGTCCAGGGTTCGTCCCGAATGTGCTAAGCTGAGCACCCCAGTCGGGATAGAGATGGAGGGTACACAGTCTCACCCTGGCTTGAACAGTGCAGGCAGGTGATGTTCAAAATGCGACTCTGGCACCTGGCACAGGAGGAGGGCAGCTTTGGGTGTCTGGAGAAATCTCAGAAGCATGCCCTTCTTGTTTCTGGAATAAAAAGGTGGCCTGCTGCCTTTAACAGGCAAATGCAATTTTCTAGCCTTTTGCTCTGATTATTAAGGACAAACTGCCATGGGAGCAGGGGCTTCCTGCACAGTGCTCTGAGCAGGTGGCCGAGCAGAGCTGGCCAGAGGGTGCCTGTGTGGGCTGTCTTTACTAATACAGACCCTGTCTACTCGGCCAGCACCTGCACTTCCCAGGTCAGGCTCTTGGGCCACAGCATGGTGTCTTCAGAAATTCAGGCAGCAGGAAGACCCAGTATGGCCTCCAGCCTTTCCTGACATTACTCCATCACCTCTTGGCTGAACCCAGGCCCTGGAGCCCTTTCAAGATCTCGAAGCCCTGAGAACAACAGCCCCAATTGCGAGGGAAAAGTAGGGAGACCCCGTGCCATTCCTCCCATGTCTAAGCCTGTCCATTTCTATCTAAAGTCCATTTTAATGGCTCAGAGAAACTTCAGATATCCTAGATAGTTGTTCGGTCTTGATGGCCTAATTCAGAAGTGCTGAGTCGTAGGCTGGAAATGCCCAGGAGCTGAACCTGGTACCTTCACATGCCAGTGTGTCTGGTATAAGTTCCTCCCATCCTTGAGCCTCAGTTACCTGAGCTGGGATGCTAACAGGACCCATCTCCCAGGCCTGCAGTGGGGATCAAACGCAGCGTGTATGCAGAGAGGCTGGCATACGACAGGTGGGCAATAAATGTTAATTCCATATAGGGCCAGCTCTGTCCACAGCTAATAGACCAGGCTGTCCCTTCTGATGGTGCTTCACTTCTCACTTTCTCCATGTGACAAAGGTACCCTGGATGGTACCTGGGGCATGGATGGGTCTTCAGTCTGAGCAAACTCAAGAGCATGGTAGAGAACTTGACAGAAAGGCACCCCTACCCCCTTTTCATCACAAAATGCAGGAGGAGATTGCTCCGTATGCCAACCACAACCAATGAAGATGGCCACGACTCACAGCCAGGCTGTCCATGGACAGCTACAAAGCTGTGCACTGCCCCAAAGTGCCTGGCAAGTGAGTTGGGTGGGAGCGGAGATGTGGCTGGTGCTGTGCAGGTTAGAGCAGGGCTGTAGCCACCTGCAGGAGGAAGTGTCTTTCTGCTCCCTCGTCAAGCCCTGACTCTGTAACCCCCAGAGACAGGGCCACACACAGGTACCACTGCCTCATCACCAGGCTAGAGGGTCCACGGGATTTTGTGTCCAATGAGAGAAGAGCACCTTTTCCTCACCTGTCTACAAAGAGGGCGCGGCTTTTCTCTAATTTGTGCAAGGACTCCATGTAAGCTAGTGGGAGTTCTGTTAACACCTAAAAATATGCATTTTACAAACTGCAGATTGGCCTCCATCTAATTTATGAGCAGAATGGTGCTACTGGGTCAAGGTTCCATTTTTAAAAATCTGTTTTATGAATAGAGAGAGTAAAAAGAAACCCCACTGAGCACTCAGGGTTGGGAGTTTGCCCCATTCTTAGCTTAGCTGGGCTATGTCACGGTCCTCCAGGAGCCAGGGCTCTAGCTCTGGGCTACTTGCTCCTTCCCCCCTGGGGAAAGGTCTTCTTGGGGAAGCTGCTCTGGCCCTTTGGGGACCTGCCCCCCAGGCACATGCTGCTCCCCGGGAGACCACGTGGCCGTGGGGATGAGTAATGATGGGTGCCGGGGGTCACATGCTCTTGCTGAGGTTCACACGGGAGACACACACACACACAGGCTAAAAGACACGTGTCTACTCCAGCCACCTCACCTCCCTCATTTCCTCCTGGAGCCGCCATCCAGAAGCTCTGTTCCCTTGGTGTCCACTGAGGATGTGCTCTGTGATTTAACAGCTCCCTCTCTACCTCCGCTCCCGCCTGTCTATCACGGCATCGGAACAGCTCCGTGCCTCTCTGTCATAGGAAAGATCATGTCTTTTTCAGGTCCATAAAGAATGGAGGGGTCTGCTGTGCCCTCGTAAATCACGACGCTGAATGGGCAGCTGCACGTGGGGCATGCAGACGAGCCTGCAGCCACGTGACGGATGCGCTTCTGGGCAGAGGAGCTAGGGCACGGATGCAGAATGCCACTGCTCCTGTCCAGTGGGACAGGCGGGCCGCACAGCCGCTGCCTTGTGGCCACTTGTGCATACCAAGACCAGCTAGCCTCCACACCTGTGCTTGTACCATTTTCTGACCAGCCTGGGACCTGTCTGCCCACTCAGACCCCAATCACGGATCAAGGGCTATAGATCTGTCTGCCTGGCAATGTCCCAGTTGACACCCACTGTCCCAACACAACTTTTAACAGACCCCTCTTCTCTTGCAAAACTCTCTTGATTTAAACAAGAGCATTCTAAGCTTAGTAAAAGAATCATAATAAATCATAGCAGATGATATTTAACAAATAGGTACTTACTATTTTAACTTATTTCATCTCATCTTCTCAATCAGGGGTAGGCACTATTAAAATCAAGTATCAAGGGGACAGAGTAACTTGCCCAAGTCCAACTAGAGGCAGGATTTGAACCCAGGGACAGTAATTCCAGCACTTAGCATGTCATTACTGCCTCCCACAAATCCTCAGGGCCCCTCCCCCGATCTCATGCATCCAAGCCCCCATGGGTGTTCCCATCCTTGGAAGCCTTTGTTCCCCCAGGATGGGCCTTGTGTGTGCTGATCTCAGAGCCACCTGTTCATCCAGACTGAACTTCTGAAAGCCAAGGCCACATGCAAAGGGGACAGATGGACCCACAGACTCAGGACACAGCAAGAGCCTGGAAATGCCTCTGATCAGCTGATTACAGGGTCCAGCCCTACCTGCTATTTGTCTTTTGGGAGACTTGGCAAGGGAATAGAAGAGACCAGACTTGGAGGCCTGGTCCCACCTGCAGAATGGGCTGTCACGGCCCTGCTGGCATCCAGAACAGAGAACAACTAGGTGGCTGTGGCCAGGCCCACCAAGCTGGGCATTTTCCCCTCAGGAGCCCCCAGGAGAGTGTTAGAGAACTGGCTTACAGGCTCCAAACTTGCATGCTCAAAAGAACCACCGAGGGCCTCTCGCCTTCCCTCTGGGCAGTGATCAGTGTTGGCCAGAGTCTGTTCAGACTCACGCCTGCCTTGGGCAAGTCACAAGACCTATCTAAGCTTCTGTTCTTCATTTGTAAAGGGGGAGCACAGAAGTGGTCTTGTAGGATGGAGGGAAGGACAACGTAAGTTGCCGTTTGCTCCTCTGGTTGAGGGCATGAGGCAGGTGCTCAGGGAAGAGTGGTTCCCTTCTGTTCTGTCATTTCTCTCCTAAGAACTTGGGCTTAACCAAGAATCACAGAAGGCATTCTTCTTCCCTTCTTCAAGTAAGTATCTCCCAATTGCTTAAACAGGGCAATCTCTGCCGGGGGAAGCCCTCTCCCCAGGCCCCACGTTCAGTGTGTGGCAGAGACAAAGCATCTCTTATTTTGAGTCACTGCCTTCTTCCTCTACTTCCTATCCCCAAATTATTCATAATCTTCCCCATTTGCTCCTAACACAGTTTGAACAGCAACAGAGGCCACCATGCCTTGGCACCTGATCGTGGTTCTAGGAGCCACGATCTGCCTGGAAAGCGCTTTCTCTTCCCGGGGAGCAATGCCATGCACAGCCAACCACCCCCATGGCACCTAGAGCCATCAGCATGCTCAGCGGCCACTGGCCACCAATGTGAAATTATCCCACCGGTGGGTGTGGCAGATCCCAAAGGGGTGAAATGTAGGGGGAAGTGTCGGCCAACAGACACAACTGTCCCACCTACACAATCACACACCTTGACCACGCTGCCCATGATCACATCAACCTGCCAGATGTTTTCGAAACTCTAGATGCCCCAGAGAATGTCCAACTTGATACTTTCTGCTCTTCTTCTGGACCCAGAGGCTCTAACGGGTCTCTTAAGAGTGTCACTCCCAAACCACACCCAGCCTCTGGATGGGTGTGGAGAGGCTGCTTGCCCAGACTCTGGGCCTTGAAAGTCTACAAGTTATTCTGATTATTATTCTGATTCAGGCCCTGCCAGCAGAGCATGCGCCCAAAGAAAGAATGATTTTCAGCAAGAACCGGTCACAGTTGGGCGTGGGAGGGGTGAGGAAGGCCTTTGGGGTGACAGACTTTGCCTGAACTGAACTGAAACTCTGCTCTCAAGATGCTGATGTGTCCCCCACGGCAGGTGTGAGTCTGAACAGATGCTGGCCAACACTGATCACTGCCCAGAGGGAGGGCGAGAGGCCCTCAGTGGTTCTTTTGAGCATGCAAGCTTGAAGTCTGTAAGCCAGTTCTCTAACACTCTCCTGGGGCTCCTGCAGGGAAAATACCCAGCTTGGTGGGCCTGGCCAGAGCCATCAGAGCCACCTAGTTGTTCTCTGTTCTGGATGCCAGCAGGGCCGTGCCAGCCCATTCTGCAGCCACCTTACCTATGGGGAAGAAAGACAGGGGTGTGGCCTTCCCTTCTCCCCACTGACGACATCCACTGCCCGCCCATCCTCGGCAGGTGCATAAACTCAGAGGCTGATGACTCAGAGGCCCAGAAGAGAGACACTCAGGCGATGCATTCTATGGGTTCTGGTGGCTGCACAATGGGGGGACAAAGGTCAGTGCTCAGGACAGTGTCCACAGGTTACCTAACCAGGAAATCAGGGCCAAGGGATGACACCCAAGCACAGGGAACTTTCGGAATCTGGGACAGAGCCGTGGGTGTATTCCTGTGGAGTGAGCCCTCCCTCCGTTCATCACCCATATCCTCACCACTCCTTGGTGACAATCCTGAGCTCGCCTCTGTCACATCTCTTTTCTCCCAGCCTTGCTCATTCCTTAGGCACAGGACTGGAAGCAATGCAGTGGCTGAATGACAGACACAGATACTCTTCAGATCCTGACTTCAGGCACTCCCACAGCCCCACCAGGGGAGTGACAGTCCCCAAAGACCCCATGTTGTTTGCAATCTCAGGCCTTCACCACAGCCCTGTTTCTGGGTACCCTGCCCTGTGTGCAGCCCAATGCTGTACACTGAGTGGGTGAGAGAAGGGCTAACAGTCCCGGATGGCCAACACTCGCTGAGCTGGGCCCCATCTCCAGAGCTTGGGTCAGGGCTATCAGCTCACACACTTCTGCTTGAGTCCACGGGTCCCTGCCAAAGACCTCTCTCTCCCTGGGCAGTACGCCCTGCTGGAAGGGCCTGAGTCAGAACAACTCTTCCAGGTCTCTCTTCATGGTCTAGAGCTCGGGGATGGGAGCAAGGCCTGCCAGTGTTAGTGGGCTAAGTGTGGCCAGGTGGGGCACTGGGGTCTAAGGCTCTGTGTCTGCCTGGCCTCCGCAGCAGCCTGGGCCCAGCGACGTGCCATTCTTTTCCCACTTCTGCAGGGCGCTGCTGCTGTCTGGCTTTCTCAGAGGTCTGGCAGGTTTTCCTCCCCACATAAGGATTTTCTCCCTACCACTCTAGGTCTGCTGCTCTTAGCCCTGCAGGAACAGGAAGGCACAGGTGACAATAGGGCTCCTAAGAACTCAGTCCGACCCTCCCATTTTCCAGATGAGGCCTTCAAAGGTTGGGGAAACAACAGGCCGAAAAGCCATGGGCTTTGGGCTCCTGATTGCTCACTCTTGTCGCAACCCCCCACCTGATTCATGGGGCCAGTCTAGTCCCAGGGCCACCTCATAAATGAGCCATCACCAAAACAACTGTTAGCCACATCCACACACCAGCAGCGGCGGGCTCCCCGGGGGCTGCGCAGTGCGCAGGCCGGCCAGGTAGGTCTGGGAGCCAGGCAGGTTTATACGCCACCTCCCAGCAGCTCAGTTCTCTGGGCCTCAATCTTCTCATGTGCAAAACAGAGAAAAACAACACACAGGGCTGCTGAGAGGATGATCTGAAATAATTCATGGGACTTATATTCCATGTGTGCCTGGCTCATAAAAATATTTCGTAAATATACACATAAAACATATCAATTACATATACGTTAAACATAATTTTTAAAAATATTATATTCATGGAGTCATTGGATTTGAATCTTGGTCTTTTCCCAGCTGTAGCACCTAGTAGCCGAGTTAGAACAACTCTTTGGTCTGAGTTTGGGTTCAGTGCCCCACAAAATGCCTGTCTTCCTACCCCCATGTCAGGCTCTGGGCACAAAGGCCTGTCCAGCTTGCCTGGTTGTCTGCAGCTCCTGTCTCAGCCTCTGGCCAGCCCAGGTGGCCTGAGCTATTTAAAAAGCTGGGCCGGAGCCCAGGACACAGCACTCCCAGCTTCAGACCTGGCTGGTCCCTGTCTGGTCCTGGAATGTGAGCTCAGGAACTCTAGACACTGGGGCCTCCCAACAGGACAGAGCTCTGCAGATTCTCTGCTTTGCCCCTCATCCTGAGAGCTGGGTGGCATGGTCAGCTCCACCCCGAGGACTGCGCCATACTGGGGCTGGGTCCCCGCTGTGACCTGCTGAGACCAGCACACGGGGAAAGAAGGCAAAGCTCGAAACCACCCCAGTGATGTAGCTTACGAGATCTGAAATACTCACACATCAAAATATTCCATATCCCCAGGACTTCACATCTACTTCATACTCTTTTTCAAAACAGCTTTGCTGGTTGTAAGTGACATATAATAAATGTGTACCATCTAACATGACCTGACTCATGTACGTGCCCATAAAACCATCACCACAGCCGAGAGAGTCAACATATCCATTATCCTCCCTCTCCCACTTCTTCCATTCTGTGGCAGGACCTGTCTCTATAGATGGGTTACATTTTCTTGTCTCCCGTGAATGGAATCATATAGCACCTATGGTTGCTCCTTCTAACTCTGTCACTTGGTGTCATTATTTGGAGATCTATCTGGGTTTTTCCAAGTATCCATAGTTTATGCTTTATTACTGACTAGGATTCCACTGTAGGATGTTACCGGTTTGTTTATTCATCTGCTGATGGACATACGGGTGGCTTCCAGTGTTTGGCTATTGCAAATAAGCCGGTAAGACCAATTGCATACAAGTCTTTGTCTGGATGTATATTTCCCAGGAGAGTAAATACCCACGAGAGGAGGAGCTGGGTCATCATCTTAGCCCACTTTAAAATTCCCATTTCCCCACAGTATCTATTACACAATCCTCTCCTACGCCATATGATTTCCTCTCTGCTATGTGGCTTATTGCCTGCCTTCTCTCTCCCCTCTGTGGCAGATGGTATTTTTGCAAAGATGGACACAATGGTATCTCCCACGACACATGCTTTTTATAGTGTGGAGTCTGTCTGGTCTGTCAACAACAGAATGTGGCGGAAGTGATGCTAAGTGACTCTTGAGGTTAGGTCCAGAGAAGGCTGACAGCTTGCACTTGGTTTCCTGAAACCCTCTCTGTGGGAGCCCTGCGGCTCCATGGAGAAAGTCTGACTACTGTGCTGGAGGAGCTTCAAATGCTTGTGTGGCTGCTGCTCCTAGTGGGGCCCAGCCAGGTCACCAAGGCTCCAGGTACACGAGTGAAGCCCTCAGGGACCATCCAGCGGAACACCACTGAGGGACCCCTGCTACCACCACGTGGAACCTAAGAGTCGCCCGGCCAAGCCCTGCCACACAGATCATGGGATATAAGAAAAGTGGTGGTTCCTTACGCCCCTAACATTGGGAAGAGGCGTATTACATAGCAGTAAGAATTGGCACACCCTTCTAGAAGGTAAGCTCCAGGAGAAATGGATCTTTTTGGTCTATTCTGCTCACAGATATACCTCCAGTGCTCAGAACCATGCCTGGCAAGTGGTGAGACCTCAACGAGTATTTTGAATGAATGAATGGGATTCTACTAAGATTTTATTAACACAGAAATGATTTCTAGTGATGGAAAGCTAACGCTGGTGCAATGGTGATGCATCTATGTCAGACGTGAAATTTCTGATCCAAACGCTGAGACTTCCAAGCTGTATGAGCCTCTTTGTGCCTCAGTTTCCCCGAATGTAAAGGCAGGTAAACACATCAATGTCACGGGGTTGTTCTGGGGACAATGTGAAGACAAGATGTATGAAGTAGTCAGCACAGAGCTGGTCCCTGGAACGTGCTCAGTAAGGTTTGCTAAATCTGAGAGAAGCTGGGTGCTCCCTGTTCCCCAGTGCTCCCTCTGATATTTTGTTCAGTGCTCACATGGCCTTGCTTCTTCCTCTGCTGATGGCCCGTCAGTGAAGGCAGATTTCAAAAAGAAAAAACAAACATCTTAACAGCCAGGTCCCTGTCTGAGGCTAGCACAGCATTCCCTGGGAAGCCAACCAGGGCTGTGGAGAATCAGGGTTGATGCCTCTCTGTCAGCCTCGACCCTGCATCCACGGCTGCCTCGGGCCAGTGGTCAACCAAGCCAAATCTAGCTGTTGCAGAGCGAGCATGTCTTGCTCCACCCCAGGGGCAGCTCTGAAGATGTCCCCTTCCCAGGTTCATGTCAAGCTCTTCTCCCAGAAGGGAGGCCAGCATGGCTTTTGTTTTCCTGCCACGCTTTCAGGGCCATGTCCTGACCCCGTCACAGCAAGGTGGGCAGGAGGACCTGCATGGTGATGTAGGGCACGCTCCAAAGAGATTTACCGGGGTCAGACGCGAGGCCTTTTGAAAGGGAGCTGCAGAGTCTGGCTTTTCTCACGCCGAGTCCTGCCCTCTTCCACTTGGCTGGATCAATTCTGACCTTCCTGGGGATTAATTACAAGCTGAGGCGCAGGGTCTGTAGCCCTTGGTTATACCTCAAATACAGCCTCTGCTGCAGCCCAGACCACTGGCCTCGCCTGAGGCGTGTATGTGTTCAGTGAACGGCACAGGGAAAAACAGAATTGTCTCCTCTAAGAGACCAGTGTCACAGCATTTATTCCCTGGGACAGTTTCTAGAGGAAAAGGCTAGGAACACATGAACAAACCCTGGTGCCTCAAGGGGCCCCTGTATGACGCGCCAATGTGGATCTTCTCTTCCTCATCTGCCCCCCCCACCCCAGACCTGCAAAAATCTGCTAAATATCTTCAGAGAACATGGGTTTGGAAATCATACTTGCTGAAGGTCAAGCCCCAGCTCCAAAACCAACTAGTTAAGAGACCTGAGAATCTCAACCTCTCTCATCCCCATTTTTGGGTAACAGGAGTTCAGGAACATTATCTATCTAACAGGGGGTGTTGGGAGGATCGATGACTCATGCAGGCAAAGCAAGTAAGGCAATGTCTGGCACATCCCAAGCGCTAAATAAATGTTGGCACTTAGTAAATGTCAGCCCAAACGATTACTACTCCAAAGGGATGTGGTGTGTCCACACCTCAGTCATCCAGCTACAAAATGGGCATCTAATTCCCTGCCACCGTGTCCCCTCCCCGCCCCCATCACCAACAGGGAAGATGCGTTGAGTTGTGGTAAAATGTTTCCAAAACAAGTATCGGGTACGTGTGGGTGAGTCCTAGGGGGTATCTGTTTACTTTCAAACAAACCAGCCTTTGCTTTTTCCCAGGACAAGTGGAAGATTTCCATAATTAGAACCTCAATACATAATGGAATCTACTCTAAATCTGCTTGAAGCAGATGCGAGAAGGCACTTGTTAGGTAGACTGGGTGGGGGTCAGGGATGCCCGAGGAAAGGGGAAGATACCGGCTTCCTGTCCAACTCATGCAAAGTCAAGGACTTGGTGTCAAAAGTCCCAGATGAGGGCAAGGACATCAGTCCCTCAGGTACAAAAAAACCCCTAATCCTATCGCTGAAAAGGCAAAGGGGACAAAGTGTGCTGTAATGTGTACACTGTCAACCCCCAGAAACTCAAACTCCAGGCAGAGTCTGGAAACAGTTCTATTTAAAAGGAACTTTTGTGGCGATCTGTGGTCGTAATGGCTACCAAGGAACTGGACTAGTGGCGCCCCGCCCCCATGATACTGGGTATGGTCAGATGACTGGCTTTAACCAATAAGACATCAGCAAACGTGACGCAGGTAATGGCTTAAAAGCACCTGTGCAAGGTAATCTATGATGGTAAGGACCTTAATGGGGTTTTATAAATCTCAAACTACTCTAAGCCAGGGTTAGGCTGCTGGAGACAGACCCATGCTCAGCCAACAGCGGCAAGAGAACCACCAAAGATTCTGGGCATTTCTTCCAGCTGAACACAAATTACTGTCAAGTGGATCAAACTTAGAGACTAAGGCGCCTTTATGAGGCCTCTGTTACCAATATGTAAAAGCAGTCAGTGGTATACTGGGAAGACTTTCTGTCTGTAAACTTTCTGGAAGCTTCCACTGAGTTCTGAGTTTTACCAACTCAGAGTCTTCCACATTGGGGCTGTGGGACAGAGGGGTTGTCGGCTCTGGGGCATGGGGGGTGGGAGCTGCAGCAGCCACCCCTCCCCACCCCAGGACCATAGATCTGGAGGCCTAAGGAACAGTGGCAGCTTTGAGCGCAGGAATTAGTAAAGAAGAAGGCATGAATTCAACCCAGGGCAACAGGCTGCCCAGAAGATGAATGAGACCAAGACCAGAGTGCGGATGTGGGGAGGGAAACAGGAAACACCAAGTAGCTTTTCAAACCCACACAGCACTGGGGTGACAAGGATGTGTGTACAAGAAAGCAAGTGCCCAAGCAAGGATGATACATCATTCCATTCGACAGCCACTCGGGCCACCTACTTCCCCACTGTCTGCAGGCCTGGTTTTACCTACAAAGGCAGCCGGAACATGGCTGCACCTGCTGGGAACCTGAAGGACAATGGTTCCTCAGCCCTCCAGCACCACTGGGCTTAAGACATTGTCTGTAGCCTAGAACCCTTGGAAGCAGGAAGGTCTACATCACAGATTCTCATCAACAAGTGTGGCTGGCCTTTTGAAAAAATCTGATTCAATACCTTGCATTAAGTGTGTGCTGTGGGTGGCAGGCATGCCACAGATTCTGGGCAGAGCCTAGATTCTCTGGGGTTTTTTTTTGAGACAGAGTTTCACTTTGTCAACCTCGGTAGGGTGCCATGGCATCACAGCTCACAGCAACCTCAAACTCTTGGGCTCAAGTGATTCTCTTGCCTTCTCACCTGAGCCTTCTAATAGTTGTGACTACACATAATGCTCGGCTATAATTTTATAGGTGAGGTCTCGCTCTTGCACAGGCTGGTCTCGAACCGGTGAGCTCAGGCAATCCACCTGACTCGGTCTCCCAGAGTGCTAGGATTACAGGCCTGAGCCACCTCGCCCAGTCCGGGCCTGGATTCTCTGAACTACATGCACAGACACAGGGTCTAGTGCAGGAAAGTTTTCAGAAAATGTCTGGCAAATGAGCACATTAAAAAAGAAAGTTTGATTCCTTCCAAGAGCTCCAAGTAGGACAGGTGACTCCCTCGGAGGTAGTAGAAAAGGGCCCCCAGGCCCACCATCGTGGATTAGCCCCCTCCCCCAGGCCCACCATCCTCCATCAAAGAAAGGAATCTCTTCTCTGTACTCTGAAAGTATCTGCCTGTGGCTCAGTGAGTAGGGCGCCAGACCCATATGCCAAGGGTGGCGGGTTCAAACCCAGCCCCGGCCAAACTGCAACAAAAAAATAGCCGGGTGTTGTGGCAGGTGCCTGTGGTCCCGGCTGCTCGGGAGGCTGAGGCAGGAGAATCGCATAGGCCCAGGAGTTGGAGGTTGCTGTGAGCCGTGTGACGCCACGGCACTCTACCAAGGGCAGTACAGTGAGACTCTGTCTCTACAAAAAAAGAAAGAAAGTATCTGTTTAGGGCGGCGCCTGTGGCTCAGTGAGTAGGGCGCCGGTCCCATATGCCGGAGGTGATGGGTTCAAATCCAGCCCCAGCCAAAAACCACAAAAAAACAAACAAACAGAAAGTATCTGTTTAGCTAAGGAAGCCAGCCCCATGCTGGGTGCTGTGCCCTGCAGGGGTCTGTTAGCAAAGCAGAATACACGCCCCCCCACCCCGTGTGCTAAGTTCTGTTCAAGGACAGACTCTGCATTAGTTTCCAGCTTTTGCTGTAACAAATTATCATTATGTAGTGGCTTCATGTCAGACAAACTTCTTATCTTGTAGTTATAGAGGTCAGAAGTCCTAAATGGGTCCCACTCAAATGGCTACAATTGTGGTGATGGGAGGATTATACTTTTTCAAGAGGCTCCCCGGGAGAATCAGTTTCCTTGCCTTTTCCAGCTTCTAAGGCATCTGCAGTCCTTGGCTGGTGTCCCTCCCCTTCAAAGCCAGCAATGGCGGGTGGCATCCCCACACTGACTCACTCTGGCCTCTGCCTCTGAGGTCACATCTCCTTCTCCAACTCTTCCACCTCCTCTTCCACTTCTAAGGACCCTGGTGATAGTACAGGACCCACCGGAGAATCCAGGCCGATCCTCATCTCAAGGGCATCAGATTAGCAACCTTAGCTCCCCTTTGCTGTGTAACTCAGCTCGTTCACAGGCTCCAGGAACTAGGTCTTTTGAGGGAGGGAGACATCATCTTGCCAACCACAAACTTTGAGTCCACTGGGCGGGGACATTGATCCAGAAAGTTTCCTGGAAGACATGGAACTTGAACCTGGACTCAGGGAAAGAGTGCCCAGCAAGAGGCTAGGAGAGAATGAAGCACTAATGCAATGACCCTGAGGGGACAGAAGGGACATAAAACTGTAGGCACATTCAGGACCCACATGATGGAGGGTCCATCCATCCACACGGTATAGACACACATATATGCTGGAAGGACAGGGACCAGGTTGCAAAGGCAGGGGGTGGGAAGGGAAATGGGGACATTCGAAGACACCCCATTTCTCATAGTGACTCCTACAGGGTCTCTGGGCTTCTCGGTGTGGCCCCTGAGCTAAGCCTCCCCACCGTCCCCTGCAGCTAAGCTTCAGCTTCAGGGGTCCTGGCCCCCCTGTACACAAACCCATTTCTTGCCTTTGTTCCAGCTGTTTCCCCAAAGTAAAACCCTCTCTGTCCCTCGAGCATCACCCAAGGGCTTCAGAGTCGCACTGTTGAAGTTCAAACCTGGCTCTAACCGGGTGCTGCTGTGTAACCGTGACACATTCACAAGCTCTTAGTACTTGTCCCTCTTCCATAAAATGGGGAAATAACAGCACAAACCTTGCAGGGTTCTTGTAAGGATAAAATGAGTTAAACTTCTATAATGTGTAGCATAGTGAAAAATGCTGAAAAATGTTAGCTGTCACCACCACCAGTATCTCTGCAGCGGTCTGCAAAGAAAACTATTTTCATAACAATACTTTTGGATGGCGCTCAGTGGGTAGGACGCTGGCCATATACCTGAGGCTGGCAGGGTTGAACCCAGCCTGGGCCAGCTAAACGACAATGACAACTGCAACAAAAAAATAGCTGGGAGTTGTCAGCTACTTGGGAGGTTGAGGCAAAAGAATCACTTAAGCCCAAGAGTTGGAGGTTTGTGTGAGCTGTGATGCCACAGCACTCTACCGAGGGTGACAGCTTGAGACTCTGTCTCAAAAAAAAAAAAAAAAAAAAGACTACTTTGATGTTAGCTGCCTTTTTTTACCGTGTGGTTCAAGAGCAATGGTTGGTTCAAAAGTGATGGTGATTAAAATGCTTATGTCTTAGTAGAAATTATGGCAGTTGCATCAAATTGCATTACTAATCATTATGGTCTTTACATCACATATTTACAGGTTAGTGAAAGAAGTTTTACACAGCCATGTCCTTGATGAAGCAGTAAAAATGACTAATTTTATTTAGTCTCTTGAGTGCATGTCTTTTAATAAAATGAGAAGCACTTTTAAAGCTTGTTTGCTGCCTACCAGAGTACGATGGCAATTGCAAGGAAAAACATTTGTGTGTCTCTTTGAGTTGCAAGCTGAACTAGCCACTTTTTCATAGATCATTTGTACTTGAAAGACTGACATGCAAACTGTAATTTGGCAAACTAACAAACTATGCTTAGAAATGAACTAAGAGAGCCCATTACCTCTAGGAAAACAACTGCCAGGATTTGTTGCCAATGATAAAACTTGAACTTTCAAGTAAAAATTAGAATTTTACCACACCTCATCTAGCACCATGACTTTAACAGTTTCTTGGGACTTTAAAGACTCTTCTGATGAGATTGCTGAGTAATGTTAACACATGTGAATTTTTATAGTGGACAAAATAAGTCAACATTTGGAAGCTCTGTACATCTTAGTGAATCAGTATTTTCCAAATGATCAATGTATGGTGTTTAAAAAAGTCGTGTGCGGTAAAACACCCATTTCAAAGTGCACGTTAAGACTAGTGGCTTTTAAATGTGGCAGACTATTAGGTAAGGTTTCAGATTCCACACTGCAACGAACCTTCAAGAAACTACCACCGAGGGAGTTTTAGCGTGATAGCAGAGAGGAGAATCTGTCATTATCTAATTAGGCAATTAATCTCCTCTTTCTTTTTCCAACAACATACCTATGTGATGCCAGATTTTCAACCCAAACTACAAATCATCATAGATCAAAGGAGCAGAAATGAGAATTTAGCAGTTTGCTCTGAAGCCAGACATCAGTGAGTTTGGCAAGAATTTTTAAAAACAAAAAAACAACTGCTGCTCTTCTTACTCAAATCTTCTTGTTTGGGAAAATATACTTTCCACTAAAAATATAATTTTATTTATGTTAACATATCATGAGTTGGGCGGCTGCCTGTGGCTAAAGGAGTAGGGCGCCGGTCCCATATGCCAGAGGTGGCGGGTTCAAATCTAGCCCCGGCCAAAAACAAAACAAACAAAAAAAAATGCCTCCCTCCCCGAATAAAAGCCGGATAGGTTTGGTGGCTCAAGCCTTTAGTTCCCAACTATTTGGGAAGTGAAGGTGGGAGGGAGGCTTGAATTGAGGAATTCTATATCAGCCTAAGCAACACAGCAACACCCTGTTTAAAAAAAAAAACAAAAAAAACATACCATGAGTTTACTATAATTATTATTATTCTTGTAAAATATTGAAGGTTTCAGTATTGTTCCTAGTGTTAATTTCAGGAATGGTAAATTAAATACCAATAGATCCCACGCCATAGAAACAACAGCTATTGGGAGTCCTCGATTTTATAAAAGTGTCGAGTGGTCCTGAGACCAAAACGTTTCAGAAATGCGGTCCTAAGAAAACAAACAGAGCTACATCTATGGGTCTTTGTTTTCAGTTTTATATGACGGCAGAAAAGAAAAAAAAAGACAGAAAAAAAAGTGGAAACAACTTAAGTGTTTGATAATAGAAAAATGGCTAAATAAATTATGGTGGCTCCATTTGGTAGATCATTATGTAGTCATTAAAAATTATGTTTTCAAAGAATATTTATTGTTGTGGGAACATGCTCAACACTCTTAACGTGCTGCTAAGAGATTTCAAAAGGAAACAGGCAAATTCTCATCATCATCATCTCCGTGGTGCCTTGATTCCCGGAGAAACCTTGAGACTGGGGAGACCTGAGGAGATTAAGAGACACCCCAGAGGGGTCCCACAGGCCGCCACGTGTGCAGGGCAGGGATCGGGCAGTTTACACGTCCCACAATACCCTTCCTTCTCAAACAGTCAGGGCTCCGCCTTGAAAGTCACAATGAGAACAAAATTCCAAAGCAACATTCCCATGCTCATTCCCAAAGAAACAAAGGAACCTGCTAACCCCCCATTTCTTCCTTCTGTTCGTTGCTTTGATGTTGAAAGCAAGGACGGATATTTCAGGTGTTTGCCTGAGTTCCTAATCCTCTCACATGCTGGAAAATTCAGATCTCATCCAAACCCAATGACCGATTTGGGGGTGGGGGTGGGGGTCTGCCAGAATGGAAGTCTTTGGGGCTTTGCTTTCCCCCTCCCCCCGACCAGGGGACACTGGTTGTTAACAAGTGTCGTCCAACATCTGCTGCTTGCTTTTTATTCTCGCTCTCCTCATTATGGGCACATAAATCCCTTTTCATGCCCCAGATTCCTTCTGCCCACATCTGTCTGCAATTTACTCACCACGTGCTGTGGCTGGTGAAAGGAAGCGTCTTACTTATGACTTTATAGAATTCCAGGCAGGGTGCTCTGGGCAGCTGAGGGTGCATAGTACCTACCTCACTGCCTTTTAGGAACGTGGCTACCTTGAGCTCAGATGGACTTAGAAGTAGGGGCGAGGGTCTCAGGTCAATGCCTTCAAGAAGATCCGGGAGGTTCCCCAAGCCCCTCCAGGCCCTGCCCCACAAATCTGACAACCATTCAGTCTTTGCACTAATAGTACTACGTAAGCACCGAGCTAAGCACTTTATATCTCATTTAACCATCACAACAACCCTATGAACTGGCTAATATTAGTGTACCAATTATAGGAAAAATAAGTATTGTTACTACTACCTTCAACTAAGGAACAATGGTTCAGAGAGGTTAAGGAGTTCATCCAAGGTCACACAGCTAGTAAATGGTAGAGCTGGGATTCGAGCCCAGATACGCCATCCCCATCACTGAGCTAAGACAGCCTCTGGTCTCTCCCAACCAGGCCAATGACCACACCCAGAGGGAAGCTAAGGGGTATCAGTAGCAGTCTCTATGCTAATTAGCTCTGTAACCTTGGCCAAGTCACTTAACCTCCCTGAACCTCATTCCCTGTCTCCATCTGTGAAAGGGGGTTAGTAGCTGCTGGTGGGACTGAGGTGATGATAAATAAGGTACTCAGATCAGTGCTGGTGCAGAGCAGAAGCTCAGTAAAGCTTTCCGCTAATGAACACTGACATGTCCTGTTGCTTACGTTATCATTCCTACAAAGGGGCCGCCCTGTCGGGCAGCTCTCTGAGTCCCTGGGCAAGGCTGGTCGGGAGAGAGTTAGCAAGAATTGCCTGTGCCTTGCAGGCTGATGGGAGAAAGATGGACATTATGATAACAGCAGGAGGAGTGACCACCTTTTTAGATACAACCTCCTGTAAAACTTCCATTACTGTCCCATTGCTCAGATCACAAAACTGAGGCGCAGGGAGGCGAAGTTGTATGTCCAAGGAGCTGGGAAGTGGTGGGGTCAGCCCCTCTGGGACTAGAAACAGATGAGGGAGGATTTTTCTTCCTCCTAGATCCAGAAGAGCAAATAGCAGTGAGAATTCTGTCCCTGGCCAAGGATGTGGAAGGTAGTTTCTCTGTCCCTGGAATACACACTGGGAAAGACAGCATTTGGCCATTTCCTGACTCTCTGAGGATCACAGATCTCAGCAAGAAAAAACATCAGCTTGCATAGCCTGGGCCCAGCAGAACTTTCTCATGGGAGATTCCCAAGACCTGGGTCTCCATCGTGAGAAGTTCTGAGCCCCTGGGGAGCTGGGCAGGGAGGGCAGCTCACATGAATCTGCTGAGACTGAAGATCTAGGGATGGCTGCGTGGAGAAGAAGCCTTGTGCTTCGTAAAGTGACTTCTCAGTACACAGCATCGGCTGGGCCACGATGTACACCAAGGTCTGCCACGCCTTGAAGAGATCACCCAGAATGCTATCCCAGTGACCTCACTGGGAACAAAGCCCCCGTGGAAAAGGGCTGTCTACCTGCCTTGGAGAGCAGCGCGTGTAGCCAAAACGAGCTCTTACAGACAGCACTGGAACACTCTGGGCATGCGCTCACCCTCAACAATTTCCCAGACTTCCTCGGAGACAGTCTGCTCATGTCACACTTCTGGTCAGGCTCTGGCTGAGCTGACTAACTGTCCAGCAAAATGTCCTTTCCCCTGTTGGAGTCCTAGCTGGGACATGGCCAACCAGATAGAAGCTCCACTTCTTAGCACCCTCTGCAGCAAGGCATAGCCGCTAGACCAAGCTCTCACCAAGGGCAATCTCTGGCCATTGATATTGCCTTTTTCCCCGGATCTCTCCAGGACTGAGGGGAGCACATATACCCACCAGCCTCAGACACTCACCTGGGATGGTTAAGGGAGAAAAAGATTCTTTAACCCACTCTGTTCTGGGGCCCCTTTGTTATGGCAGAATGACATTAGCCTAACTAATAAACCTACTTTAGCTTCAGAAATGACATTTTTTTTTTTTTTTATTGTTGGGGATTCATTGAGGGTACAATAAGCCAGGTTACACTGATTGCATTTGTTAGGTAAAGTTCCTCTTGCAATCATGTCTTGCCCCCAGAAGGTGTGGCACACACCAAGGTCCCACCCCTCTCCCTCCTTCCCTCTCTCTGCTTCCCCCGCACCCATGACCTTAATTGTCATTAATTGTCCTCATATCATAACTGAGTACATAGGATTCATGCTTCTCCATTCTTGTGATGCTTTACTAAGAATAATGTCTTCCACGTCCATCCAGGTTAATACAAAGGATGTAAAGTCTCCAATTTTTTTAATAGCTGAATAGTATTCCATGGTATACATATACCACAGCTTGTTAATCCATTCCTGGGTTGGTGGGCATTTAGGCTGTTTCCACATTTTGGCAATTGTAAATTGAGCTGCAATAAACAAGAACATACCTTGGGGGAAAGACTCCCTATTCAATAAATGGTGTTGGGAGAACTGGATGTCTACATGTAAAAGACTGAAACTGGACCCACACCTTTCCCCACTCACAAAAATTGATTCAAGATGGATAAAGGACTTAAATTTAAGGCATGAAACAATAAAAATTCTCAAAGAAAGCATAGGAAAAACACTGGAAGATATTGGCCTGGGGAAAGACTTCATGAAGAAGACTGCCATGGCAATTGCAACAACAACAAAAATAAACAAATGGGACTTCATTAAACTGAAAAGCTTCTGTACAGCTAAGGAGACAATAACCAAAGCAAAGAGACAACCTACACAATGGGAAAGGATATTTGCATATTTTCAATCAGACAAAAGCTTGATAACTAGGATCTATAGAGAACTCAAATTAATCCACGTGAAAAAAGCCAACAATTCCATATATCAATGGGCAAGAGACACGAATAGAACCTTCTCTAAAGAAGACAGATGAACACATGAAAAAATGTTCATCATTCCTATCTATTAGAGAAATGCAAATCAAAACCACCCTGAGATACCATCTAACCTCAGTGAGAACGTCCTACATCACAAAATCTCAAAATTGCAGATGCTGGCATGGATGTGGAGAGAAGGGAACACTTTTACACTGCTGGTGGGACTGCAAACTAGTACAACCTTTCTGGAAGGAAGTATGGAGAAACCTCAAAGCACTCAAGCTGGACCTCCCATTTGATCCTGCAATCCCATTACTGGACATCTACCCAGAAGGAAAAAAATCCTTTTACCATAGGATAGTTGTACTAGACTGTTTATTAGAAATGACATTTTTAAAAGAATATTTGTTATTCTAGGGAACAATAAGTGGAAAGTAGGTTGCAACGTTTTATTACCTTCCCCCCAGAGAGAAGGCACTAAGAGGGTTCAAGAGAATCCACGCAGACCCCAAAGTCTATTTTCTCCCCCAAATGTTTCGTGCTTGAGTTCTCCAAGCACTGTGGAACCAGTTGACAAGTTAGATGACAGCTTCTAACCTTTCTCAAATGACCTTTCAAGGCTTCCTCCAGCCTCACGGAGTATGGGCAGGTGCCTCCTAGGAGACAGGGACATGGGGTCCCATGTCAGCGCCAGGGGAACCAGGCTGAGCATGCAGCCCATTGGTTTCCTTGTTTCTTAGACCAGTTTCTAGCTGAGGACACACTGGTCACACGGTGGTCACTTGTCCATGGTCCCTCTGGTCAAGAATCCACCTAGACACCTACACCATGTTGCCTTCCAACTCTTTCCCCCGTCCACCATGGTGAGCAAGAGTGAAGCGTGGGACACAGACATGTCCTCCCAGGGCCAACACAGCACATCCATGCTGTCCCAGGAGGGCAGGCACCAACAGATCCTGATGGCAGTGGGAAAGAGACCCAGATGCTAAGTCAACAGCCTAGTACAGCAAAGATGTCCACCTGTCACTCACACCTCAGAGGGAGGCACCCCACATTAGGCCATGATGGACAGTGTGTGGTGGTCAGGGCAATCTACACCTACCCCAACACGTGCAGAATTCTCCCCAAAGAAGGGCCAGGGCAGCCTTGACTAGGGGCGGGCACTGCGAGACCCCCGTGTCCATCCACATCACTCCCCCTGCAGAGGGAGGATTGTAGCACCCCTGGGCTGCTAGGACCTGAGCCCGAGTCACCGGGGAGAGACCTGCTGCTGTGTCACTCACCCTGCAAGGCTTCTTTGGCTCTGGCTAGCTCCTGCTCCTTCTGGGCCAGCTGGACCCTGAGCTCGGTGGCTGAGAGGACCTCAGAGGACTTGCCGCCCTGGGACTCCTCCAGGTCCTTTGCCAACATCTCCTTCATCTGCCGGAGAAGGTGAACTTCTTCCTGAAGCCGGGACACTTCTTCCCGTAGGAGCACTGGGGGAGAAGAGCACATAGTTAGCAGAGGGGACAATGGCTACTCAATCCAGAGGGGACAGTGTGAAGATACTTTGCATTACACAGTCCAGCACGGTCCTCAACATTACCAGACACAGTCCCAAAGACTCCATCTTATTCCAAAGAGCCCCAGCCCCTGTCCTGGACCCCACCCACAGTCTACAGATGACATCTGGTAAGACCCCCACCCTCTTGAGGGTTTCAATGCTGCTGTCACAGCACGCGAGTGTCCACTCCAACAGCTGGCAGTCTTAGGAGTTGGCATTATAACTGCAAGCCAGGGGCATGCCAAGTCGAGCTTTACGTATATGGTCACATTTAAATCATCACAACTTTCTGAGCCTGGGCCCCATAGCTTCCATTTTACAGGGTTAAGACGTTGAGGCTCGGACAGATTAAGTAACTCCAGAGGTCACAAAGTTAGTAGGTAGCAGAGCTGGGACTGAACCAAGGCCTGGAGGGCCTGAGCTCAGAGTCGGTCACATGCAGAGGAAAACAGCCCTAAAACCACACACTTGAAACATCTCGCAAAACCTATCACCTTTCAGAGCTCAGCGCTGCGGAAACGGAACTTTAGCACTCACACCCAACTATCCCACAGGAAAGCGGGGTGCAATGAGCAGAAACAGGGAGGCGCTGTGGGCAAAGGTTCCTGCGGCATTTAAATCCAACCCTACACACAGTAAGTCCCCAGGGATGGGGCCAAGGAGAGCGTGGTGTCCCTTAGGCCCTGGAGAGCCTCGAAAAGGTACTGAGAGGGTGAACCATCATCCTCTGGTGAGAAGCGCGCTCCCTGACATGTAGTCAGTGGCTCAGCCCTGCAGACCAATGGACACAGCAACCCCCCCGGTCAGCTCACCTGAGCAAGACGGACACAGAGGGGCCAGAGCAGCCACACAGGCTGTGCGCAGCTCTGCCTAACTCTCGGGAAAGCACATGGAGAGGGCAAGCAAACCTCACCAGGGGCACTGACATTCTGAAATACTCACTGCCACGGCCCCGAGCGGCTGCCTTGGTCCTACATCCTTAACTCACGCATCCCTCTTTCCCTCCTCCCGCTCTGCAGCTGTGCCAGCCCTGGCCCTGTAACATGCCGGACTGTGTCCAGGTTCAGGGCCTTAGTCCTGGGGGCCCTCCTCCTGGAACACTTTTCTGGTTCTTTCTTCAGCCAGGTCCTCAGGGTAACACAGTCCCCCGTGTCCATCACCTCCTCGGAGGGCCTCCCCACCTGATTCTGCCTCCTCAATTCTATTTACGTGTCTTTCGCAAACTGAATGCAGGCTCCAGGGCTGGAGGGCTGCGGTGCCCAGCACAGCTGGTGGAAGCTCAGCGCACTCTGCCCTGGCTCCTGAGCTCAGCCTCCTCCCTCTCTGCTCTTTCTCCGTGGCAGCCATGCTCACACACGTTTATTTACTGGCTGTGTGTAAGGCAGGAGGGCAGAGACTTGGGTCTGTTTTGTTCATGGTCATGTTCCCATGCCTAGAACAGTGCCTGACACCCAGATATCCTCGAGAAGCATCTGCTGAATGAGCAGACGAAGAGCCACAACTGACCAGACCTGCCCAGCCGCCACCGTCTCAGCCTCAGCACAGGTTACTGCCATCCCCACCAACCCCACCCCAATTTCTCCTCAAAGAGGAAGCCAGAGAGTGGACACAGCAGCCCTGACTGGACCAGACACAGGCAGGTGAGAGCAATGAGCATCCCTACTACTAAGGGGGAATCCAGGCCCCCGTCCTCACCTGCAAGGTTCCTGGGAGGGATGTGGCTACGACACAGCTCTGCTATCACCAGGTGCCCCCGCTCCCCCGTCTAGGCATATGATGGTGAGCAAGTTCCTCCCCTGCCAAGCCTCAGACACATCTGTGACATGGGTCCAGCCCTCATAGGGCTGAGAAGCTCCTTCAGGCATAGGATGTAGCTCTCCTCACACAGATGCTCCAGGGACACAGGGGGTGCTCCTCACTCAGAAGGTGCTCCAGGGACACAGGAGGCACCCCATGTACACAGGAGGCGCCCCATGCACACAGGGTGCTCCATGTATACAGGGGGTGCTCCACACATACAGGAAGTGCTCCATGTACATGAGGGTGCTCCATGTACACAGGGGGTACCCCATGTTCACAGGGTGCTCCTCATATAAGAGGTGCTCCACACATACGGGGATGCCTCTCACATAGAAAGTGCTCCATGTACACAGGAGGTGCTCACACAGAACATACTTCACCTACGCAGATGCTCCATGTACACAGGGGATGCTCCTCACACAGAAAGTGTTGCTCACACAGAACGTACTTCATGTACACAGGAGGTGCTCCACGTACACAGGAAGCACACAATATTGGCAAAGCAGGGTCCTTCCCTAGGCACCTCATCCCATCACCAGGCCTGCTGGCATTCTCCAAGGAGCTACAAGCCTCCCATCCCCCTTGGGATTCGCTGGCCTTGAGGCTGAGCAGGCAGAACCAGGCTCAGACACAAGAAAGGCCAAGGGGAGCAGGTCTGGGCATCCCCCACCCCAGGGGCCTTGAAGAAAGGTGGTGTTGACTCTGCCCCAGTGCCCTGGCCACATCACGTCACTTCCCCTAAGGCCAGTCTGGGTCCAGTGCCCCTGTAGGAGGGGAGGCCTCCAGGGCACCTCCTGACCCACGACTGCTCTCCCCATAGATGAGTGAGTGAGGCGAGGCCCCTTGGAAGGCAGGCATGTCATCTCACTCTGTGGACGACGGACGCTGTCCGAAATACTGGCCGCCCTGCTTGTGGCCTCCCTCAGGCTTTCTGCTTCTCTCCGTTCTGGAAGGTGCTAGAACAGCCCCACCTCAGGGCCTCTGCAGAGCTACCTGCCAGGGGGCTTCCCTCCCTTCTTCCCAGGTCCCTTCCTGTCAGTCTCAGCGTCACTGTCCCTGCCTCAAGAGGCCTAAAAGGATCCCATCCTGTCCAGTGTCGACAGCGCGTCAGACAAACTGACAAAGCCCCATCCTGACGCTGGAGGCCCACTTATTTCCCATCAGTGGACGCAGCTTCCCGAGAGCTGGGCCTAGTCCCATGTCCCTGGCACTGTGGTCTCTCTCTGCAGGGTCTTGGGTGCTAGGGAGAGCGTACGCACATTTCCCAGGTGCTCAGGACTGTCTGTCGAGGGACTCCACCCATCCAACAGGTAGTTACAGGCACCTGACCATGCCAGATGCCCCTCCAGGCATGGGGGCACATGGGTGAGTGCCCCAGACTGGCCCCACCATCAGGTTAGTGCACCCTGACCCCATCTTAAACATGGACCCAAGGACCCCAGCTGCTGAGCCCAGGGAGGCAGGCCAGGAAGGGTCCACATCTCGTAGCAAGGCTGCAACAGAGGAGGTTTGCTATGTGGCCCCTGCCCTGCCTTCATCTCAGAAACAGGGTGTCCTGAGGGAGAGGGAAGACCCCTGGCCCCAGAAGCCTCCAGAGACTAGAAGCACACATGGGGGGGCTGTACCCGTCTGGAGTACCAGGACATCCTCCGGGAGTGGTGGCAAGTCAGATGGGCCTTGGAGGCCTCGGAAGACTGAGGGGACAGGGGTGTCCAGCATAAGCCAAGGCAAGGAGTTGGGAAAACGGGGACAGTGAGCGGCCAGGAAATGGGCATGAGGTGAGGAAGAGTAAGAGGAAGGCTGGAGAGGTCAGATCCTAAAGGGCCTCAACCCCAAACCCCCTCTGTGCCCCTGACCCAGCATGCCATCTGTTATCGATATGCAAGACTCTAGAATTTTCTCTCCTTCATCAATATTCCCACCAGGGTCCCGGCTCCCACTCAACTGTCACCAAGAGTCTATTTCACAACAAGGTACCAGTGACTGACAACGCATGTGACTTACATTTACATAACTGCCCAGGTAGAAGGCGGGTTTACTTTTTTTTTGTGTGTGTGTGTGTTTTTTAGGGGTGTGACTTCTGGGCCTTTCAAACTGCCCTGAGGAAGCCACCAAGGTTGTTTTCTGTTGTCTATGAAGAAGGCAGCGGATTCCAAGAGACCTGGCTGCAAATCCAGGCCTGGTCAGTGACTTTGCCGTGACCTTGTGCAAGCCTTATGTCTTTTCTGTGTCTCAGCTGCTATGTACACTGCCAGATTTGACAAAACAAAACAAAGTAGCTTGATGAGACTATTTCAGATTGTATATGAAACCTGCACATTGTACCCCTTGATTGCACTAATGTACACAGCTATGATTTAACAATAAAAATAAATTAAAAAAAAAAAAGTAAAGCACAAGAAAACCCCAAACAGCCCCTCCCCGCGCGCGTACACACAAACACACACACACTTCAATATAAATTTCAGACAGATAAAAAATATTTTAGTATAGTGTGTCCCAAATATTGCATGGAACATACTTACTTTAAAAATCTCTTCATCATCAAGATAGGAGGATCACTAAAGCCCAGGAGTTCAAGACCAGCCTAGGCGACATAGCGAGACTCTCTCCCCCCAAAACTAGCTGGGTGTGGTGGTGTGCACCTGTAGCCCCAGCTACACAGGAGGATCGATTGAGTCCAGGAGTTGGAGGTTGCAGTGAGCTGTGATCTCACTGCTGCACTCCAGCCTGGATGATAAAGTAAGACCCTGTCTCTAAAAAGGAATTGATTCATGTTTATCTGAAATTCAAATTTAACCAGGCATCTGTGTTTTATTCCAGCAAACCTACTCTCATCCAGTCAATACTCCCCAGTTGTCCATCTTGCCAGAACCCATCCCATGGGGATTGTGATGCAATGAGACAGGGCAATCACGAGAGCGGGCTTTGCCAGAGCGCCTCGCAGGACTGTCTGGCACAGTTTTCTCCCTGAACCTAGGTGAGAACACAGAGCGAGATGCGGCTGGGAGCCACATGACCTTCTCCTTGGCTAACAGTGACAAAGGCAGATTTTTCCTGTACTAACCTTCCTGACGGGTGTACCTGACACCTGGGCCTCACCCCCTGTCAGGCTCTGAACAAGCTGACGACAAGAGCCACGAGGGTGGGACACCAGGTGTGGCACCCACAGGAGCCAAGTCTTAGAAGACCAGGCTGGAAAAACAACTCCACTGAAAGAAGAGTGGCTTATCAGAACCTACCAAATGCACCTGCCCCAGCTGGGTGTGGAGCCCCAGATCTCACACGCCCCAGACTCTTCCAGAAACAGAGACAGCCCTGGGCCTGCAATCATAGACAGCCTGAGCTCCAAACCCATGGCCCCTCAATGCACTGGCTCTGGGACCATGGGCAGGCACTTTGCCTCCCTGGGCCTCAGTTGTCTCACCCGTAAAACGGGGGTGATGAGAATAAACAAGACAAGTGGAGGGGACTCAAATGCACCTGAGCAGAGGGCCGTGACCATACTCCAGAAAGAATGAAAAACTGCAGTTGGAAGACTGGAGTTTCTCCCTCAGAGGGACTACTAGCTCACTGTGTGACTCTGGGCGAGTCACTGTCCCTCTCTGGGCCTTCATAAATATCAGCGTCCTTTGAGGGACCCACTCCTTATAAACCTAGAAAATCGCTACCATGCTCTTGTCTGCAACCGTGCTGTGCAGTGCAGTAGCACGCGGGGAAGTAAAATGACCAGCTCAGTCTCTCGGTTGTGCTAGCCACAGCTCAAGGGCACCCACATGACTGTGGCCGGGGTAACAGACAGTGTAGAACAGGCTGCTGCCATCTTTGTACCACAAAGTTCCCCTGCTCGGTGCTGGGCTAGAGGGCCAGAGACAGCATTTATTAAGCCCCTGGTACAGCTCAGTTCTCTTGACCCACTGACAAGAGGAAGCCTCTTGCCAAAGGCAGGAGACTTGCTTGGAGAAAACTGTCCTGGCCTTTGCCCAAGGACAGCAAAGTCAAAGATCAACTGTGTACTTTTCTACCGATGCTGGGCAACCACGGTGACTCTCAACCTCGGGGTGGGAAAGGGGGGGAGCCAGGACACAGCAGAGCTCTCATGGCCTCGAGAGCAGGAAGTAAGTGTTGCCTGGGAGACGGCAGCTCTCTTGCCCCAGGGGAGACGCCAGTTACCAACAGTGCTGTCCTTGGGGACAACTTTACCAGCAGGCAGGCCAGGCAACAGAGGTCCCCAGCTGCCTCTTCCCCAGGGACGTGGGCGTATGGCGTACTCACTGAGAGAAGGGTCCATACTGGGTGGCGAAGACCCAGCCCTTCTGCAGCCTATCTCCTTTACTCTGCAAGAGAAATAAGTCTCATTTTTTAAAAATGTGATTTCTCAGATTCCCTTGCAGCTAGGGTTGCCCACGTGACCCAGTTCTGGCCACCTGGTGTAGGGAGAAAAACTCCCTTAGAAGGAAAGCCTCTTAAGAAAAGAATGCATTGGGGCGGCACCTGTGGCTCAAAGGAGTAGGGCGCCAGCCCCATATGCCAGAGGTGGCAGGTTCAAACCCAGCCCTGGCCAAAAACTACAAAAAAAAAAAAAAAAAAAAAAAAGAAAAGAAATGCATTAATCCTTCCCCACCTGCTTGCCTGGAGAGTGGACTTAATGGCTAGAGCTGCAGTGGCCACCTTTTAATAAGGAATCCCAAACTTCCCAAGCCAAATATCTAAATAACAGTAACAGTTATGTCTTTGCTAACACTTGAGCACACACTGTATGTTCTAAATTCTGCTGTATTTTTCATGCCTTAAGTAGTTTAATCCTCACATAACCCCACGAAGTAGACCCTGTTATTATCAACCACCTTTTACATCTGGAGAAATTGAGGCACACAGGAGCTAAATGGTTTGGCCAAGGTCACACAGAATAGAGTCAGGATCTGAACCCGGGTTGGTCTAGTCCCAGCACTCATGGTCTCAACTCCCACACTGTATTTCCTTCTAGGAGGAGAGGAGCAAAGTCTGTCAGTGGCCCAAGGGTCTGCTGGGTCAGCAGGGCGGGCTGGTGGTCACCAGGCCTGGCTGGTAGGTGACAGTGGAGGGAGATGTGCTCCTCAGCAAATATGAGCTTGCTGTTGCTACCCAGGGTTAAGTTAGGCAGCAGTGAGTCAGCCACTCATGTGTGGTGGTCCCGGTCAGAGAAGGCTGTGGCCTTGGAGCCAGCCTGTCCATTCTACGAGGGCAGACTCTGCTCCGCTCATACCCAACACCCAGTGCCCTGCTCCGTACAGGGCTCTGCAGGCACAAGGTAAGGATGCCAGATACAGCCCTGACACAGTGGGGCACACAGATGTGGGCTTGGCCAGAGAGGCTCAGTCTTGGTTCCCTCACTTCCCAGCTGTTTGACCTGCACACAAGTGACCTCTCACCTCTAATCTACAAATGGAGCCAAGACCAGCCTCTTGGGTCTGTGGCAAACATTAAACAAAGCAATCAGCTAAGTGGGAAGCACTCTGGAAGATTCTAAATGGAGGTCAAATGGAGCTCATCATTATTAAGGAAAAGGGCAAACCTCCCTGATCTTCCCAGGGAAGGCCATGGCCTCCATAACCAGAGGGTGGCCTTGACCAAAATAAGTACAGAACCCTGACCCATGAGATCCCCCAACCCAGCAGGAGCAGATTAAACAGCAGAGAAGACCTGCTAAGGGCAGGGCCTGAAGGCTGAGTCACCGAGTCCAGAGAATGAGGGAATGAGGGAAGCGGGGAGCTTGGGAACTCTGGGCAGAGGCCAGGCTGAGATGAAGCCAGCAAGTCCAGGCTGGTAGGGACTGTCCCTGGCTGCCCGTCCTGGGTAGACACCTTGACAAGCAGGTGAGCACATGGCTATCAAAACTCACAGAATGAAAACTGTACACTTAGGAGCTGTGCACTTTCCTGTATGTAAATGATACCTCAGAGAAAAAAACCTAAATACAGCAATAATAGATTTCACACTTTCTACTAAAAACTCATTTTTGTAGCCCTCCCCACAAAACAAAATTTTCAGGTACAGAGCCTCACCCAACCCTGTTCTCCCCCAGACCCCAGGGAAAGGTGATGTTGGTCTAACTCCCACTGATCCTGGTGGCTTTGTGGACAGTGGGGGCCCCACGTGCCCAGGCAACGCCAGGGTGTCTGCGGACGCTATAGACACAGTGTGAGAAAGAAACCAAATGCCCAGAGAACTGTCCCACACTAGCCACTGCCAAATGGAGGTCACTTCAGATGACCTGCACTGACCTGCCACCGTCCCTGTGCAGTCTCACAGAGATCATGGCCGCTGCCACTCCTGAGCACCCAGTGCCACATGCTGGACCCCAGGCATTATCTCACTGAATCCTCGCATGGGCTGTGCAGGGCTGGGATCACACCCAGGTCTGCAGGGTTCTGAAGCTGCCAGGTCAGGCACTGGTCCGACCTTGCCTGGTAGGTTGTGAGCGCTCAAAGACATCACTGCTTCCTTGGCTGCCATTCCTGTTGTTGGGTGGGGGGCTAACCTGGTCCAAGTGTGGTCTTAGTGCACTGGGATGATGCTTGGTCTAAAAATGAGGAGTAGGGCTGCCCTGGGAGAGCCAAAGCTTTAAGATTGAAACACGATGATGCTTATAGGCAAAGG
Organism: Nycticebus coucang; assembly: GCF_027406575.1. Classification (NCBI taxonomy): domain Eukaryota; kingdom Metazoa; phylum Chordata; class Mammalia; order Primates; family Lorisidae; genus Nycticebus; species Nycticebus coucang. The sequence continues at coordinate 10,811,016 of NC_069801.1, read as the reverse complement.
TGTCTAAGAGACGGGGCCTGGGCGGCAGAGTAGCAGGGTGAATGAATCACTGTGTCCCCTGTGGCCAGTACTCAGTGGAGGAGGGGAGTCCTGAAAAGGAGAATCAGAGAGGGGGTCGCTGGCAGAGGGTCTTCGCTGATGCACCAGGCGCCCCTCTGCCCTCCTGCACTCTGTGGGGTAGCAGGTGCAGGAATGAGGCATGACTCGCCGCATCCACATACTCCCCCTGCTTTAGAATCTGGTCATCGCCTTCGCCCGGGTGTTCATAGTTAACACTCTCTGAGCCCCTGGAGCTTGCTGGGATTGTTCTAAGGCTTCTTCATGCATTAATTCTCAGTCCCCTGAAGATGCCCCCATTTTACAAAAGAAAACTGAGGCCTGGAGAGAACATGTGGTCAAATGCAGGTGGTCCAGGGACACCGCTGCTGCTTGTGGTTCCTGAGTTAGGCCCATTCTCCCGCAGGTACAGCTGCCAGCCTGGGAGGGCCCCCCCAAGGCAGGGAGGCAGAGAGCCCTCCAACCCTCCCTGGGTAGTTACCACTATTTTCATCCTTTCCCCAGCCTGGGAGGCCCCGGGTAGCAGAACCTCAGCCCCTTGGCTAAGCTGACCCAGCTTCTGAGTGGGGTGGGGGGAGTCCTGGGTTGGCAGCAGCAGCACCAACAATCTGCTGCAGACACCGCTCCGAGGGGCCCCAGGAGACTGAGCATGGCTGGTCCTGCACCTCATGCTTTGCCTGTGGAGAGAGAAGCCTGGGAATGGCTGCGCCTGGGAGAAGCCTCTGGGCCATGCTTCTGTTGCCACTCTGGGACTTTGGGGCAGGGTAAGCCTTGCTTTGGCACCACTTCCATCTGCGGGGCCCAATTCCCACTGAGGCCCAGCCGAGGCTCCTTACTCCTGCCTGGTCCTGGAGTAGAGGGTTGCAAACAGCCGCATCTTCTTAAACTCCTTCTGTCCCCATCACCAAGCTGACCCTCTTGTCCCTCCCTCAATCCCCCTGCCCATGGAGACAGGCTGCAAGACTTTGGCTTGCTGGAGATTTCTACTTCCCAGGGCCTCTTTGGTAGGCTCTGACACTCACATCACGGGGGCCCACAAACAACAGGCAATCCCCAGATTGGTGGGGGGGGGGTCTCAAACACCATGCACCTGCTCCCCAAGGCCGCTGCCAGATGATTCCTACTGCAGGTGGGGGCAGGCGCTGCAGGGACACAGGTAACACAGCCTTTGTCCTTTCCACACTTTTCACAGTAATTGTTTTTTCCTTGGGGAGTTGTTTAATCTGCCTACCCTGCAGAACTCTTCCCGTGCAGCCTCTGGCCTGCAAACACACCTTTTAGCCAGACTTTCCTCAGGGCCTGAGCTTGGGCCAAGCCAATTCTCTTCCACTCCCACGGGGAGCTGTGCCCAACCAGCCCACATGGCAGACACTGGCTGCTCTCCTGGGACAGGAGATACATCACCTCCACTCACCCCCACACCCCACCAATAAGCACAGACTGAGCTATAGCCATTCGCCAGGCACCTGTGACCAAGTCAAGGTCCCTGCCCCGGAAGGTCACAAGCTCAAAAGCAGAGATGCTCTAGGGAAGGGGAAAAACTCCAAACATCCAGCACTCAGTTCAGACAGACATAAACCTGAGGGTTGGTGCAACAGACTGTGGTTCTCTCGGGTCTGCTGGGGGCTTGGGCACCAACCTCACAGCTGAGGCTGCAAGCATCACTTCCAGCAACCAAAGGAATGTGAACCTCCAGCCCACCGTGTGGCTGTGGGTGGAAGAAGCAAGCACATGCCTGCCCCCGGGGCAGCTGACTCCCTGGCAGGCTAGTGACAACAACCAAACAATGACTCCTCAGTCCTGAAGCCTGTGCTCAGGTCTCCTTGGTGGCTGTTAAGAAATCGTCCTGTACCTGCTTTTTGAGGGGCAGGAGGGATGGGGAAGGGTTGGCCAGTTGCCTCCTCCAGCCCTCAGTGAGCACATTTTCCCCTGGGGATTAGAAGCAGAGGGCTGTGGCCAGTTCATGGCAAGACTGATGGACCACTGGGGGCTGCCATGGGCTCCCCTCTGGGTCAGTATAAGGAGGAATCCCAGCACATCTGTCAAGCTGAGCCTCAAAACCTCTGCTTCCTCTTAAAATGCTTTTCCTTTCCAAATTTCCTCATTCTCCCCTCCTCATCCCCAGATGGGGCAGCAGATGTTTCTGTCTAGCTGACACCTATGCTCACTTCAATATAACATCTCCATTTCCCTTTGGGGGAGCCCTGCTCCTGTCAATACCTGTGGTTCAGGGATGGACATTTTCATAACCCAGTCTGGCCAATCAGAGCACTGAATTGCCCTGGCCATTGTGATTGGTTCAGGAGAAGGCACATGACCCAAGCCATTCCAATCAGACATCATTTCTGGGCCAGGATGCAGGGGCTCTCCTTACTGATGGGGCTCAGGCTGTGAGGACGGAGGCTGAAGCTGTGGGCAGCCACCTTGTCACCATGAGGGGAATGGTTAGCAAGATTAGGACAGGGTTCAGATAATACATGGTACCTGCATACCTGAGTCCTGGATCACCCCACACCTCCTGCCAGAAACTACCTCTGGACTTTTCAGGAACACAAGCCAATATATTCACTTTTGTGTTTAAGCTGGTTTGAGTTGTGCTTTCTGTCCTTTGTAATTGAAAAAGAATTGTGATAAACTGCTTCTAACAGGGGCAATTTGCTGGATGCGTAGCAGTCCCACAAACATGAAGGCTGGGCCCTATCTCTCTCCCTGCAAAAAACTGGATGAGCAGAAACAGACAAGGGAATTTACACCTTCCCATGAAAGCAGTGGGTACCTACCGCCATCTGGACTTTGATTCTAGCTTCCCTTTTACCACAAGGGCCAGTCCCTTGGCTTGAAACCTGGGATGGTGCAAATTTTTCAGCTTCTTCCTCCAGGCCATTTTCAGACTTTTCCTGTCCAAATCAGTCTTTCTCTTCTTCCCCCCATCTGGAGGGGTCTTTATGCCAAGCCCACAACTAATGGAGGTTCACCTGAGGATTCTAGCTCCCATGTGGGTGTTCCTGGCATGCCTGGCACTGAGCCTCGGCTCTCCAAATTCTCTCAAATTCAACCCTATGGGAGAAGTGCCAGTGTCCTCCTGTCTTGCAGATGTAGAGATGGAGGCCAAGACGGGGGTGGGTGAGTGGTGAACTGGCTTGTTCAAGGTCATAGGGCTGGTCCAGGTGGCACGGCTGGATCCCAACTCAGGCCTGACAGATCCTAAAGCTCATGTTTATAACCACTGGCCTGGGCTCCCACCCTGAAACGCCACGCTGTGTGTTCTTGGCAAACTAAATGCCGGATGATGAATCTGACAAGCAGACAGAGTTGGAATTGGGCCTTTCTTTGAACTTGGGGTCTTTGTGCTTCTGATGAACAAAATGGTCAGGTCGAGATGTCCAGGGAGGGGCAGCAAGCAGCAGGTGGCACTGCTTGTCTCCCTCTGCACCCCTACCATGCAGGACGTTCATCTCTTGCTCCTCCGCCCTTCTCTCCACCCTCATGAGAAAGAAATTACAAAAACACGAAGAGGAAAAATAAAGAAGGCCCAGCATGAGTTACGCCTGCCAACCCGTAACACTATCAAGGGAGGGAGCTCAAAGCTCGTCGCAGACTGGGAGGAAGCTCCTTGACCAAGGCCTTGCAGCCACAGGGGAAAGCCCGGCCCTGCTTTCCTTCCCACCCAGAGTCTGAGTCAGCAGCACAACACCCCGAGCCTGTTTCCTTCTCCACCCATTACCAGAACCCACAGAACTCACAGGCAGCATGGAAACCACCTGTCCCACCTGTCCAACAGCAGGTTCTCCCATGTCTAGCGCCTCATCTCAGGGAAGGGAAAAACTAAGCAAAAAGAACTGGCATTTCTATGCCCATTTTACAGAGAGTCAAACTGAGGCCCAGAGGAGGGTATCTGGGCAACTGTGAGCAGCAAGCCCAAGTGGAAACACGCCCGGGCTTGAACATTCTAAGCCTGTCTCACATTATCAACTGAGGGATTAAATGTGTCGACACTGAAGGTACAGCGAGGACCCCTGAAGATGTGAACAGTTATGCAGAGAACAGAAGCAGGTGACCGGAGCTAGGCTGAGGCTCTCCTAGATGAAGGGACGTGAGCCTGGGATGCCTGCACCTTCAGATCCCTATGGCGACAGACGCAGGCTTTCAGCAGAATCTAAATTGAGTCCAGACTGTAGTCTAAGCAAATGGTACAGCCACAGAACTCATAGTCTCAAATGCAGCTTCTAAAGGCAACCAAAGACAGTGAGTGGGCGTTTCCTGCAATCACATGACCTCCAGTCCCTCAACTTCCCTACCTGTAAAATGGGGACAGTGATGCTTATGTGCAGTGGTTTGGGAACCAGCTGGCCTGGTTCAAATCCTGGTTCTGTCCCTAAGTAGGCATTTGACCCTGGCAGGTCACTTCCCTGTTTGGTGTGAAGAATGGGCCATCTCCCAGGGCCACGGTGCCAGCGCACAGGAAGGAGGCTGGCACCTGCAGGCCTCTGTAAGCCCTGGCACCGGCTGCTGATGCCCATCATGGAACATGCCTGACCCCACGAAGGGGAAGGGAGAGAGGAGCCCGTCAGGCCGCTGCCCATGCAGGAGGGGACACCCAGCCCTGCTGGGAGGGAGGCTGCCAAGGCTGTGGTGCCTGTGAGTGCTGCAGGTCAGCTCTCAAATCCACAGAACTGACTCCAGATTACTCTCTGGTTCAATGGAGCAGCTGCTCTAGGAGGAAATAAAATATGCCTTGCATATTTTAAATGTTTCACTTACGAAAACTGGCAGGGCTGCCGATCTGAATTGTTTAGCAATAAAGTCACTAACGAGCCCTGTTCAAGGCACCCCTGTAGGAGCCAGGGCTGGGCGGGGGTTGGGGGGTGGGGGAAGGTGCGCAGGCTGGCTGCCTGTGTGGAGGCCGCTGGGGCTTCCAGAAGGCGCCATCTGGGATTTTTCAGAGGGACATGGGGATCACATCCTGGTGTCCTGATGTGAAATCGGATCCTCCCTCTGGAAGACAAGGCCTGAGCAGGCAAGGAGCAGAGGGGAGGGCCCTTCAGGACTGGGCCATTTTCCCACACTCTGGGGTGCCCTGGTTTCCAGCCAATCGATTTAATTGAAAAATTACCTTGGGCTGAGAGAGAGCAGGCCTGGGCCATGCGGGCCTGCTGGTCACCCACATAACTGACACTACATGGCCTGGAGGAGCATGCTCCCTGCAGGCACACACCCTGTGCAACCTCCCAGCAGCCTTGGGGTGGTATTATTCCTGCTTAACAGATGGGGAAACTGAGGCACAAAGAGTTAAGAAGCCCACAAGGTTTCTTGTAAGAAGCCTGCAAGCGCGAGCAGCTAGGGAGTCATGGGCCAAGCCCACCTGGACGGCTTCCTCCTAGGATTCTGTTCTGCAGTATGGATGGGGCAACCCCAATCCCACATCCTAACAAACATAACCTGGAAGAAAGCCCAGGATGCAGCCAGTTGCCAAGGCAGGCAAGAGTCCTCCTGCCCTGCCCAGAACAGGAAGGTGCCTTCACATGCAGAAGGCTACGCTGCAAATAGTGCTTTCAACTTTTTCTTCCAAGTGTTCTCACTCCTGTATTACATTCTGATTCCCTGAGAAGATTACAATGGTGGGTTTTACTGTCCTCATGAAGGGCAGACAACCCCAAGGCCCAGCATCGTGATGCAGCCAGGTCAAACCACCCAGGATGTCTGGTGCGCAAGGAAGCCTGAGCCCTCTCTGTCCCTCCTTGGGCCCCTGTCTGTTACAGGGCCAGGGGGCCCACCATGCCAGAGGGGTTTGTCCCATTTCCAGGGGCCCCCTGTGGTCATGGCTTCTTCAACCAGAGAACCAACAGGGACCCCACCATGGTGTCCCTTCCCATCAGGCCACAACCTTCAGGACTAGAAATGAACCAAGCCGATTAGTACAATAACACCCTCATTTCCCTTGGGGAGTTTCGGCAGTGCAGTCTATGAACCAAATGTATAGTTGAGATGGGGGAGGGGGGCCCTTATGCAATGATGAGGACAAATCACGTCTTAGGACAGAGCTGCTTCCCCCACAGGACAACCTCACCCGACATAAGGATTGATGTCTGACTCCTAGTTTTGACACTCACTAAGCACCTCGCTCCAGAGGCATTGTAGTCCACGTGGTTGAAAGAATGGGCATCTCCCAGGGCTGCTGTGCCGGTATGCTGTATGGATTTCAGTCATTTTCCTGCTCCTCCGAGCCCCTGACTGGCAGCATTATCCCTGGATCTCCAGGGACTCCTGGAATCTCCCAACCCAAACTCCCAGGTAGAACATTCTTTGCTGAGCCATGTCCAGAGTAGGGTTTAGGGCAAGCTGAGGGCTGACCCCTGAGAAGTGGCCCCTGTCATCCTAATCCAGAGGCTTGGGCACGATTTTGCTGGTACCTCCCTGGCTTCCTCCAGTTTAGGGGCTGAAAAGGGTAGAGATGTGACTTTGATTCCTGCTCCGAGCAATAAAGTTGCTGACTTCCCACCAAATGTTTCCCTTGTCTGGCTGGATCCGCCAAAAACTCAACAAAAGTCAAAAGCTGTTTCCACTCTGCATGCTGCCTCTAGGGAGAGGAGAAAACTATTCCAAAAATGTAAATTGAAAAAAAAAAAACATGTCTCTCCACCCCCACCACATATACATAATACACACACACACAACTCTCACGCTTGATAGAACGCAAGGCCACATCCCAGCACTGCGGTCTTATAAACCACGCAGGAAGGCAAAAAAGGAATGCAGAATTGTTGCCGATGTGACCAGCTCCCAGCTTGCCTTTCTTGGAGGATTCCAAAGCCCTTGCCATCCCAAACCAGGAAATCTCTTGCACAGAACATCACCCTTCTAGAGCCTTCTGGAGGACCTTCTGGCTCCTAGGGCAGCCCTGACCCATGCTCTAAGCCCAGGGAGTGCCAGTTGAGCTAAAGCCCGCCGAAGGCACAAGCCCAGGGGCAAAGGAGGCCTTAGCTAAGACCGAATCCCCCCAGAGTTGCACTCTCCCAGCCAGACGTGCTTTCATGACCAAACAGCATTTTCTGTGAAGCCACTCCTACCCCTGCAACTCCCAAGAGGGTAACATCAACTAGCAAAGTGTAGTTTCAAAGTTTGGCTGCTGCAGAGTTAAAGTGTCCAGCGTGAATAAAGGAAGAAGTGAAGTGAGCACAGAAATACTAGATGCCAACAGCCAGGAGCAGGCCGAAAGCTTTTCTCTCATTTAGGTATTTTATTCTCAGAAGTTGGCCGCCTCCTGCCCTTCTCTCTTGGGCTGAAGTTCCTTTTCTTTTCCACTCCACAAACCCCAAGCCACAGATATCCCTGCAACGTCTGGACATTGGGCTGGGGATCTCTTTTCTTGACACATCCATAAACCTACCCATCACTCCTGGGAAAGAGGACAGATACTGTATTCTGGGTGATGTGTGCCCCGGGTAATGTATACCCTGGGTGTATAGCACTGGCAGGGATATATAAGACAAAACAACACACATCCACACCACAACTTGTGACCCTTAAAAACTGCTCGCACGGTTGGGCAAAGCAGCAGAAAATAAACTGACTGAATAGTACGTATCCTAATCAGGAGCAGGTGTTTGTATTGTAACTCCACTTGGGACAAGAAAAGCCCTGTGTGGGCTTGTTGTCATGTCTCTCTGGAATTGCAGGCTGACAACCAACCATGTCGGTGAGGTCACCGGGCCTCCAGCGGCAGACAGCCCATTGCTGCAGACATCCCAGGAATCCAGAGAAAAAGCAACACCAGTTCCAGTTACTCTCTAGTCCTGGCGGCCAGGACAATGAAGCCCAAACCCAGGAGGCCAGGGAACAAGAGGACAGCCACCCTCTGGTCCTTCTCCAGGTGGACGGACAGTGTGGATTTCAGCAGGACCAAAGAGTTCTCCAGCTGTCCTGGTAATTAACTCAGGATAACTCCAGTGCCCAGGAAATCCTCCCTGCTCCTGATCTCTCAGAAAGCTATAAATCTCCTTCCAAACTGCCCTTTTCTCTGTATACAGACCTGCAAAAATCTAACTCTGAACAAGTGGGGGAAAAACTACACTCCTCAACCCAGGCTGGCCCGGAAGGAAGGCAGAGAAATATTCCCAGGCAGAGAAATTTAATCTTCTTTTTCAATGGTTGGCATTTAACGTACTGTTTTCTCTCCACCTTCATCCTCCTCTTTTTTTTTTTTTCCGTAGGTCCTAGTAGAGACTGATCACCTGCACCTTTTCAGTAATCTCTTGGCTACATGCAAATGTTCACAGGACTGTTTTATCAAGAGGCATACTGTTTATTTGGCCACAGACACTTCACAGACCCCAAAAGCAGTATGTGAATTTGTCACTGAATGTCTTTGGGTTCCTCCTGACATATCAGCTTTTGGCATGGGGATGGGGTGCAGGGGGCACTGCAGAAAAGGAGCATGGCATGGAATTCCACATGCCCGGCCTGGTCCAGGTGCCTGTGCTAGTCCCACCTGTCCTGAGAGCATGCCAGGGCCATTTCTACTGGCCCCTCTCCTTGCCTGTTCCCAGAGGGGCTGCCTGATGTCTTCGGACTCCTAACGAGTCCTCTAAACAAGGACTTCTAAGAGAGTTAGGAAAACATAGCTCAATGGGGGGAATGTTCTTCCCTAGGATGTGGGAAAGAAGGCTGTGGCTCCAGCAACCCTTCCCCCACTGGGAAGGCAAGCTGGGCCGACCAAGGCAAGAGTCCCAGGCTCCCACCCACCCAGCACCATCTACTCTGCTCTAGCTGGGAGGAAAGACGCCTGAAGAAAGGAAGCTGGTACCTGAGTACACACGCCCGGTGGCTGTCGTCTTAAGACAAGGCTTGTCATGCCGAGTTAACAGATACAGTGTGTAAGATCCTCAAATAGCAGGACATGGGCCACAAGGAGGATGCTACCCTGAGATCGACTTTTGGCCAGATATAAAGGTGAGTGAATGATTGAAACCTAGCAAAAATTATAGGTGCTGTCTGGCCAGAAAGTGAGTTTCTAATCCCCGAAGGCATTCGAGCCTAGGAGGAACACCTGCACCAGACGTTAATAAGTCACTTTGTCCTCCTTGCTCTCAACAATTCCCCACCCATTTCCCCATGGCCCCTGCAAGGAAGCAGCTCTACATACCAATTCCTCCCTCCGCCTTATGGATGCAGCTGATTGGGCCAGGAAGGTCACCTGATAAACAGTTAGCCAAACCATTGGTTAGGCAAGAACCAATCAGATCTTTCTCCCAAGCAATTCTTTTTTTTTTTACTTTCAAAATCTTTTTTAATTGAAATCAAACCTGTTAACAATCTCAACCCTATAAGAAATGCAGAGGGAGGCAGAGCCCTGCTTTACTCCTGAGGCTGTGGAGGGCGTCAAGCTCACAGCCTGTGGCCCCTTCCACTGACCTCCTGTTATCACCACTCAGCACAGTGACTGGTCCCAGACCCTGAGCCACCAAAGCTGAAAGCACAGTTGATAGCAAGGCTCTTGATGTCCCAACAGGCTGAAGAGTGCCCACGACACACGCCTTCACATACCCTACCTATGGAACGGCCTCCCTGTACTGCCAGTATCAAAGCAAACCCCATGTTTGATAAACATTATTTCATTATCTGCAATCCACTGTATTCCCTATGGTATTTAAGAAGGCTTATTAATAAAGAGGCAACTCCACTTAGTAGGCATACTACTTCCTACTGCATAAAGGTGATGCATATACCATCATTCCCATTTCATAAGATTAGGAAACCGAGGCTCAAGGAGATTAACCAGCTTACCCAAGAGACTCCAGCACGGGCTTCTCATAGCGCACATGGTTTTAACAAACTGTTGCCAGATGCCCACTCTGAGTGGCAGAGCAAAGCCCTAGCAGATGCCAATTCCAAAGATTTCTCCCCAACAAGTCCTCAGCCTGCCCCAGGTGCTTTATCTCCCACCAATCACTGATGCTGAATTTGCCTCCTTGTCTGGCATCTCTATGAGAGTCTCTTAACATCCCAGCACCCATTACAGTATAGAACTAACACAAATGATGTTTATCAAACACCTACTGGGTGCCAGGCAATATACAAGCACCTTCTTCTCATTTACCCTCCACAAACCCCTGCTAGATGGGGCTAGCACCCCGAATTTACAGATGAGAAAACAGGCTCAGAGGGGCCCCACTGTTGGAATGATTTGCACCCAGGCAGTTGGGCCCTATGGCCCTATGTACTTGGCACAGGGTCTCTGATATCCCCACCCTCTAAGCCCTGAGCCTCATAAGGCTTAGTGAGGGGTGCTCACTCTCCTACCTGGGGCTGATAGGCCCTGAACGCCACCGAGCACAGAGGCAAGCTGTGTCCTGAATTCCTGTCTTCCTAGCCTGCCTGCTCCCTGTGAGAAGCTGGCACCAGCCTGCCTGCTGGGTTTGGATTCAAGTCTCCTCTAAGGAGATCAATCAGTGCTTTCCAGAGAGAGGGCTAGGCTACAGACACAGCCTAGAAAATCGGATCCCACCAGGAAGGCTGAGAGGAGCCAGATGCTGTCTGGAGTCCCCAAGGCACCAGCTGCTGCCGCTGACCTCAGCTCTGTCAGGGGTGTGCCAGGAGAATAGTGAAGTGGACAACACAGCAAGCCCTTATGCAGGCTCACAAGGAAGCAGGGACACTGGGGTGCGGGGGTGTTCAGTCAACCCAACCCAGTCTTCATACTCAAGAAGCTGATAGATCCAGGGTCTTCTCCAAGAAGCCTACCTGGGACACGAGTGCTCTCAGGACGATGGGAGAATGGCAGACAGGACACGGTTTTTTGTGATTAGGTGACTACAGAAGGAACCGAAGAGGTGCCAATTTTTTAGCTAGTCTTTGAGGGCCAAGGAGGAAGGGAAAAGGGGAGAAAGAATGAACAATTAATAATTTAGTTCCGGGTGGTGCCCATAGCTCAGTGGTTAGGGCGCCAGCCACGTACACCCAGCCTGGTGGGTTCCAACCCAGCCTGGGCCAGCTAAACAACGACAATTGCAACAAAAAAATAACTGGGCATTGTGGCAGGCACCTGTAATCCCAGCTACTTGGGAGGCTAAGGCAAGAAAATTGCTTAAGCCCAAGAGTTGGAGGTTACTGTGAGCTGTGACGCCACGGCACTCTACCGAGGGCAACACAGTGAGACTCTATTTCAAAATGAATAAATAAATAAATAAATAATTGAGTTCCTTGCAGGGATCTATAATAGGAGCTGACCTGCAGCAGGTGCCCTAAGAAAATCTGCAAAATAATTCACCACCAGGGTCTACGATGAAGGCTTTCCTTTGAGCCCACAGCACCTAGGAAGGGGCACAGACACACATGTGGTGAAGGAACCATCTTGATGTGTGCAGAGCACGTCGCCCTGTGCTCTGATGGACACGTGCAGACGGTGATGCAAGGACCACACGGAAAGGCTGGAATGAGCAAGGCGGCTTCACAGGGGGTCAGAGGCCCAGGACTGGAGGAATGTGGACTTCTTACGGAGCAGGGAGATAAGAGAACTAGAAAGGGGGAGGGTGGGGCAGTGAGAACGAGCTCCCAGAGGCAGAAGGGGACTGTCCTGCGTTCACAGTTTCTGGCACCAAATGGAGTACAGAGCAGGCACTGGAAACTGCCAAGAGGAGGAACTAGGACTCTTGTCAGATCTGGGGAGAAGTTGAGGGAGGGTATCTGTGCTGCTGAAGTTTAGTGTTCTGGACAGAACAGCCCCTCTTGCTGAATGGGAGTGCCATGAGAGTGGGGCTTGTCCCGTTCAGCTGTCAGTGTCCTGCCCCCAGGTGGGGCCTGGTAAGTATTTATGAAATGAATGACCAAGAAGTAAGTAAATGGGCAAAGGTGAGTTAATAAAGAGGGGGTCAGCTGTAATCTGGGCTGTGATGGTCAGCACACCATCCAATGCTCAACGGGTGGGAGGGATCAGAGCGATCAGTGAAGCTGGAAGCGGGAGAAGCAGGTAGGTGATACCCTAGCTATTGGGAGGGAACAGGGATCACTTTCTATACAGCAAAAGCAGCTGAGGGTGGTTGGTACAGCGAGGCAGTGCACTGTGACCCACTGTCCCCGTCTGCCTTGGACCAAGGGGTACCCCAAGATGTGGGACTTTCAGTATTAAAACTAGGGAAGTCCCAGGTAAAAACAGGACGAATCATCACCCTAGGTACAGGTCTGCCCTCATGAGCCTCCTAATGGGAACAAGATCGCCAATGGTACCAACTGCATTTCTAAGGTGCTTCAGGGTCTACAAAGCACTTCCACATCTGAGGGCTCTTGTAAAACAACCACAAATCTGTGAGCCAAGCTGGGTTGGCACTATGACCTCATTTCACAGGTGCAGAGGGTGAGTGACTGTACAAGGTCCCGCAGCAGGTAAGCAGCAAATCCAGGGCTGACGTTCTGTTCGCCACCTCCCCTGCCACCCCACGGGCACTGGGAAGACATTACATAGAAAAGTGCTGTCTGCTGAGCACAGGTGTATGCTGCGCTGACGTCCTCCAGGCCTGACGGATGCAAAGGCAAGCAGCAGAAACTCTGTGCCCGGCTTGGAGGTTCTGGGGAAATGGGCCCATCTGGCCCTCTGTTCTTATGAGATTCTGGCGTTGGGGGAGCAGGTGGCCACCACTTGGGATGTTGGGAAGAGAGGATGGAGAAGGGGACGATTCGCTGCTGTTCTGCCTGCTTCCCCTAGCATCACCACCACAGCTGACTCTCAGGTAAGGCCAGGATCTCCGAAGCCCCTTGCGAAAGAGAGATCATCTAATGACACGCCAGTGGCCCCTAGGCGTGCCAGGGTCAACCTGCTCTTGGCACCCTTGGGAGAGAACAGGCCAGGTAACAGAGAGAAGAGGAGGGGGACAGGGAGAAAAAGAGGAAATTTCTAAGTGGAAGGAGCTTCCTAGAGCAGCGGATGCGTGGAGGGGCACTGCTGGGCCCACCCCAGTTTCTGATTCTGCAGGTCTGGGCGAGGGACAGACATTTCTAACACGTCCTCAGGTGCTGCCGATTCTGCTGGCCCTGAAGGCGTATCTGAGAACCGCTGCCCCAGCTCACGTGCTTATGGCAAGGGGGCAAAGGCACAGAGGGCATGGGTGGACCACTGGTGGCCTCGAAGACCTACAGAAGTGACGACGACTTAAAATGCAGATCCTTGGGCCCATTCCCAGTCTAGGCCTGGTATGAGGTCCAGGAAATGACACTGAAAAACAACAACAAGCTCCCAAGTGATTCTGACAGTGGCGGCCCAGGGACCTCAGGGAGCACACACGGCCCCTGGGGGCCCCAGTGGGGAAAATAACACTTCAGGTTTCATGAGCTGTGATGGTACCATGCCGTGACTCAGCGCCAACTCCACACCAGCCACGTGTGGCCTTTGACAAGTAAATAAAGTTTAAAATTCAGTCCTTCAGTTGTACTCACTACATTTCAAGTCCAGGGACCACCACTCCTGACCATGCAGACACAGACCATGTCCAGTTCCGGGGGAAGTTCCAACAGATAGCAGGGGCCCGAAGGGATCACACTGGAGTCTGTTTCTCTTTCCCTGTCTCTAAAAAGGGACTTCTTAAGGACAGGGTGCCCAAGAGAGGAAAGACACCACCTGGGGCAGAAATCCCTGTATCCTGGCAGGAGAAAGCAGCCTGGGTCAGCAGGGGAGGTGCCCATGTCTGCTCTAGAGGGAGCCTCCGTCCCTGCGGAGGGGAACATCGGGGACAAGCTGGCTTCTCAATCGGCTGCTAGTGCTGCCAGAAGGGCCTCGGGGAAGCGTGGGGAGGATGAGGACTGGCACTGTGGCGATGCAAGCCCTGCAAGCCCACTCTGGGCCAGGGAGGTTTAAAGGAGGTGGGCGGAGTGGAAGGCAGGCCTGCCCCAGATCAGCAATGACCCTCAGCTTGGGTCAGATGTTTGATGCTTACAGCAGGGAACAGTGATGGTGCACGGATGACTGCAGAGCCACAGACCTGACTGGTCTGACCTCCTGCTCTCACCGGAAAGGACAGATGGAGGTGGCATTTGGGGGCCAGGATGGGGAGGATGGGAAGCTGAGCACCCCCATCATGCCCCCGGGCTGTAGGAATCTTCCCGGATACTCTGACCAGGCACACCCAGTCCCTTCCTGATGCACTGTCTGCCTCCCAGGGCAGCCTATCCTGTCACCGGGCAGAAAATCCCTTTTGCAGTGAAGAAAAGGTTGTCACCCTATGATTTCTAAGCAGCAGGTGTCTTTCTGTTCCAGGCAGATCCCTGGGGCAAGACATGGTCCTTAAGCTTAGCAGTCACAAATATACTATGAAAAACAAACTTGGGCGGCGCCTGTGGCTCAGTGAGTAGGGCGCCGGCCCCATATGCCGAGGGTGGTGGGTTCAAACCCAGCCCCGGCCAAACTGCAACAAAAAAAAAAAAAAGAAAAAAAAACTTATAAAGCCCAAATCATCCCCTTTAAAGAAAAGAGCTACAGGCTCGGCACCTGTAACTCAGCAGCTAGGGCACCAGCTACAAACACTGAAGGTGGAGGGTTCGAGCCCAGCCTGGACCTGCCAAAAACAATGACAACTACAACCAAAAAATAGCTAGGCGTTGTGGCAGGCACCTGTAGTCCCAGCTACTTGGGAGGCTGAGGCAAGAGAATTGCTTAAGCCCAAGAGTTGGAGATTGCTGTGAGCTGTGACGCCATGGCACTCTACCTAGGACAACAGCTTGAGACTCTTGTCTCAAAAAAAAAAAAAAAGCTACATCAAACAGAAACAGACAAAAATGATTCATCATAGCTGAGTGTGCTGAGGTGTACCTGTAGCCCCAGATATTTGGGAGACTGAGGCAGGAGGATGGCTTGAGCCTAAGAGGTTGAGGTTGCAATGAGCCATGACTGTGCTGTGATTAGCCACTGCATTCCAGCCTGGGCAACACAGTGAGATGCCACCCTTCCTCCACAAAAACGATCTATGATAGCACCAGCCACATAACCACGTGATGGTTTTAATCCCTATAAAAAGATACCTGAATTTATTCCTTTTCAAGCCTGTCCAGCACACCTGTGGCGTGGCCATGTTTTAAAGGAGTGTTTTTAAAAAAATGACTGAGGATAAAGCACACAGGACAGGGTGTCTCCAAATGCGGTTCAGTGATCATCCAGGTGGGGACAGGGCCCTGCAACTGGTGGGGCTGAGGCTCCTGGCACAGGTTAACACCCAGAACAGTGTTACCAGGGGCTGGGGATGGGGGATGGACAGTGACTGCTACACAGACAGTTTCTGTTCAAGATGAAGAAAAAGTCCTAAAAGTGGATAGTAGTGACAATTGTCCATTGAATATACTCAATGACACTGAATCGGACATCTAAAAATGATTAAAATGGGCTGGGCATGGTGGCTCATGCCTGTAATGCTAGCAAGGCTGAGGCAGGTGTATCCCTTCAGCTCAGGAGTTCCAGACCAGCCTGAGCAAGAGCAAGAACCCTGTCGCTACTAAAAATAGAAAAACTAGTGGGGTGTTGTGGTGGGCGCCTGTAGTCCCAGCTACTTGGGAGGGTGAGGCTCAAGCCCAAGAGTTTGAAGTTGCTGTGAACTATGATGCCACCACACTCTATCCAGGTGACCGAGTGAGACTCTGTTAAAATGGTAAATGTTATGTTATGTGTAATTTGCAAAAGCAGAGAAGTGGAGGGTCCCAAACTCCACTCTGGATCTACAGAATCAACTGCTGAACTGGGCCCCAGAATCTGCATTTGAGCCCCTCGATGTCAGGCTGGAGCTCCTTGTGGGTGGCCCAGGCAGGGAAGGGCTGCAGAGTCTTTCCCTTCCACCCAGGCCCCTCAGCTTCCCGCCCGGAAGCACATGAAGGCAACAGAAGTCCCCACACGGGACGCTGCACGCCTGACACAGGGGAGATGCCAGGAGGAAGCGCAGGTAAAGTGCTCAGAGGAGCAGGTCTGCCACGTGAAAAGCATTAGGGCCAATAATAAAAGGGGCCCAAGGGGGCGGGGGCGGTGGGCTGGGAGCCTGGGAGAATAGGCCCAGGCAGTGGCTGGGAGGACTGAACCTTAGGAATCTGTCTGAATCACAGGACAAGAGTGTGGTCCTCTCTGTCTCCTTAGCACCTAGCCAGCGCCTGGCTCCTCCATGGTGTAGAGACAGGAGTCCTGGTTGAAAGGAAGGGACAGGAATGCTGGTGACAGCCTGGGCCACAGTCCACCTCACCTGAACCTTGTCTGGACTGCCTGTGAGTTCCCGAGACTGAGAAATGCGTGTGCCTCTTTCTACTAGATTTTGGGAACATGTGTGCTCAGGTGGGGGTTGCCACAGAAATAAAAAAGCGAGATTTACCCAGGACGTCCGTCCACTTTACCATCCACTGTAGGGTCCCATGGGAGTGGAAAGGATCCTGCTAATACTTTTACCAGGGCACAGGGGGAGGGTTAGGGGTGAACTGAGCTTCTCACTCTAAAATTAATCCAGTCCCAGAAAGGCAAAGGGCAGAGGTTCTCCAAGACTTATCTGGGGAATCCCTTTCTCAACATCACCCAGGGCACTTGATAAAAATACAGATTCGTGGGGGGAAGCCTGGGAATGGGCATATGAGCAAGCATCCTGGACCAGTGTGATCCCCAGTGTCAGAGACACCCCAGTAGTGGGTCAGAGCAGGCTGGCGGAGAGGGCAGAGTGGAGATACACACCCCTGTGCCTTTGAGAAGTTTTCCCACTTGACCCTGGAAGCCACCCCAGGCGCCACGTTAGAGCGTGGCCCCTTGCAGTCTGTACTTTCCTCGCCTAGCAGAGGTGGCCAGCTGACCATCCCGGCTGAGGACTCCCTCACAGGGCTCCGCTTCTAGGTTCCCAAATGGTCAGGCCGGGACCTCCCAGCAGGGGCCAGCATACCTCTTTCAACTATGGTGGGAGCCAGGAGCTCTGGGCCCCTGCCGCCCTCACTCCCAACCACTCTGGCTGATTGGAAGCCAGCGTGTCAAAGATGCCAGGAAGAAAATCCCAGGGCTCTCAGCATCCCAGCCTCTGCTGTGTCCTGGAAGCCCCAGGAACCACGAGCTGACAAGGACACTGCAGGGAAGGATAGTCCTGAGGGAGGCAGCAGGGCAGCCTGGAGCAGCCACTAACAGCAACCTGCCCAACCTCTTTAAGCCTCAATGGCCCCACCTGTGAGATGGGGTGAGTGGCAGCTGTCCCACAGGAACGGGGGACCCACGGGAACGGGGCACCAACAGGAACATGTGTAACCAAGAGGTTGGCCCCTGGTGGGCCTTCAGCACGTGATTCTCCAACATTCACAGGACCTGATCAAACTAAGATCCGTGTCTTTTCCTGTCCATCCCAATAGCTCAAACTTCAAAGTCAGGGGCACCCTGGCAGAGCTGCGCTGCGAGGTGAGGGAATAAGGAATCCAGGAAACAGCAGCTGTTGTTTTTACTTCTCTCCAGCCCCGCCCCGCCCCCGGAGAGCTTTCTGAAGCTTCTGTACAATTAAAAGGTACTGAGCACACTCAATGCCTGTGATAAAGTTACAGCCTCAAACAAGTTGGGAGCCTGAGCCAGCCTCCAAATCCAGGCGGTAACAAAAGATGGGGCCGTCAGCACCTGTGGATCAGCCACCAGGTGCCAGGTGGTGGGTGTTTCCCAGCACAGTCCCCAAAGTCTGGCACATATTCTGAGATCCGTCACCACACTGAGCCCACCAGCTCCCCCTCGCCTCAGCCCAGACCTAGTGTCACCCTGTTCAGGGCCAGGGCAACAGGTGAGACTCACCTACCTGTCACACTCTTCTGGCCATGAATTTCCTCCGAATCTGGGGCTGCTGCAGCCCCTGATGGGCTAACGCCGTTTGATGAGAGCTCTGAAGAACTCCCACAAGCAGCATCCTCTAACTGGCCTCTCTTGAAGGCATCCAAACAGCAGATGAGAGAAAGCGTGAGGTCCCCATTTTCACAGAGGCTGCCACATGCTGTGTGGACGGGGTGATCCTTGGGAACAGGAGGTGAGCCTGACTTTCCCTCTCCCTGACACATGCTCATCTGGCACCCACCACCTAAAATGTCTTTGTAGAGAGTAAATCCAGCGAAATAACCACACACACACACACACACACACCTTCTAACAACTATGCCTGCCTCTCTGAAGTTTTATAGCCCTAGTGACTCACGGCAAACACAGGATGCCCACGGCGATGGCTTCGGCCGGCTTTAATGATATGTATGGGGATGTGCTTATCTGCTGGAGCTAAAATCTGTTTACCAGCGAATGCACCTGATTTTCCATTTTTGTCTACTTGCCATGTCCAAAGCCCAACTCCAGAGTCTGGGTGCTGTCTTCCTCTGAAGATGATTAAAAGGAGAACATAATTTTCTTGCTCTAGAATGGCTGGAGGGCCTTGGCAAATTGTCCAGTTAACTCAACTGGAATGTTACAAAGAACATAAAGAGTGCTTTCGGGAGTATTGTGGAGATTTCCTGATGACTCAGAAGGCCAAACAAGCAGTTATCCTTCAGAGTCACCTGTTGGAGCAAATCCCAGTATCTCAAACTTCAAAAATGTTAAAAATGTGCATATGTACATATTGTATACCCATTGCACACTTCATGTTTTGGGGACTCTGGATAAATGTGACCCCCCCCTTCCTTATGACATGGATAACTTTAGGCCCCATAGGTATAAAGGATACTAATCGTGCAGATTTCTGTCTAATCTCCAGTTTCTCAAGTAGGTAATAAGATCTCCATTTTAACTTGTTTGGAAGGACACCACTATTAAGGAGCAGAGCTAATGAATGCAAGCCAGTTGTGTGTTTGATTCCAAAGCTGGTGTCCTGGACTCATGAGAGTGTGTTACAGGCCCCGGCAGAGGAATGAGATTCAGTCCATCTCATCGACCCAGAGCACAGGATGGAAGGTGCCAGGCCACAGGTGGACACCTCCCCAGGGAAACCAATCTGAGCGGTGGCGTTCACTCCTGGTTGTCCGGCACAGTCAAGCCCCCAATTGCCTCCATCCCGCTCTGCTAGCCAAAGGATGCTCACATGAACCCCCCCAAAGGATGCCAACCGGCAGCTTCCTGCTTTCTAAAAGCATCCCTAATTCCAAGAAGTGGAGATTTAATCTCTCTCCACTCCAGCTGAAGTCCTTTTCACAAAGGATAACAGAAAGCTGACCTCCTGATGAAACTGCTAAAGGCACAAGATAAGCAAATGCTTAAGTTGCTTAAAACAGGGAGTGTCAAGGAGAGGACAAAACCTTTTTTTTTATTTTTAAGGACAAAGATGTAAAGGAAGAAGGGAGCTGAAACTTCACGTGGGCCTACGTTCTTAAGACCAACAACCTGTGGCTCAAAGGAGTAGGGCGCTGGTCCCATATGCTGGAGGTGGTGGGTTCAAACCCAGCCCTGGCCAAAAACTGCAAATAATAATAATAAATAAAAATAAAAAAAAGAAAAGAAAATAATTAAAAAAAAAAAAAGACCAACAACACAAAGTCTTTCCACACCGCTTTGAGGTCTGCACTTGGGGAAATTCCTGCCTGGGATATCCACTGGCTGTGTGACCCTGGGCAGTAACTTTTTGAGGATCAGTCTCCCCATCTGTGGATTCGATTAACAGCAGCGCCCTCCTACCCCCCACTTGCTGGGAGGACCGATGAACACAAAGCATGGTGTCTAGGCAGCACCACCAGTGGCCCACAAAGACACACAAGTGCCCTGGTCCCCTCGTCCATGGAATTTTATGTGGAGAGGGACAGGAAGAGAATGAACATGAATGATAATAAATAATTAAAGGCAGATGGTGTAAAGAGGAGGGAGAAGGGCTCTGTGGTTTTTTGAACTGGGGGGGTTAGAGAAGTAAGTCCCTGATGGGGGAGTCAGGTTAGGGTGTAATTGTTTCAGAAATAAACCCATAAAGTGCCTAGTCTACAAAGACACCCACTTCCCAACATCTTTTAAAAAATGACTCGGTTCCTTTAACGGATTGGAAACACCCTCTTGCCTTAGAAACTGAGCATCACACACCTGGCTTCAAGCTCAAGTGCGTTCTCTCTTTTGCTCTCTGACTGCCCCACCTAAACTCACATCATGCTAATGAACCCCTTCCCCCGCTTTATTTTTCTGCATAGCACTTAAACCGTCCCCAGACATATCCTGTGCATATCTGCCTACTGGAAATCTCCTCCCACAGAATACAAGCTCCATGGAAACAAGGGCTGCCGTTGTCTCCTCTGCTGCCATATCCCTGGCAGATACGCCAGTGCCTGGCCTGGAGTAGATGCTCAAGAAATGCGACCCAATGAATGGATAAGATCGAAGGACTGGATTCGTGTTCCCGGCTTAAAGACCCCCTGGTTCACTCTGTGGGGCCTCCAGAATGATCCATCCCTCAGATGGAGTTATTATGCCTATCACACCAACAGGGAGGCTAAGTTGTAGAGCATCTCATGGTCAAACAGAATCAGGGTAGCTGCAGGTGCAGACTGTGCAGGCATCCAGTGTCCGCACCTCCTGGAGTCCAGAGCTTTCACCATCCTCACAAGGTCATCAACCCCTGGTCTCAGGACACCCACCGTGCACAATGTCACAGTGTCCAGGCCTTCAGCCCACCATGCTGCCATCCCCTCTCCCATTCCCTTTCTCCATACAACTCTCCAATCCAACAGAGTACCCCTTTCTGCTCCTTAAACTAATACCACATTCAACTTGGGACCAAACAAGCACTGAGATTCTAGGGTGATTCTTGGACTGAGATTGACCTCACAACTTGGCTGCAATGTCTATTTCAGTGATGATTTCATCTTGCAGTTCTGAGCAAAAAGTTCCCATTTCCCTCCCCAAGGAAAACCCCTCTTAACAGTCAATGGGTTCAGAAACCATTTCCGTGGAGGCTGGTCCTCAAATGCCTGGCCATCATGGAAGCTCTCAGAAAGTCCATGTGGTCCTTAAGAATCAGAGACCAGAAAAGGGTGAAGGGTAGTGGGGTAGAGAAAACCCAAAACTTTATTGTTTAGCTGCTGGCTTCATCCCATTTCACATTGTTGACGACATTTGCAAATCAGGAAAGATCTCCAATGCTCTTTCCCCTAAAAATGACCACACCACAAGGGCTGCAGGAATTACCACCACCCCCAGGCCTAAGAGATAGGCATCGGCTACACCATGTCATTAGGATATTTATTATTATGAACACACAAATGGAGTCTATAGATACACAAAATAAACAACTCTATCTTCACCCAGCCATCTTCTATACATGTTTACATAGTAACAAATTCCACTGACAACAACACTCAGCTTCAGATCACTTAACTATTTTACATACAAGACAAAAGTCATCTGGACACAGTTCCTGAGGGTGGAGATGGAGCAGATGGCATCACAATCTAATGGGAAACTGAGTCAGGGAGCGCCCAGAGGTAATTTAGCAAGCTTGCAATGAGAGAAGCTGGGGACTAACATTCATTAAGTGTTTATGGTGAATTAGGCAAGGTGCTTTTCAGACACCATCTTTTGAAGGATGAGTTGTTAGTTGGGACTATGATTTCTGCCGTACAGATGGGTAAACTGAGTCTCAAAAAGAAGAAGCAACTTGCCCAAACTCTCCCATCTGCTTATTCTTTGCATCTGTGCTATTTCCATCAACTTGCCTTAGACTGTCTCTGCCATGTGCAACTCAGGAGAAGGTGGGACAAAGTAATACCAAGCCCTGCCACCTGGAGGCAGCGGTCCATCTTCTGGGAAGACAGACATAGCAAAATGGGAATCAGGAGGCCGTGCCGCGGGATTTCTTTACTTTCTTTCTTTCTTTTTTTAGGGAAAACAAATAATTATTAGGTAAATAAGCCCCTGTGTTCCCCAGATGGTGAGCTTTGGATTTCCACAAAATCAGAAATTCTAACACCCTGATTTAGGACTGTGGGAACTTGGGACAGTCACTTAACCTAGTTGGCTCTCAAAGGTATGGAGGTAACACAACCTCTCTCCCTGGGGTTTTAAGGGTACACTGCATGTCAATTACTAGAACATAATGAGTGTTCAAGAAATGAGAACGATCATGTGCCGCCCCTGGTTTTTCCTGGAAAAAGGATTCAGAACTTCATGGGTGGCGCCTGTGGCTCAAGGAGTAGGGCACCGGTCCCATATGCCGGAGGTGGCAGGTTCAAACCCAGCCCCGGCCAAAAACCACAAAAAAAAAAAAAAAAAAAAGTATTCAGAACTTCAAACAGACGGTGACAGACCCTTCTCAGAAAAAGCCCTGCGTCTTCTATCTAAATTCCTTCCTACTCCTGAGTCAGGCGGATCCAGGGGTTTCCCTCCCACCACGACATAACCCGGGGGCAGGGAAGAGAGACCAGTGACACCGGACGGACGGAATGGGCACACCCACTGCGAACATTTTAATACTAAAACGCTGTTCTCCACTTGGGGCGGATTAGCCAGCGGTACTCATACAGCTCTGCCTGTGAGTCGCCACGGCTGCAATTTCTCTTTTTCTGCATTACACCGAGTTCAAGTGCACGAGCGAGCGCGGCAATCTCTCTGCTCCCAGCAAACGCCAGTCATCCATTTCCCCTCCAAGGGGCAGTGGGGAAGGGGCGCGCTCCTCCTCTCTTTATGGAGCTGCCAGATGGCTTACAGGTGCGGTCCCAGGGGGCCGCCTCAACTTCGCTCCCGGCTGACCCTTTCCCACGCTCCCCAAACAGGCGCAGCGTCCCACCAGGAGCTGGGACTCCAGACGCCACGGGATCGCACGACTCCAGCTGGCGTGGCCTTGGCCTCCTCAAGGCAGTACCCCAGAGGACTCAGGCCGGAGAGCTCGGCGGCCCCGAGCTCCCTGTCCCTACGCGGAACGACTAATTCCGTGTCCCGTCCTCCTCCCTGCTGCGCCCTCCCCGCGCACCCGGCTCCGCGCGCCGCGAGAACTTTGCCACCAGCCGCTTTCCGATCCCTGCCCGGAGCGCCCCCGCGCGCCCGGCCCCGGCGGCTCCCGGGCCTGTGGCCGCGCCGCCCTCTCGGCCCCGCGCGCACCTACCCGGCTGGCTGCAGTCGCCATCCGCTCGGCCGGAGGGCGCCCCGGCACCGGGCTGATCGCTGGGCCCCGCCGCGTCCACGCACAGCTCGCAGGCTGCCGGCCCCGGGGGGCGCACGGGCCCGGCCCCGGCCCCGCAAGAAGGCGCCAGCTCGCCCTGCGCCGCCAGCTGGCGGACGCGCTCCCAGGTGCCCGAGTCGGCCGCCCGCATGCCGCGTGCCCGGGGGTTGCTACCCGCGGCCGCGTGGGGGGCTCCGACGGCGAGCGCCGGGCTCACAGCCCCCGGGGCCACCGCCGCATCGGGGCGCAGCCGAGCGCCGCCCCACCGCCCGTCCGGCCGCCGGCGCACGCCGGACCAGGACTCTCCGTCCGGCCGGACGCCGGACTGTCCGCTGCAGCCGCACGCGAGGAATTCGGCCGCGGAACCTCTCACGTGGGAACGACTCCCGGCCCCGCGGCTCCTCCTCCCGCTCCTTCCGGGCTGGAGAGGCCCGGCCGCTCGCCCCGCCCCGGACCCGCCCCGGACCCTCCTCGGCTCCAGGGCTCGCTGGAGTGCCGCGGGTGGAGGGGGCGCTGTGTCACCTCACTGCTCGCCCTGCCCTCTGGCCACTCGGTGCGTCCCCAGTATGGTCATTCTCGGAGGAACCGAGGTCAGAAAGAGAGACGGCCAGTGGGGACTCGAGCCCCAGTCTGAAAGCCCCAAGTGAACGTGTGCAGAGGAGAGCCCTGGCCCCTACCTCCCGCCGGGGACCCGGTTCACAGAAGCCTCTCTGCTCTTCTGACACCCTTGTGACTGCCTCGCCAAAAAGCTGAGGTCCTCTCTGGCTGGGAGAGGGCAGAAAGAGCGGGCAGGGACAGGTTGCCATTAAGGGACGTTTCCTTCACTGTTGTGACTGTGTCCAGCCGCACTCTGAGTGAAGTTAACACAGAGGGCACACGCTGTGCAGTGGGGTAAACCGTGAGGAGGCTGGGATCTGGGGGAGACCCTGGGACCTCCCCTGCCTTCCCCGAGCCTCAGTTTCCCATCCATGACATGAGGCATCAGGAGTTCCACCCTGTCTATCATCGTGCTGGTGCTGCTTTTGAACTCCCCACTGGCATCTATGGGAGAGGCCAGGGCCTGGTCCGGGAGTGGTGGGGAGTGCAGTTACTAGGCCAGCCAGGCCCTGTAGGAGATGGCACCTTGGAGGGTCTTCAAATCTCAAGCCACCCAGCAGAGTGGGTGTTCTGGGGCTGGCAGTTTTTCTGCAAAGCAAGTTTGCAGCTCTGAGCCCACTTTGATCTGGGGATTAGGATGCTCTTTAGAAGAACTAATTATCTCCTCACAGCCCTAGGGGGCAGGTCCAGGTCCCCCCTGTTGCAGACTCACAGCCAGGTGAGGAGTCATGCCCTCTCCAACGAGCCCCCCACCTCCCCTCCCAGGCGGCAGGCACACCACCCTGCCCAGGCCCAGCTCTTTAATCTGAGTCACTGGCCTGTAGTTCTCTGACAAGCTGTGGGAACCAAATTACTTTCCCCTATGTCTATAAAACCTTTTGGGGCAGTGTTCCACCTGCGGGCAAGAAGCCCCGCCTCTCAGCAGCCACGGTGGCCTGCCTACCAACTATAATGTCTTCCCAACTTCTGCCCTCCCACATCCCCCTCACCATCCCAAGGACAGCAGACTGCCCAGCTGCAGGGGTCCACAGGGCTGCCTCAGAATGCCTGCACCTGTCTAACTCGAGCCCCGGACTGCCCAGTGGTGGGCAGAGTGGCATGGCAAATGCCGGAGTGCTCTCAGCTGGAAGAAAACTTCCCATGGAGTTGAACAACCCTGTAACCCCAGAGGAAGAGTTACCTTTAGAAACTCATCCAAGAATGAGTGAGGTGGGCTGTGTGGAGGACTGCTGTGGTTCTATTTCATAAGGGCATTTGGGTTGTATTCTTTTAACATCGACATCCTTTGCATATTCAACACTTAGGAAGACTTTTCACTTCCACATGCTCTTTCCCATATTTCTTAAAGTACATGGAATATACTTTTGATATTCCTTTTAATTCCGTGATCAAGACAAAGCGTCATGAGCATGAGTATATAGTGCTCATCACTTGAATCTGATGTCAGGGAGACACTAGGGGGTAGTGGGGACTGTGGCGAGCCAAAGGCCATCAACTCCTATACAGAAGGCCACAGATTATTGTCATGCGGAAATGTGGACCCAGTATTACCAGACATTCTACTTTTTGTTGTTGTTGTTGTTGCAGTTTTTGGCTGGGGCAGGGTTTGAACCCACCACCTCCGGCATATGGGGCCAGCGCCCTACTCCTCAAGCCACAGGCACCGCCCCTTTTTGTTTTTTCTTTAAGAGCTGCTGGGAATATGGATTTTTTGGTGAAATCTAAATTTGAAATATTGGCAATTATTTAAAACAGCAGTTCTTAACCTGTGGGCTGTGACCCACAGGAACTGTATTAAAGGGCCACGGCATTAGGAAGGTTGAGAACCACTGGTTTAAAACTTTAGAAGAAGGACAAGAAAGTAGAGAAAGAGGGAGAACAACAAAGTAAAAACGTCTTCGAGTTTCTATCTGCTCCCCTGGCCACCAGTGCTCATGTCACTGCTCCCTTCAAGGGTGCCTGCTGTGACCTCTCCATATGCGCACACACTTCCTAGTTACACTCCAATAATCCACGCTGGCTGTTAAGCCCACAGTGCTGGGGAATTTCCTCTGCTTTTCTCACTCAGCAAAGTTTGGCCATGGCTCTGTGTGGGTGTGAGTGTGTGTTATCTATACCTAGGACCAGGGCTTCAGATGGAGGTTGGGTCCACCTTCCCCAGCTTCCTGGGGGTTCTCAGACTGCCAAGGCCTCTCCAACTCAGCTGCACCTCTCCCTCTCCCTGGTCACAACTCGCCAGCAGGCACGTCCCCGGAGCAGTGGCAGTCAGCAGTCTACCAGCAAACCATCTCCCTCAGTGGGAAGGTATTTTCTTCCTTGAGGTATGTTTCCGATTATGAGTACACCCTGAGCCCAGGAGATGTTTCTGCTCGGTTCTGCAACAGGAGATCCAGGAGCCAAAAACTCACAACCCATTTTCTGCCCTGAGCAGCTTGGGCAGGTCCTACACAAAGGATAACTCCAGAGTGTGTTTTAGTGAAGAATGCAAAGCAGACCAACTTAAGGGCACATGACCTATGCAGTCCCACTCCCCAGTGATCTACCCTTAGATCAGCGGTTCTCAACCTTCCTAATGCCTCCTAATGCCGTGACCGTTTAATACACTTCCTCATGTTGTGGTGACCCCCAACCATACAATTATTTTGTTGCTACTTCATAACTGTAATTTTGCTACTGTTATGAATCATAATGTAAATGTCTAATATGCAAGATGTATTTTCATTGTTACAAAGGGGTCGTGACCCACAGGTTGAGAACCACTGCTTTAGATGGACCCTGTGCTTGGGTTAATGCTGTGCTAACTTTGCCTTGAAATTCTTAATCACTTTTGAACATGGCCTGTTGGGGCCCACAAAGTATGTAGCTAGGCTATGTTTTTAATACAATCATAACTTCTCTTAACAATAGGCATATGTTCTGAGAAATGTGTTGTTAGGTGATTTCATTCTTGTGCAAACTGCAACTCTGTCCTTGTCCTGGGCATGTTGTGTCCTGCCTCAGCAGGGCAGCAGGAAGGGAGGGTTTCGGGGGTCAGGAAAGGTAGTAAGAACTGTCCCCATTCAGTCCTCCCAGCAACTCCTGTTAAAAAGCAGAAGCACAGTGGGAAGGCAGAAGGGAAATGGGCCGTCCAGCCAGGGGATGGGGAGGCTGCTGTGACTCTGAGCTCTGAGGCCAGACAGTGTCCTCATGACCCTGACCTCAGGCTGACAGAGGGCTACCCAGGAAGACACAAAGGACGCTGGGGACACAAGGGGTCAGGGCAGATACCATTTACAGTACCCCTTATTCCCAGGGGAACTTTCTTTAGATCACTGGAGAAAACCACAAGACGTATTTGGAGTACAGAAAAAAAAACCCAGAAACATTGTATATAGGTTATCAGGAAAACTTTGAGATACACCAAAATCAAGACAAAAAAATCCACAGGGATGGAAACAATTGAAGCCCTCCCACAACACCAATAAGTCGAGCAATTTGAAACTTGCACGGGTGAATCAGAAAGGCTGCTGTCAACTGTGTATCGTGGAAGTGAAATAATGGACCATAACAGTCTGTCTCAAAACTCTCACAGAGACCCTTGTATTTAGAGATCTCATTATCGTTAGCATCTGCTTGAAGTTGAATATCTGAGTCCACTGGAATTTTTCAGTAATTTTTTTTCTTGCCCTTGTCATTAATACTGTCATACCTTGTTGAACGATAGGGATGTGTCCAGAGAAATGCATCATTAGGTGATTTCATCCTTGTGCAGACAGCACAGATTGTGCTTACACAAGCATAGATGGGTCAGCCTACTGCTCTTAGGCTGTAAATCTGCACAGCCTATTACTGTTCTGACTACTGTAGGCAGCTGAAGCATGATGGTAAGCATTTGTGTATCTCAGCAGACCTAAACAGGGAAAATACGGTGTTATAATCTTATGGGACCATCATCGTCTGTATGATCCATTATTGACGGAATCATTGTGCAGCATGACTGAATTTTTAGATGCTGTACTGAGATCTTTCAGCCAACATATTACTGTACTATCTTTAAATATCTTTAGCCAAGGTAAAGCAGCAATTTTTGACTCCTAGAAGGTTGCACTGTTTTGTATACCCTGTGAACT
Organism: Nycticebus coucang; assembly: GCF_027406575.1. Lineage (NCBI taxonomy): Eukaryota > Metazoa > Chordata > Mammalia > Primates > Lorisidae > Nycticebus > Nycticebus coucang. Next base: position 10,783,178 of record NC_069801.1, on the reverse strand, counting down.
CTTGGCAAGACTTCCCAGCGAGTGTGGAGACCTCAGCTGCAATGGCAGACCCCCTCTCTCCATGTGGACAAGTGCCTTTTTGTCTTTGTAGCCAAGTGTCCTCTTTAGCAAAAGCAAAGGCTTTCCTAGCTCTGCCTACTATGGTTGAGTTGGGTTTTTCATGGCGGTTGTGTGGGTATGTTTTGTGTGTGTGTTGCTAATAGTGACAGGAAGTGTATTAGTTACCGATTGCTGCGTAACAAATCACCCCAAGATTTAGTGGCTTAAAACAACAAGCATTTATTATCTCATAGTTCCTATAGGTCAGGGAGTGCCTCTGGCTCAGGGTCTCTCACAGGCTGCAGTTAAGGTATCAGGTGGGGCTGCTGCCAACTTCAGGCTTGCCTGGGGGAGAATCTACTCCCCAACTCACTCACATGGCTATTGGCAAGAGTCAGTTCCTCCTGGGGCATTGGACTAAAAGCCTCAGTTCCTGTTTGGCTCTTGGATCTCGCAAAATGGCAGCTCGCTTCCCACAGAGGGCTCCAAGAAAGAGCAAGAGTCCAAGATTAAAGCCACGTTCTCTTTGCAACCTAAACTTAGAAATCGCATCCCGTCACCTTCTCCCTATTCTGTTCACTGGAAGTGTATCTCTAGGTTTCGCCCAAGGGCAAGCAGATGAAATAAGGTGCAGATACCAAGAACGGGGCAGGGATCATTGGGGCCATCCTGGAGGCTGCCCACCCCACGAGCTTGGGGACACAGTCTTTGGAGGCAGAGACACCAGGACTCAAATCTTAGCTCTGGCACTCACCAGTATATGATCTTAGGCAAATAAATGCTTTCACCCCTGGAAGTCTCAGGTGCCCCATCTGTAAAATGGAAATGATCATGGTAATTACTTGTTGGGCTGTGGTTGGAGGTTTCAATGAGCTGAGGCACATGCCAATGTCTGCACCATGCCCGGCATAGGGTCAACCCTGTAAAATGGCACCAGAGGTAACTAGAGTTATATGCCCGTGGCTACTGAGCCACACAAACACTCCCTGCCATCTGAATGGGGATCTGTAGTCTTCAGTCAACTCCTGGGGACTCCAAAGTGACTTTGAAGCCCTTTGGCAGGCCCTGGGTGTCCTCTATGGCTGAGGCCACCAGTGGGGATGGTGCTGTGTCTTTTCCCCTTGGCCATCCCAGTAGGACTCTGGGGCACAGGTGCAGCAGGGAGGATTAGCGTGGGATTTTCCTCCAAACTCATTTAGACCTTTGCCCTCGGGGGGCAAGGATTTTACCAAGGTCCACCTGCCATCTGCCCTGGCGAGCCTGGAGACTTTGTGGGCCCATCATGGGCTTGCCGATATCCTTTGATGGTCTTCTCAAGGCCCTCAGTGACCTGGCAGAGATCCTGATTTCTCCCTAGGTGGTTCCAAAGAGCCTGTCCCAGAGGCATAAGCTTAGCTCAGGCCTCGGGCAGACCAGGGCATTAAAGCATTTTCACAGAGCACAGCTGGCTCTGTTGGACAGTCTGTCGGACTGTCTTGGGTCCTAGTTAGACTCTTAACAGCAACAAAAGGGTAAAGTCCTTGCTTATCTGGGGGTCACACAACACCCTTCTCTAAACCCCTTTCTGGGGCATTTGTTTCAAGCAGGAAGGTCTCTGTAGGGAGTTAAAATGCTGCAGCTTATTCAGAATAAAAACAACAGCAAAGATACTAAAACTTATTATAATAATACTGTCAAATATTTACATAGCACTTACTATATACTAGACACTGTTCTAAGACCTTTATTAGTCCTCCCAACAATCCTGAGTGGTAAGTGTACTATAATTATCACCCCCATTTTACAGATGAGGAATCAGACACAGAAAGGTCAGAGTCCCAAAGCCAGTGAGTGACAGAGGCAGGACTGAAGCCATCTACTCTGACCAGTGTCCATATTAATGGCCATGATGCTACCTTGGCGAGAGGTGTCATTTATTGATTACTCACGTTGCCCCAAGGACTGTGTTTCTAGCTCATGAAACCCTCAACACCACCCTATCCCTGTGTTCCGGATAAAAAAACAGGATCAGGGAGATAGATATGTTATCCAAGGTAACATGGGCTGTAAAGGCAAGGTTAAGAGTCTCACTCTTGGAAGTGAGGGGTGTTTTCTGGGGAACTGCCTCCCACATCAGGGTTGTGATCAGGGTTGTGGAGATTGCACGCCTGTAGGCAGGGGTAGAACAGTCACCTCTTTTTCCCTTCTAAGGAGGGGCTCAGAGGGAACCTGCTGGACGCTGGGGGTGGGTGAGCCCTCTGCTGCCCCTGGTGGCCACTAGCAGATATAATCATTATTGTTACGTGTTATTAATAATATTAGTTAAAGCACTTCACACATATTAGCTCATTTTAATCCCCAGAACAACTGTATAAACACGATTATCATCCTTCCTTTGTCAATGAGGAAACCAAGGTACAGAGAGGTTAATTACGTTGCCCCAGGCCACACAGTTGGTATAAAGTGGAGTCAGGATTGAAACAACAAAGTCCTGGCTCCAGAGCCTGTTCTCTTAAGTATGATGCCATTTTCAGTGGGACCGTGATGGTGCTCTCCCACCTGTTCCCCAAGGAAACAAAGTGATTCCAAAGAGCAGGCTAGTGAGCTGCTTCCAAATTCTTGCCTGGTGCGCCATGAGGTCCTGTCCCTTTAAGGCTTAAAGTGCCCATCTCTCCTAGGGAAACAGCTCCCACAGTGGCTACTAGCAAGATGGAACACTCGGGTAAGAACTCTGGGCAACTGTACCTGGGTCTTTCATGGAAGATCTGTAAGCTGCCTGAAAATAGTAGTCCAGGGATCCCAACAGCGAGGGTTGGGGGCAGGTTTAGTTGTTTAAAGACAAAGATGGCTTTTCTCCTTTCGGGAAGTCCAGGATGGCAGACACTTGCCCAGGGGCACACAGAGAATCAAAAGCCCAGGGGCTGCCTTCCATAAGTCCTAGGGCAGTGGTTCTCAAAGTGTGGCCCCTGATCAGCTGCACTGGCACCATTCCTGGGCATTTATGAGAAATGCAAATTCTCGGCCCCTCCCAGATCTCCTGAATTGGACAGTCAGGAGGCGGAGCCTAAATGTCTGTTTCCACAGCCCTTCAGGTGACCCTGATGCTGACACACCTGAGGGCCACTGCCCTGCCCAGAGAAAGGGCTGCAAGTCTTTTTCTGAGTGGGGTGGGGGAAGGAGGCAAAGGAGAGCAGCAAGGTCGCATTTTCAGTGGCTGTGGCGTCATAGTTACATAACACCCCCTCCTCCATCCTGATGGCTTTCTGTACCCAGAGTCCAAATGCAGGGGCCCTCTCTTGTCAGGAGGCCACCTGCCTGGGCTCCAGAGCCTGTCCGCACATGCCTGCGGCTGCTGTCCCAGTAATTATGGGCTTTGCCGGCCTGCCCGTCCGCCCACCAGGCATGTCAGCCAGAGCGACTCCCGGCTCCCCCACCTCTGAAGACAGAGTGTGGACAGCCCCCATCGCTTCCACACAAGCAGCTTAGGGGCTTTGGTGGCTGCAAGGGCCCCCAGCAAGGTCGGGGATGAGCCTCACTTTGCCCTCAGTGTCCCCAGCATGGCCCGAACCCAGAGAGGAGGCAGAGCGTTCTGTACTCTGCACATCAGGAAGTGACCCTGGTCTCTGGGTTTGCGGGGCAGAAGTTTGCAATGGCCCCTAGTCCCAGTGGGACTAATTAGAATTTGTTCTAAATTCTTCTTTTCCCAGAGTGGTCCTTTAAATATCTTTGGAACTGGTTTCAGGAGGCAGATTTGTTGAAAGGATATGTAGGAAGGATTGGCATCTTCCCCCTGAAGTTTCTCATTAAAACAAACAAGCAAAACTGTGTTTTGCTAAATGTGAAAGACTCCGCATTCTTGTTGTTTTAAAACCTTGACCTTTGAAAGCAGAATGTTTCTCTAGGATCAGTTTGCCCAGGGGAGGGGGCTCTCACAACTCAGGGAGTTGTCCTGGGGTAACAACGTCAAAGCTTGCCGCGTGGGCCTAATCCCAACTCCCCCTATAAATGCAAGGAGGCAGGGGCAGTGCCTTAAACTTGACCTATGCCCACAGTGCCAGGCACACTGCAAGCACATACTCCTAAAGATTGTCAGCTCAGGCGTATAGTCTCCCTGTTGCCTATGCTGAACCTAAAGAGGCCCTTCCATTGCTCTGGACCACCCCTATTTTGCTTAAGAAAAGTGTCTCCTGTCTTAATATTAAGAATAATAGTGGCTGCTCACGTCTGTAGTTCTAGCACTTTGACAGGCTAAGGCAGGAGGATGGCTTGAGCCCAGGAGGTGGAGGCTGCAGTGAGATATGATGTGATGACACCACTGCACTCTGCACTCCAGCCTGGGCAACAGACATGGTTGTCTCTAAAACACAAACCCCGCAACAGAACAATAGGTACCATCTGCTGTGGGCTGGTTGATGTGGTGGGCTCTCTCATGACGTCACTGCCTTTAATCCCTTACCTGTCCTATGGGAGGGGGGTACTGTTTGTATACCCATTTTATTTATTTATTTTGAGATGGGGTCTTGCTCTGTTACCCAGGATGGAGTGCAGTGGCAAGATCTTAGTTCACTACAGCCTCAAACTCCTGGGCTCCAGTGTTCCTCCTGCCTTAGCCTCCTGAGTAGCTGGGAAGAGTGGTGCCTACCACCACACCAGGCTAATTTCTAAATTTTTTGTAGAGATGGGGTCTTTCTCTGTTGCCCAGGCTGGTCTTGAATTCCTGGGCTCAGGGGATCCTCCCACCTCGGCCTCCAGAGTTGCTAGGATGATGTGAGCCATTGCACCTGGCCTTACACCTGTTTTGAAACAAAGCAAACTGGGTAAATGAGTAAAGCAGAAGTTGCAAACTGGTGACCCTTAGGGCCAGGTCTTCTTTTCCTAGTACTCTGGTACAAAATGTTTTAAAAACTGATGGCTAACATTTTAAAATTAGGATAATTTACACCCCAAAGTTCAGATGTTTAGCTTCCCTGCACCTTTTTTGAGAAATCGTATCTGTTGATATCAAATCCCTGTTCCATACCACATGGCAATGGTGTGCCACACCCCCACCCTGGTGAGTCCTCCCTGCTTCCTGGTATCTTGGCCTTTGGCTGCCTCACTCATGTATGTGACTTGCCTGGCTGCTGCAAAGTCAGTGCTTCTCCTGGGTCCATCTATCTGTCTGCCTCATACATCTCAGCAGGGCCCGTTCCTGGGGGATCTCAATGTGGCAGATTAGAAGGACACTGGACAGGGAGTTGGGAGGGGGACAGGGAATGTGGATCTTTGTTCTGTTGGCTAGGTGACCTTGGGCAGACCCTATTCCCTCCCTGGGCCTCAGTTTCCTCACCTATATAATTAGGATAGCAGATAAGAATATTTCCCTGACTCTCTCCTCTCCTATCAGCCCCACCAAGGCTTCTTGTAGACACAGAGCCCATTGGGAAACTCTTAGGGATTCCAGACAGGCCAGGCACAGGCTGGCCCACCTGAGCCATCCTGTGGACACAAGCACCTCCTAGTGGGCAACTGTGTCACTGACCCAGAGCTGCACCTTCCAGAAGGGGCCAAGGGTTTGGGCCTCCCCAGTGACAAGGCTGTGGGTTCCAAAGTCAGAGCATCTCCAACACCTAATAACCTGATTGTACAGAGGAAAAGGAATGACCCAGACTCTCCACTCTGAAATACAAGATACCTGAGCTGGGAGGTGGAGCCAGCTTGTCCCTGCCCAGGTCAGGCTAAGGTCAAGGATGCCTGCCAGGCATTGGGTGAGCCAGCTGAGTCTCTGTCAGAGACCAAGGGGAAGGGCTACTTCAAGTTCTAGGGACATACAGGACATGAATTCAACTTCCCTTTTCTTTCTTCATCCTACAAATATTCAACAGAGGAGGAAACTGAAGCCCAGAGAGACTGCTCCAAGTCACAGAGTAAATCAATAGCAGTGCTGGGCAAGAGCTCAAGCTTCTTGACCTCTGTCTTGGGGTCCTTCCTATATTCTCTCTTCTTTGGGAATCTAGGCCCCTTTGACTACATGGCATGGGATCTCAGAAGGGGGTTGGAGTGGCCCACGTGGGCAGGCACTGTCTGTCCGGTTCAGAGGCCCAGCATGGAGCTCGTGCAAAATGATCAGGGGCAAGCTTCCAGGAGGGAAGCTTCGTCGGAGGAAAAGGTTGCAAAACTGGCAGCCGGCAGCCCACGTTTGGCTCACAGACATATTTTGTTTTTTTCACAGTGTTTTTTAACAATTCACATTAGTTGCCAACATTTAAGAATTGGGAGATTTCCATAAAGATAGGACTTCTAAGTCTTAGAGTCCAACAAAAGCTGGACGAGGATTTCTTCCCAGCAGTGTCTGGAAGGAGCTAAGTATCACCACTTTCCTTTAGCAGGCTCGGTTGCCCTCACCGGCTTACCTGACACCCTGGCGTGTAGGTTTGGGGATGTTGAACCTTCCTCTGCAGCCTCCCTGTCCTGAAGCCACAGCCTTGCACGGGAGAAATCCCAGTTATCACTGGTTCTCAACCAGCCCCCACCAGGGACATTTGGCAGCGTCTGGAAACATTTTGGTTGTCACGAGTGGTCACTGGGGGAGAGCTTCTGGCACTCAGTGGATACACAGAGGGGCCCCACCAAAGACAATTCCCTGGCATCAAATATCAGGAGGACTGAGGTTGAGAAACCCTGGGATGAATCAAGAGACACCCAGAACCCCAGGCCAAGAGAGGAGGGAACAGGAGGCCCGAGGGCATCCATCAGGGAAGGGCCAGGCCAGCCCCAGAGGGCAAATCCTTTTTTGTAATTGTGAAGGATGCAGAGCACTCGCTCCCTGGCATGACTGGGAAAGCAGATATGGTAACAGCCACTCCGGATTAAAGGTCAGCAATGAATGTCAAAAGGGGTTAGAGCAGCCAGTCAGGAGATGCACAGGCCACAGATATCCCAAAGCTGTCCTAAGACTAGACAAGGGCTAATTGGTTGGAATCATCATTCATCGTCCATTCATTAAGTACCAACTGCATGCAAAACACCTGTGGTTCAAAAGATGGGGAGAAAGGGGCGGCGCCTGTGGCTCAGTCGGTAGGGCACCGGCCCCATATACCGAGGGTGATGGGTTCAAGCCCGGCCCCGGCCAAACTGCAACCAAAAAATAGCTGGGCGTTGTGGCGGGCGCCTGTAGTCCCAGCTACTCGGAAGGCTGAGGCAAGAGAATCGCTTAAGCCCAGGAGTTGGAGGTTGCTGTGAGCTGTGTGATGCCACGGCACTCTACTGAGGGCCATAAAGTGAGACTCTGTCTCTACAAAAAAAAAAGATGGGGAGAAAGCCAGGATGTGTGCAATATGGCACTGGCCCCCTTGGTGATCTGGACATGGGTAGTTAAGGAAGGGCACCCTGGGCATGCAGAGGGGGGCTTACCTGTCTGGGTGCACTGCAAAATCTCCAGGGCAGGAAGCTATTTGGCTCTAGCTTTGCAAGGTATGATCTAGTTGGGCAGAGATGGGGAGGCAGATGCTCTGGGCAGAGGAAACAGCCTCAGTCTGGAGGCAGCAACAGACTTGGAGGCATATGTTCAAGATGAGACGTTTTCTGGTAGGTGGGGGGAATCGGGCAGGAAGCAGCATCAAGCTCAGTGGGAGAGAGGCGGCAGAGCCCATGGGGGACCAAAGCCAAGGTAGTGGGGTATAATCAGCTATGCAACTTTGGGTAAGTTACTTAACTTCTCAGAGCCTCACTTTCTCCATCTGTTCAATGGGCATAATAAGAGTAACAACAACTAGTACACATAGAGCTTAGTATGTGCCACTGCACCCAACTATACATGGTGTGTTTAATTATCACAGTGACCCTTTGAAATACATTCTACTACTGTGCCCATAAAAACTCCAAGATAGGCATAGGCAAATCCACTTCAGCTTCCCCAAGGATACTGCTCATGAGCTCTGGACCAGGCCATGTGGCTCTGGTTCTCCATGCCCTTGATGGCTCTACTCTTCAGCCTTTCTAGAATCAGCTCATCAGTTGTCCTTGAGAATAAGTGAAATAAAGTGTGGTGGTGCCCAGCATGATTCTGGTGCAGACTTAGAGTCTCGTACAGTCCCGGCTCAGTTTGCCATAGCAAAGTACAACACTGAGGAAAAAGGTGGCAGGGATTTTCCTTTGTGAGCCCACAGGCTCTGGGAGAGATGGGTAGAGAGGGGTGCCCCTCCACTCAGGTGACAGGTGGCTGAGCAGGGAGGGTTCCTGACCTCCTTGCCTTTCCTGGGCCCCATTTGCCATCCTCCTTAACATCTCCAAGCTTTTTGTTCACTCTGTCCACCTGCCTGGAATGTTCTACTTTCAATCTCCGTTAAATCCTTCCATCTTTCCTTTCCAACCCAGCTCAGAAGACACTTCTTTCAGGAAGCAGCTCAGGACATGCCCAGGCAGAGTCATCACACCCTTATCTTTGTACCCAAAGCATTTTTTTCTAACTCTGATGGCCCTCTTAGGGCATTCGGGTGTCACTCACAGAACTGCTGCTCAGCTTTCCCGGTGTACACGCCTCTCCTGCAGGTCTTGTTAAAATGCAGATTCTGAGGCCTGGTGTCTGGGGTGGGGCCCCAGATTATCCATGTCTCAAAAGCCCAGGAGATGGTGGTGCTGTTGATCTAGGGCTACCCTTGGGTAAGTGCCACGTTCTGAGTACATGGTCATGGGACACTTCTGGGGCATCATTCTTCCCCCATGGATGAAACACCCCTTCAGGGCAGGCACTTCAGTCCTCACTTCAGCATTTGCAAAGGCCGGCGCTGGAGAGTAGGAGGGGACAGTGCTGACCCAGCAGAGTTCAGGAGGGGGATGGCCAAATTGCGCACTTTCGTTTGGCCCACATCTTTCTGCAGCCTGGGTTAATTTTCTACCGCCTACCTTCAGTAATAAGCATCTAGGGTGGTCAGCTTGCTCTGTAGAAATACAGGAAATCATTCATGGCGAAAACAATGACTTTTAATCTTAAAAGTAGTTCACATATTTCACCTAATCATTTGTGTTTTTCTAAAAAATTCAGTGTGTGTGTTCTGCGGTGTTGAAACAAATACAAACATGCCCTGTTCAGACATTTTCATTTGATGGGACGGAAAGTAAAATGACAGACTTGACAATGAACTCTGGACTCTAACCCTGCGGGAGGCTGCTTCCCCCAAGTCACCAGCCACACAGCAACCAGGTTCCAAGGCTCACCTTCCCTCCCCACACAGCAGGCTCCTGTCCCACCACCACCACCAAGTCCGGGAATGAAAACAAGTTTTCACAACCCCTCAAGCAACCCCAAGTGACTTTACAAAGAGAGAATGCAAAGAAAAAAAAGCCTGGTACCCTTCGAGGGCAATTACATTCACTGTTTAATAATTGTCTACGGTCCACATCCAGGTTCTACTGGGCAGTGAAAGGCAAGCTGAGTCCATGCACTGTACTATTTTTATGGAAATGTTAGCATGAAGTATTTGACTCACTCTTATTATTAAGGATGCTAACCCAACATTATGCCGGATGCAGGCCCCTGGGGGGGCTCTTTCCAGTGAAGGCCATGGTGGCTTGGTCCCATTTGCAGGTGAAAACAAGACAAGTCAGCAGGATTTTTTCTACACAAGATGCCCTTATCTAAGAGGGGTGGGAAATCACTCCATTTTTGCCTAGTGGAAAAATCTGAGGAGTGGCTTCTCCAGGCGAGAGACTGGAGCACCCAGACCCATCTATGTTGCGGCCCAGCGTGGTTGCAGACGTCGGCAGTGAATATGCAGAGGGGTGTCCTGTACCTTGCAAGCTGACATCCCTGTGGCACTGAGGATCTCTCTTGTCTGTAACGGGTAGCAAGTCCGTGCTCACAGTTAGAACTCAGCATGTTCTATGCTGAGTTCATGTTCAATGGTGGTTGCCATTGATTAAGCATCTGCCATGTGCCAGATGCTTAAGTGCTTTTAACAGCTCTGATTCACAACCCAAACCCTCTAGCATGAGGCCATTCTTAAGTCCATTTCACAAGTAAGGAAAATGAAGGCGTATGAAAAAAGTAATTTCTGCAATAGGCCACAGAACTAGGTAGTGGCTGAGCTATATCTGCTAACTCAAGACTAGGCCTTTAACAATTTTGTTATGCAGCTTAACTAGCTCAGCTAGCTAATCACCCAACTAAACAGCCAGTTGACAATGCAACCTCCCACTTGCAGACTCACTGTCTAGCTCAGGCATCCTCAAACTTTTTAAACAGGGAGCCAATTCACTGTCCCTCAGACCGCTGGAGGGCCAGACTATAGTTTAAAAAGAAAAACTATGAACAAATTCCTATGCACACTGCACATATCTTATTTTGAAGTAAAAAAACCAAAACGGGAACAAATACAATCACACTGCCTCATGTGGCCCGCGGGCCGCAGTTTGAGGACCCCTGGTAGCTGCTTCCTGGTGCCAGAAGCCTCCCCTTGCCACATGACCAACCTTTAGCTGGTTGCTCAGCATCCCAGTGTTTTACTTGCCTCATCTGTAAAATGGAACAATAATGCTACCTCCCTGTTGGGCTAAATGAATAAATACACTTAACACACTTAACGCAGCAACTGCCACAGAGTCAGTGCTCAACAAATGTTACCTGTTAAGGCTAGATGAGTGAGCCTGGGATTTTAAAAATTACATTGTGTTTCTATTATAGTGTTTTTTTTTTTTTTTTTGTGGTTTTTTTTTTTTTTTTTTGGCCAGGGCTGGGTTTGAACCCGTCACCTCTGGCATATGGGGCTGGTGCCCTACCCCTTTGAGCCACAGGCAACTTGATTTTAAAGCAAAGTAACTATTTACAATGCCGGTGTGCAGGGATGATGGAGAGTGTGGTGAGCTTGTCTTTCGGTCCAGCAAGTAGATGCCTGCGTTGTCCCTGAGCACTCCTGACTTCAGCCACAAAGAAATGACGGAGTAGATCCCAGCCTCCCATTCTCCCCTCTCCTTGCCCATCTGGCAAATACCCTAAGGAGGAGCCCAGCCCTCTCCCAGGTCCTCTGAGTGTCCCATGGCAAAGCCTGCATCTCCCCTGCCCCCACCAAATGGGGTGGACAACTCCCGAGAGACGTGGCCTGAACAGCAGGAACAGATGCCACCTCAGCCTCCACGGTGTGCCCACCTCCAGGGTTGGAAGCTGACTTTCCACCTGCCCCAAGGCCACCGCTCACACAACCCTTTTTTCTGAAAAAAGAGTTTGGATCCTGTGTTTCAGTTAATGAGCATGGAGTTGCTATCACCATTTTTTTCTCCTTTTTCTTGCTTTTCTCATACCTGGCGCCCTACGTGGGTGATCAGAGACAGATCACGGTAGAGAAGAGGAGAGTGGGGAGGAGGGGAGGATTGTTTATAAATTACAAGTCTATGAGGATGACTGCCTCAAACTTCTAAACCCTAAAAAAGAAAACCTCCGAAAACGTAGACCGTTCCCTGCTCAGATGACCTACCTGTCCACCTGTCCACACCCTTAAATCCAGGTGGGTGGCCCCAGCAGCTCCCCCCGTCTTCCCCCCAACCCGAGCTTTGTGCAGAAACTTCTGCTGCGTTCATATGGGCTCAATGGTGCTATTTTCCAAAATGTCTGTACAGCTGGTAAAAAGGACCAGCATTTTTCTGGCTCTAGCCACATATTAGCCTCCCCTTGGAAATAACATGGGAGATAAAAAAATTGCAGTTCTCAGAATGTGGGCTTTTCTAGCCTATAAAGACTTATGTCCATCAAAGCGTGTCTTAAGCCCTGCCTGCTCCCCGCACCCTGGCATAAGCGGCGTCTTCGAGTGCATGCACGGAGCTCTGTCAGCACAGGCTTTCCGGTGCTTCACACCTGGCTGGGTCCCTGCGTCCCTCACGTGCTGGTGGATTGGCCACCTCTGTGTGTGTACACACATCTGTGTAAGTTGCCTTTATCAGTTTTATTAGAGGGAAAGGTCTGCTTGCCGCTGTGGGAGACCCTCTCGGCACTCGGAAGGGAGGGGACTCTGGGGCTTCAGAGTCACCTCTCAGTTGCTCTGTGAGTCACTCTGATTCCCTCAAAGATCTTGGTCAGCATCTGATGCTCGGCAGAGGAGGAGCCTTTGCCACCCCCAAAAGAGGCAGCGGTGGAGGCAGATTTAACAAGGGCCATCTAGGACTTGACCTTGGATGCCAGCCTGCCAGGGAGCTTCTCCCACAAGGGCTGTTTATTTAAGAAATGTGACCTGGCCCCATCTTCCCTTCTCACTCCCTGCTCCCTTCTCTTCCTCTCTCTTGTTCTCATCTCCCCCCCCCCACTCTCTTTCCTTTTCTCTAATATAAAATAAACTTAGACTTTTATACCCTAAAAACAAGACAGAGAGAAAGAGAGAGAGAGAGAGGAGATGTGACCTCCATGCCTGGGTGAACTCACTCGCTCACTAGCAGATCCAGTTCGTTTCACCTTCAAAATACGTCTGCAATCCAACAGCTTCTCACTGCCCCCACCTGCTGCCACCCTGTCCGAGCCACCATTGTCCCTCCCTTGGACAATCGCAGTGGCTTCCCGCTGGCCTCCCTGCCTCCATCTTTCTATCCGTCCTCCCAGCAGCCTATCACAGACCAGACCATGAGACTCCCCTGGCTGGATCCCTCCACCAGCTTCCTGCAGCCCTGTGGAGAAACTGAACTCCAGAATGGGCCAGACACAGTGTCATTGTCTGTCCCCTGCCACTTCCAACTCCATCCTTTCCCACTTTCACCTTCATTCACTAATCTTCGCTGGGCTTCTCGTTATCCTGTAAGTAAGCCAAGCTGCTTCCCGCCCCAGGGCCTTGTCACGTACTATACCTTCTTCCTGAGATGGCTTTCCCTGTCCCTGCCAGGTGCCAGCTCTCCAGGGGGCCTTTCCTGATGACCTTCTCTAGAGCAGCCCCTCCCTCTAGTTATTATCTTGTTTTGTTTTCTGCAGGGCCTTATGGGTCTCTGAGATCATTTGCTAAATGCTCTTGGCTTCTTTCTTTACCAGACAGCAAGCTAGCTCCCTGAGGACAAGGACCATCTCTGTAAGGAGAGTGTTCTTGGCACAGAGTAAATGCTCATTATTTGTTGAACGAATACATTTGTGGACAGTTTATACAACATAACCTGAGTGGGCATTGTATCCAACCTTGGAATCAGGGTGGCATGGACAAGCAGCCTTTCTTCCCTGGGCCAACTCTGCCAGCATCCCTCTCCTGCTGGTGACATTCTCTTTCCAGACAACAGAAGAAGCCAGACAGATTTCATTGTGGTAGTAGCTACTTCCACTTTCTAGGCCTATTCTGTATACCAGCCCCAGGGCCCAAGCTGTTTATAGCCATGTCCTCCTCCAGATGACGTGACAGGGTAGTCACTGCTCATGTGTCCATTTCACAGATGGTGATGTGGAGGTGACTGGCTTCAGTACATGCAGACTGGCAGAACTGACTGCAGAGCCAGAGCTCTCATGCCGCTCCTGGAAAGCCTCTGGGAGGTACAGGCCTCTCCCAGGGAGACAGGGCTGCAGGCGGGTGGTGAGGGCTCCCTCAAACAGTTCTGCACAGAGCAGAAAACTGGCCCCCGGAGTCTTTGAGGCTGCTCTGTCCCCTTGGCAGCCACATCGTCACAAACCCCATGTGGGAGCGTGGAATGGGAGGCTCAAAGTTGCAGCCATCGATCGGGGTGAGCAGACAACAGTGAAGCCTGGGGCACAATGGTCACAAGGCTCTGCCACCTTGGCCAGGCCTTCCTGGTGAACTTGGCCTGAGTCCCGAGGACCTGCTTTGAAAGCAGCCACAGGGCTGGAACAGGGGAGGAAGAATGCGGGAAGAAAGACATGACTTTGCAGGATGGAGGGGGCGGACAGGAAGCGGGATTATGTGCTGGCTTTTATTTGCAGAGGGGAGAGGGCAATAGGAAGCTGCCATTCTGAGTGCCCAGGGCAGAGATGCAGAGGACAAAGGAATAGGGAAAGGAGGACGACAGGCTTCTTAGGAGGGCTGCTCACATGGCCGGAGGCAGCAGGGGTGGCTCTGCCTTCTGGGGTACCTTACAGGGACTCAGAGGGAAAGAAGGGGAGGAGCGGAGGGCACAGGCAGGGGAGAGCGGGGGAAGGGAGTATTCCAATCCTGGCCCCATGATCTTGGCTAAAATATTACATACTTTTACAGTTTTCTTGGGACGTTGATACTGATCATACGTCTGCCTTAGCACATAGTCAGGTGTGTAGATAAAATGTCTAACAGAGGTTTGGCATATTACATGTGCCCAATAATCGTTCATTTCCTTCCTGTCTGCCTCCTCCATTTCATAATTGGGAAAAAGAAAAAGCTCTAGCGTGGGACCTAAAATGTTCTTTCCTTCAAGTCACTGCTCACAGCTCAGACCCAGGTTCATGGGTCTCAGCTACTGGCAGCATCTATCTTAAAACTCAGGCAGAAGGCTTTGGCCTACATCAGGTGAGGAATTCAAAAGGGGTGAATGTACTCTACAGAAGGATTATGAGGGCCCAGAGGCAATGCAGCCAAGGTTCCCAGGTTCTCTGACCCTCTGTGAGCAACCTGCTACTCTGGTTGCACCTGTGAATTTGACCTAGTTGAACATTCCGTGTTCCCGATTGGTACAGGGTCATTGGGTACCTGAGCCCTTCCTTCAACACACCTGCTCAGGGGCCGTCTGATGACTCCTGCTACTCAGACAGGTGACTTGAGTCTCTCGGAGGGAATGTGACCAGCTCTGAATGACACCGTGATCTAGTACAGAGCTGGGGCTAGAACCAGCATCTCCTGATCTCCGGAGTAGAGTTCCTGCCACTGTTTGAGACCCAAATCCAAAAACACCATCAATTGAAAGCCTTTTGTAACACTCCTGGGAGCAAGAGGCAATCTGGAAAAGGTAATCAGGATGCTGATGCATTGGCAATTCTGGGACATTCTGATGGCTTATAGGGACAAGGATACAGGGTCGTTCATTCCACCAATAGCTAGAGAGCAGCACTGTGTGCCCCACACTGGGCAAGGTGCTGGGGCTTCAAGTCCCTGCCTTCTTAGATTCTCTTGGAATTGGGACTTCCTGGAAGCTGGGTGGCCAGCTTGTCACACTGTTCCAGGACGTAATGACGCACACTGTCTGCCTGGCCCTGCACCCCCTGCCCTGATCTGTAGTTGTGTGTCCAAGCACTTGCTCCAGAAGCTCCCTGTAAGCTGCAGGTGCTAAGTGTGACCTGTAACCTCTTGGTCCTTCTTCCAGCCCCCTCTGCTTTCTCTTCCCTGCTCTGACTTCTTGATGCCATCTAGTTTTTGGCCTCCTGTCCCCACCCCCAATCTGACGACCAGATGCGGACACTGCATGCTTTGGCTTCTGGACCCAGGACTGTGTCTCACTCTAGCCAGATGGCCACTCCTGAGAAGGGGCCCTGTGTCTGCCCTGGTGAGACAGTAAATCTGACACATGCCTCGATCCCCGGCTTGTGCCAACCTCTTGGCCTCTGCCTCTCATCCTCATCAAGGAGACTCAATGCTCAAGTTCGACAGCTTTATCTTCCTTCCCTTCTGTTGAACAATGCCCTGTTTTCCTTGCTGTGGCAGTTATCATAGAATGTCTTTGCTTACAGAGATGAACTCTCAGCGAGATTCTGTAGCAAAAATGGCACAATGGGATGTGCGTGGGTGGAAGGAACCCCGGGGAAAGGAAGTGAGAAGTCAGTTCATCTGAGGATTGGATTGTTGCTGACACCTGTGCTTGCCTGAGGTCCTTCCTCACCCCCAGGTACCACTGACTGAGCCTTGTGTTACGTTCTTACTTACATAATCTCGCTTAGTTCTCTTTCATCCACACTATGAAGTAGGAGCATTACCCCTGTATAATGGATACAGTGGGTGTTTCCTCTATAACTGTACACCCCTTCCCAAGGTGCAGTCGTCCTGAAGTTGACAGGGTTTGGCCCCAGCTAGCTAGCATGGTGAGTCTGGTTAGTTTAAGCAAGTGGTTCCAAAGAGTGATCTGAGGACTGCTGGGGGCGCTGGGACCCTTCCAAGAGGTCTGTGCCTTTCCCAACCACACATTTGTATGAGGCTAGATTTTCTTCATATGCTACAACTAAAACAACATGTCACAACAGCCCAAGGGCAGAAGCAGATCTGAGAATCCCACCGTCTTCTGTGAAGCCAGAGTTTGAAGGGATTTGCAAAAGAGTAGAATCATGCCATTCTTTTCTCTAACTTTTTTTTTTTTTTTTTTGCTTTGGAAAGTATATTATTTACAAAATGTCTTATCTCTACTAACATATGTAATGAGTTTATTATTGTTATTTTAAAGATGGATAGTTAATCTTTCCAGTTTTAATTTCTAAAATGGTAAATTATAAACAAAAATGTATTGAGGTCCTCTTCTAATTTTTAAAAGTATAAAAGGGATCCTGAGAACCCAAGTCTGAGAAATGCAGGTTGAAGCTGATTGTGCTAATTCCATATTTCTTGCCAGTGATTGGTTTAGGTGTTTGGGCTTAGGCCAATCAGCACATGGCATTCCCTTGGTGATAGCTATTGGCTGGGGCATGGGCATGTGACTCACTTTGGACCAATTGGTGGAGTGGTTTGCTTTACAGAAACAACTTGGGCGGCTCCTGTGGCTCAAGGAGTAGGGCGTGAGTCCCATATGCTGTAGGTGGCGAATTCAAACCCAGCCCCGGCCAAAAAAAAAAAAACCACAAAAAAAAAAAAAAAAAAGAAAAAAAGGAACAACTCCTTCCCTTTCTCTGATACTACTGCAACCAACCAGGCAAGATTTCCAGAATTTCAGCCTGAGGATGGAGCTTTACCCAGAGGAGGGCAGAGCCACTAGACTCACTGAGAAGGAGAAAGAGCCATGGTTTTCATCAACCCACATCTTTAAGTGCAGTTTCATGACTCATAAATATCTTTATTTTTTTTATATCAGCTGAAGTTGGGTGTTTAGTACTTTACAGGTGAAAACAATTAAATTGCCACCCCCCCCACTTCATTTTCCTCCTATTTTACAGATGAGTAAACTGAGACCTGAGAGTTTAAGTGCTGGTAAGTAGAAGAGCCAGAATCTAAACCACAGGTTTCTTTGCATCCCAAAACTTCCTTTCCCCAGCATATTTTATAGCTTCTAAGAGTGTTAAGTTCTTGCCTTTTTTTGGAATCCAGATCTGGATTCTAGGTGGGGCAGTAGGGAGTGGAGGCCTTTCTGATACTCAGGAGTGTCCCCTAAAGTTCCTCTCTTGGTCCTAGAAAATACAGGCTCCCTGTCTAACTGATGACGTTTTGAGGCTTCCTGGCAGTCCTGGGTCTGCTGATACAGCCCAAGCCTGCTGCCCACCATCAGAGTTGTAGTCCCTACTGACCCAATGAACCACAGCAGTGTACCAGACAGAGCTCTCTTGCAGGCCGTGGGAACCAATTCCAGTTAATTTAAGTAAAAAAGGCTTGTTTGGCTGGCTGGCTCGCATGTCTCCTGGAAGATGAAAGAGCCAGCCTTGGAGGGTGTGAAACTGGAGCCCATTTCCTAGTCAAGCCCTTGAACCAGTCCTAAGACCAGCCCATGCTGTTGGGTACAGATACTCTATTTTGCCTGCTGCCACCACTGATGAGACTGCTGCCACCACCGTCATTGGAAGCTGAATTCAAATTTGCATTTTTTCTTCCTTGAGTCACTGGCTTCTATGTAGTTCTAAGGGTGAGATGGGTGCAACTGATTGTCCACTTTCCAGCTGCAAGGGAGGCCGGGAAAATATGTGGCTAGAATTTTCCACATGAAGGAAAGGAAGGCTTATGCCTTCTAGAAAGCTTTCTTCCAGTTCTTTCAATTTTGACAGTAGTCATTCATTCGTTCACCCATGTCTTCATTTTTATCTCATTTCTTGCATCCCCCACCCCAACCTCCTACTAAGTTCCTCACACACCGGCCTCCTTCATCTTTTTTAAAAAAGACATCTCTCTCCTTTATACTTGCTGTCCCTTGTCCTGGAATATCTTTCCTCCATGTTGTTGCCTGGCCAACTTTTTCCTTGTCATTTATGTCTGAGCTAAAATGTCACCTCCTCTGAGAAGCCCTCCTGACTACCTAAACCAAAGCAGCCTCCTTTCTCCCCCGACTTTGCTTGCTTTTATTCTCTGGCTTCTGGTACCCTGAGCTGACCTAACTACACTCTTGGGAAGACCAATGAAGGGACTGTGGGCCAGGCCAGAAAACTTGGTGGCTTGAACGAGGAAGAGGATGGAGCCTTCGACTGCTAGGGATCATGGCCTAAATAGCATCCTTTGCAGAACTTACACAGGGTTACTCTATGATGAAAAAGCTGAAAACACTTGGGACCCAAGGCTTGCAGTGGACATCCAGAGGCCCCCTGTCCATGCCCTGCCCTTTTGGAAGATGAGCCCCTTGCTGGGTTATACATCAGCTGATGGCAAGGTCATAGGATGGCCTTTCTTGGCTGTCAGCCCCACTCTCAGGGCTCTGGTGTGCTCCCAGGGGAAGGCTATTGAGGGACAGACCATAGGGGCTTCAGCAGCTGAGACCTGGGTGGGATATGACTGGTGTTAATGAGAGGGCCTGCTGATCTGGCAGCTTTGCTAATTAGGCTGCAACAGCTCCAGACTCAGCCAAGGAAAGCACGTTGCTTATGCTAATCAAGGGCAGGCTGCATTTCCTGGCTGGCAGAGTTGCCCAGATCCTGGAGTGTGTGCCCAGCGTGCAAGGCACTACAGGGGAGAGCCAGAAGGACTGGAGACTAAGGCTGGGAAGAGACAAAGACAGCCCCATGGCTGTAGCCTAGATTCTGGGGCTGCCTATTGCCCCAGATGGGGAGAAAGAGTCAGGAATGATGAGAATGGCCACCTGGGAGGTACAGAGAATAAAACAAAATTGACAAAGCCAGGGATGGGCCAGTTACAGACGCTCCCCCGCACCCTGCTCTAGAAGATGAGGCGATGTACCATGAAGTTTACTTTCCAGATCTCAGCCTTAACTGATATTGGGCAGAGCAGGCTACATCATAACAACTGTGGCCCTAGACTCTACGTATTGTGCCAAATGGCTAAGTCAGCCCTGGAGGAGCTGAACCATGAGGCTGGCAGAGGAGGCAAGCCTCCCTTCCCGGGAGCAGGGAGAGAGCCCTGTGCATTTTGGTCTAAGATGTGATGCAGAGTTTTCTGAGTTGCACAGGGTCTCAGACCCTGGAGAAATCTGCGTGGAGATTCACTTATTCATTCCTTCGTTTGATCGTTCATTGATCCAACACCTATTGTGTACCCAGTTCCAGGCACTAGGAATAGAGAGATGGATGATACCATTCCTGTCTTCATGAAGCTTAGATGCTAGCAAGGACCACAAACCAGCAATTAAGTGACAGTGTGATCACATAAACACAAGCTGCAGTGGGACTCCTAACTCAAACCTGGAAGGCCAAGAGGGCTCCAAGGGGAGGTGACGCTTGAGATGAATCAGGAGGAATGAGTAACCTCAATGGCTGAGGACAACAGGGAAAATCTTACATGCCATGCAACGCTCTATGCCCATGACATCCCTAACACGTTCAGTCCTCCCAGTGACCCTACACAATGGGAACTATTACCATCGCCCCATTTTACAGATGAGAAAACTGAGGCATGAAGCTATTAAGAAAATTTTCTGGTACTGCCCAGCTGGTTAGGGGTGGGGCAGGCAGCAGAAGTGAGGGAGCCAGGTGCCTAAGGAGGAGACAGGTTTCTGAGAAGAAGGATCAGCAGGTGGCAGAGGACGGAAGGAGGAGCTCTGTTAGTGCTCTGTTAGCAGAGGCTGGAGGCCAAGTGGGGAGAGTCAGAACAGGAAGTTTGCATTTGATTCACGCACTGCCTGCCCGGGCTTTGAGTGGCAGCACCCTGGGCTCTGGCGGGTCAGAGGAGTGTGCTTGGGGAGCAGTTAGCCTGAGTCCCGCAGCCCCAGAGCCATAACTGCAGATTAATTATGCTCCTCATCAACTATTTAGCGCCTCCCTCTGTAGGCGGCTGGAGCTGGGCTCGGGCTGCCGCATCAATATTTCAGATGTGTCTTCTTTTTAGCTAAAAATGAACTTGTCATTTGCACAACTTCTGAGACATCTCAGTAAGCAAGGCTGTCTGCTCCTAAGCTGGGCTGAGATTCTGTATTCAGAGGGTGCCTCCCTTGAGAAAGGGACTTTCCAACCACGCTTTCAAATAACACTTGCACATGAAACACAGGCTTAAGGGGCGACAGATCAATTCTCCCCACTTTGACCTCAGACCTTTTTGGGCTTTCTGGCCTCAGGGTCTAAGGTCAGAGGTGATAAAAGCTCCAGACACTGTATGGTCAGAAAGTGTTTTTGGATTCTGTGTTTTTTCCAGGCCCCTGCCCACAAAAGGGGTGGGGGCAGACAGTGAAGGAGGGGGTGGAGGTCTTGGTGAGCACTCCTCTTTCTCCTTATCCCTCAGTGGTCAGGGAGAGCTTTGCTTCCAGAGGTCAAAGGGCCTCCCACCTCTCCTGTGTAGTTCTTATTGGGGGAGGGCTGCATTTCTTTCTTTGTTTTTTGAAGAAATGATTATTTGCTTATTGTGGCTTCTTCCTGTGAATTTCTGGCCTCATGAGGGTGGGACGAGGCTTCATTTGGTTCATCATAGCCCAGCACCTAGAATAGTGCCCAGCATGTGGCAGGTGCTTGTAAATATTTGTGCAGGCATGCATGAATGAATTATCTTGGGAGATTGAGCCTTCATTCCTCCCTCCCTTTATTCCAGAAACTTTTTTTGTGGAGGTACTTGAGATACAAGATGAGCCAGACAGTGTGGCCTGCGCCCAGGCCTTCAGAGCCTGCAGGAGGCCCCCACAGCCCCACAGCAAAAGCTTCCTGGGCTCATCTGCCCCATCTGAGGACATGAACAAATCCCGCTAACCCCGAACTATGGGCATGGGTGGTAGGGAGTGATGCAGAGACCTGCTTTGGAAACACCTTCTGGGCTTTCTCTGCAACCTTGTGGTCTTTCCCTTCTGTTCTGTCCTTTGCAGACCCTGCAGGAAGATTGTGAGCTCCCGTGGGCAGTCAGGAAAGGGGGAGACTCCGTGTGGGCATCCAGGGGAAACAAACCTGAGATTACCAGCCCTCAGATGATCCAGGATTGTAGGGTACAGAGTGAGAGCGAGAAATAGGGAGCAGGGAGAGAGAGAGAGAGAGGGAGCCAGAGGGAGAGAAAGAAGCCTCTAAAAGACAGATGCCTCTTTTTCTATAATGAAGGCTCAGGGAGGGCATCCTGGGACCTTCAGTCATCTGAGATGGCCCGGAGGCAGGGACTGAACTCTACTCTGCCAGGAATGTTTTCTTCCTGGAGTTTAAAGAGAATTTAGTGCTTGTGGCAGGTGCTGGGCTGGGCTCTCCAGAGACCCTGAGTGGGAATGCAGATGACAGCAGGGTCGCAGTCCCCATCTGGCTTCTGCTCCTGAGAGAGGGCTCAACTGCTGGGTATCTGCACCCAGAGGCCAGAGGCAGGAGGTGGGGAAGGGAGAATGTCAAGTTCTCTCCACGCTTCCTATAGCCTCCAGGTCATACCAACAGTCAGGGTCAGATCCCTGAGCCCCGGGCACCAGGAAATTTCAACTAATCAGCCTCCAATTACCGGAGATTCCAAGATGCTTTTTATCACCGAATGCTACCTCCGCGGGTGGTAGTAGCTGTCGAGATGGCTTTCTCCTTTTAAAAGAAATAACTGTTCATTGCATAAAATTCAAACAAGTCACAGAAGTAGAAAAGTGTAAGTCACCTGTAAAAATCCCACTACCCTTGTTAGTATTGTTTTGGATTTTTCCCTTCTAAGGAAACATAGCAAAGAATTCTCTAGAAATAGAAATCAAATAACATCACACAGGCTATCTTGTTACAAAAGAATTCAACAATATTCCATGGACAATTTCCCACGTATGTACATACAATTTTATTTATTTATTTATTTATTTTTTATTGTTGGGGATTCATTGAGGGTACAATCAGCCAGGTTACACTGATTGCAATTGTTAGGTAAAGTCCCTCTTGCAATCATGTCTTGCCCCCATAAAGTGTGACACACACCAAGGCCCCACCCCCCTCCCTCTGTCCCTCTTTCTGCTTCCCCCCCCATAACCTTCATTGTCATGAATTGTCCTCATATCAAAATTGAGTACATAGGATTCATGCTTCTCCATTCTTGTGATGCTTTACTAAGAATAATGTCTTCCACGTCCATCCAGGTTAATACGAAGGATGTATTTGCAGCCCCCGACATGCGTGAATGGTGCTAGGAAGCTTGTTACAATACAGGTTCCTTGGCCCATCCTGGGATCCATCAGTAGATCTGCAGTGGGGCCTGATAGTCTATTTCATGACATGCCTCATTTAGAATCCCAGGCTTTAAACACATAGAATGGAAAAGCAAGAATCCAACGTACTCGATAGGAAGCCAGCAGAGAGCTAATACATGCCCACGCAGGAGAAAAACTCAATTTAATTCAAGTTGGGGGGAGGTGGGGAGAGGGCAGGAGGGAGGAGGATTGATTTACTCCCACCTGATGGGCGCAATGTAGGAGTCCATGGCACACCTCTTGGCCGAGGGACACAACTTCAACAGGGACCTTATCTCACAAATGAAAACATCGTAACCTAATTGCTTGTACCCTCACTTGACCTCATAGTAATCTGAACTTTAGAAAAAAATTGCTCTGTATCTTTTAGATAAAATTTGATATCAGAAAATTTTAAAATTTCAGCTTTTGGGGAACTCACTGGTTCATTCCACACTTTGTGCAGCAGGGCAACGTCCTACCAGTGGGGGCTGCTGCCCAGAAGGAGATTCTGGGTCTGTGTGCCGTCCTCAGACAATGGAGAGATTTAACATCTCCGAGATGGATTTGATCAGGAAAATGGGCTTTGCACACCAATGAAAACTCTTTCCCCGGGGAAGCTACAGAAAGGGGTTTCTGTTCAATCTTCCATTAAGGAGAAATTTCAGTTGTCCAGATCAGCCTATTTCCAGAGCATTTCAGCTCACCGGGCTTGACTTGCTCACCCAAAGCCCAAACTTGCAGAGCAGGAAGAGGAAAGGTAATTGTTAGGCAAGTTTTGAGAAGCCCCTTGGGATTCTGTGGAAGCTTCTGGAAGCACCTCAAACTGCACTCTTACTCAAGTCTGGGCTTCTACCTAACCCTTCCCTGTGGTTTGCAGGTAGATGATGTCAACCCCGGTTGTAATTCTTCAAGAGGTTGACACTTGGTTTTGGCAGACAAGATACTTCTTTTCCTTGATGTCACTACCTGAGATAGTCTGACAGTAGCCACATTTTGTCATGTAAGACAGACTTGTTCTGTAAAGGGCCAGACAGTAAATATTCTGAGCATTGCCAGCTATAGGGTGGCAGATCTGTCCCAGGTGCTCATCGATGAATGAGTGTGGCTATGATCCAATAAAACTTAATTCATGGACACTGCGGCTTGAATTTTGTATACATGTCACATCGTGAAATATTCTTCTGATTTTTTCCCAACCATTTAAAAACTGGTTGGTGGTCTATATGAAAACAGACAGTAGGTGGATTTGGCCTACAGGCTGTGATTGGCCAACCCTTGGTGCAAGAAGAAAGCCGGACCTAAGAAAGGAAGAGGGGGGGCAGAATTTTCCAGAATTAGAGCTATTCCCACATGGGGGAATTCTGTCCTTGGAGACAAGGAGGGCTAAGTACATTCCTGACAAGCACCAGGCCCAGAGGCTGTCTCAGTTTGGCCTCCCCCTACAAAGCAGAGCCTAAGACAAGGATTTTAGTGCAAAGAGTTTCATTCAATATTGCATTTCTAATATTCATCCGTGATGAAAATGGCTCTTGCATTCATGTCATGACTTTATACTGTTCCATTAGGTGAATATTTTATAATATAGGGTGGTCATAACTATTTAAACTGCACATAAACTTTATGGACATCTGTATATTTATTTCTACATCATTTTGTTCTCTTGTTCATTTGTCTTTGTAATTAAAAACTATCAGCCCATTGGGGGAGACTATTATTTTGCAGAAATATTTGCTGCCCCTCCCTGGGGGGAGTATTATACTTTCTTCTCACTGATGGTAGGTTTGGCCCTGTGACTTTCTCTGGTCCATGAAATGAGAACATAATTGATGTGCGTCACCTTTGAGCAGCAGCTTTTAGAGCTGGCACCAATTTGTTTCCCCCCCCTCCCCCCTTCCCTTAGCAATGTCTTTGACAGAGGCTGGGGAGAAGATACATGGAGCAAAGCCACCTCTGAGCTACTCTAAAACTGCAGTATGAGGGAGAAATAAAACCTTATTCCTGAAAGCTACTGAGATTTGGGGGGTTGTTTGTTACTGCAGCATAACTGATCCAATGCTAACTGATACATCACACTCTTTCTGTTGTAACACAGGGATTGCCAGTGCAGGGAACAGAGGGAGGGACCGTTTTCCTGGGAGAGTAAATAATCAGTAGTGTATAAAGCCATATTGGATAGGCTAGACTGGGTTAAAATCACCCTCTTCCAGTGAGTGTACTGAGAGTGAGTCATTCTTTTGCAATGAGAAAGTGCTTTGAAGACAGTAAGCATTTGGAGGACTGACTACTTGGCTTCTGGGGTCCCTCATTCCTTCTCTCCCTTCCAAAGGCCTTTGTGCAGAGGGTCTGGGGAGAGTGGGGACAACCCAGCCCGGGGGCTGGGGATTCTAATGCTGGAAGTGACACACTGAATGAAAAAAGTATAATAGGATAGGGGAGAACGCACTGAAGCCAGGAGACGGGGCAGAAGGGAAGAAGTTGGTCTGGCAGAGGCCTTTGTGGGTGGGAGCCTCTGAAAACACCCCTCAGGCTGGGGGAGGTCACTGTGGACTTTGCAATGGTGCTGCCCAGGCTGGAGGGTGACAGAAATGTCCTCAGTCCCTTAATTTCCCTTTCCCATTAAAGCAACAGCAATGAGGACGGGCGAATGGTGTTCCACGTGCTTCCTGGTTCTCAGTCACCATCGAGAGAGCTGTCAAAAAAGAGGCATGGTTGCCACCATTTTCATTTGTCATTTGCCACCATTTTCATGCGTCCTCGTCACTTTTTTCTTTTTCTTTTTTATTCATCCCCAGTGCCGTCCAGGCTCCCTTAACGATCCCTATCCACACAGCAAACAGCCTCAGACGCACACATGCACACACCACGAAGGAACCATCATACAAGAGAGCGGGGCAGGAGAAATTAATCCATCCTAATGATAAAGATCATTATGGAGGCAGAGAAGGAAGGAAAGGAAACAACACATTTCATTCTAATTAGGCCCGAAAGCTCATTACAGAGAGCAGGGAAGAAAAGTGATCAAGTAGCTGCATCTTGAAAAATGCCTCCTCTGGGTTCCCCGGGAGCAGGACGGCATAGGTTGATGGGGGGGGGCTGATGGTTCCCAAACTGGGGTTCCTCGTGGTAGTCTTGGGGGTGGAAAATTACAGGCTTTGAGGTTTGTTTTTTTCCCCCCCAGAATTAAAAAAAATGCTGAATTGAAATCATTATTTTATTCTTAAATAATGCACAGGCAGACTAAACTAGAAATGTCAAATTTCTTTGTTTGGGGCTGAAATTTCCTACGTTTGGTTGTAATGCTAGCTTGCTGCTTGCCATAATAATCAAAGGTCTAACGGGTTGTTGATGAGATCCTAAGAATTTCTAGGGCTGCCAGGAGAGCCCATCACATATCTGGTGTTTCTACTGACAGGGTCAGCCGTGCGGATGCTACTGCATGGCTAACCACGTTTTTGCACAGGGAGAAAAGAATAAATGCGTATTTAATCGGTTTAGGGGGAAAAAATCTTTTGTGAAACGTGAGGTTCATGGAGGGGTAAAATAATGGAACAGGTCTCTGGCAGTTAAGGGGGAGGGGTGGGGAAATAGGGAAAGAGAGGAGGAAAAGGGAATTAGCATTTATTGATCATCTACTAAGGCCAAGGGCTATGCTAAGTACAATAAATAAATAATCTCACTTAATCCTTGTGACCACACGCCGAGGGTGGTGGTGGCGGCTCACTTCTTGATTCATCTAAGTTCATCTCAGTATTTATGAGCACCTGCTGCAAACCAGGCATTGTTCTAAGTCAGGCGTCCTCAAACTTTTTAAACAGGGGGCCAATTCACTGTCCCTCAGACTGTTGAAGGGCCGGCCTATAGGTTAAAACAAAAAACTATGAACAGATTCCTATGCACACTGCACATATCTTATTTTGAAGTAAGAAACAAAATGGGAACAAATACAATTCACAGCGCGTCATGTGGCCCGCGGGCTGCAGTTGGAGGACGCCTGCTCTAAGTGTTGTAAATACATCAGTGAACAAAACGGACAAAGCCCTGTCTTCATGGAGCTCATAATGGACAAATAAACATGCGCATGTGTGTGTACATATGTATGTTTGAGCATAGATACACATCCATGCACTTCACTGGGGGTGATTATGTCCCCTTGAGGAGATCAGGCAATGTCTGGAGGCCTCATTGATTGTCATATCTTTTGGGGGAGCGCCACTGGCATCTGGTGGTGAGTAGAGGCTGAAGATTCTGCCAAACATCCTATAATGCACAGACAGCCCCCACAACAAAGAACTGTCTGGGCCCAAATGTCATGCAAGGCTCTGAAGTTGAGTATCCTATAGTCATGTATCTAGATACGTCCATGTAACTATTTTAGATAGAGACCAAGGTCATGGAGAATGGCTGAGGAAGGCTGGGCTTTGCAAGAGCATCCTTGAGCACCAACTAGGGCAAAATGCTGAGCCCTGGAGCTATAGCAGTAAAAACAAGAGACATAATTCCCACAACGTGCTAGTACAGGAGGCAGGCAAGCACACGATGACGCACATAAATATTTGGTTATCATTTAATTGGTTCTATGAAGGAAAATAAGGGTGTAGTGACAGAGTCTACAAGGGGACCTGACGTAGGCTGGAAGAATCAGAGAATATTTCCCTGGGGAAGTGGGAACATTCAGGAAGACCTCACATTATGGGAGGAGCTGGCCAGGTAGACAGGAGCAGGACATTCTTGGCAGCTCAGTGTGTCCAGAATCCATAGGCAGAAGGAGCTTGGAGCTTTGGGGAGCAGGAAACAGCCAGCACTGCTGGGCAGAGGTGGGTGACGGGAGAAGGATGGGAGCAGGCCCCCTTCCCTAGGCTGGACTCCCGGGTTAATGCAAGTGAGAAACCGGTGATTATATCCCCATTTCTAGCTTAATGAAGGGGAACATGGAGGTAATGTTATTTTTGTTGGTTCTTAATTTCTTGTTAAAATGTTTTTCTGAGAAGAGTCCCCTAACGACTTGGATAATAGCTCTCCCTCAGGTATGTTCCCGTGGACAATGACATCCTCCTTTCCCTGGCCGGCTCCCTCCTCAAGCACAGCTTTACATCTATGTTAAATGGTGCTTAATCTCTGTTGGTGGCTAAGGTCTTTTCGGCCCAGCCGTGTTGGTGGCCCCTTCTGCCTCCATCACTCCTGCTGAGAAACATATTTCTCCTCTGATAGCTCTCAGATAATAGCACTTCCTGCTCAGTTATGAACATCTGTTTAGGGCAAGGCAAGAGGAATGGCCAGGCTTCCAGTACTCACGGTGTGGTGTCCAGCCTGGCAGCACGGGTCTCCCCTAGAACCGGCTCGACATGCAAAATCCCAGGGCCCACCCCAGACCTACAAAATCAGAATCTGCATTTCAACAAGATCCTCAGCTGTTGCTACGTATATAAAATCTGAGAAGCTCTGCTCTAAATGACCTTCAAAAATGCACCCAGCTCTGGGCGTCTGTGACTCCAGTAACAAATGCCCTCGATTTGGAGAACTTGGCAGTACATACATTCCGACTAAAGCTGTATGTCCCATGCTTCTGTTACACACATAGTCTTAAATGATAATTTCCTTCTTTAATTCAGTGGCATAGTAGAAAATGATGTTTTTGGTGTCGGGGTTCTTTGAGCTTATTTATAGGCTGGAAGAGTCTGGGCGAGTGATGTAGTCTCTTCCAAATTCACTTTATCTATCTGCGAGATGGGGAAAGTATTGCTTCCCTCACCGAGTTTTCGTAGGCTGGAAGAAGGCAGAAATGATGTAAAGTGCTCTCGACTCCATTCCTTTTCACCTGGTTCCCTTCTCTGTAAAACAGATTGGAACTGAGGGACCCAAGTGTACAAAGGGTCTTCCCAATCCCCAACCGTAAAGTCAGAGGGACATGTAACTGATGACTCAAAGAAAGCAAGCGATTTCCAGGTCGGATGTGGTTAAGCAAGTGGTATGTTAATTTCAGAATTACAGTTCAGAGTTAAAACAGGCTTTCTCTCTGTTTCCATGGGGAAATTGTTTCCTGTTCCTTGCCTGGAGGATCCTTGTCTGTGTGTATGAGGGGGATGGGCTGGCTTCAGTGGGGAAGGGCCATCCCTGAATCTCTTGAAATTGTATCCAACATGGTGCTGTGTGTGTATGTTTTTTAAGAAGCTGTACTTCATTCTACCCGTAGGGGTATGCGGAGGAGGGGAGGAACATACAAAAAATGATGCTCCCTTTGGCTCTGATCCAGGGTCTCTCTTTTGGGAAGTGCACAGCTTTGGAGAATGTTCTGGGCACTTTCCTAAGGGATGGGGTCATCCCTTCCATCTAGTCCTAAGGAGGCCTGTCCCCCACAAGATCTTAAGAATGACTACTTGAGTCACCTATCAGTGGCTAAGGAGAAGCTCTGGAGAGAGAGAGCTGAGTTTGACTTCCAGCCTCCTACTTATCCCTTGAATGAACTCTGCTGGGTTTCTTCACCTCTTCCAGAACTTGGTTTCCCCAGCTGTGTAAAGGGAATGACAGCTGTCACTACTTCGCTGAGATGCCATGAGACCGAAATGAAGGAATCCATGGAAGTTTTTTAGAATGGCATCTGGAAATTCATAGGTGCTCAGTACATGACAATGAAGTTCAGAAAAACGTTCTACAGTTGCTTTTATTTTTGCAACCATTTAGCCCTCTGAGTGCAGAGAGAAGAAGGAAACCCAAGGAGTTGGATGAATTCTAAATGGTGCTTTATCATGACTCTGATCCATCACTTTGCACAAACTCCTTCACCCTGGCAGCTGAAGCTCTGGATTGATGGGAATATTGGTCTATGACGGTTGTTTTCCTTTATGAAAACCAACTGTCTGCTTGACCCTGACTACGGTGCTCTCCACACATCACTGTACATCCTAATAGCCCCAAATGAAGCTGTCCCCCTTACTATAGACAAAGAAACCAAGGCCAAGGGAGATTAAATAACTTGCCCCAGGTGAGATGTCAGTACATGGAAGAGAAGTTTTAATGCAAATTCACAACTGTTGGAGCCTCAGATTAGTGTGCACCAAGTCACACTTCAGGGATTTCAAATGGACTCTTTTTTTTTTCCCCCCCATAGGAGAATTTGAAATTTTGCTAGAATGCTCTATCTAACCAGGACTATTCTAAATGACATTCAGAGTGGCATTGAAATTCACAGTTCAGTCCTAATGACTCAATAGGTAATTATAGAGTGACAGCTCCATGGGCAGCTCCAAGGAGACCTGAGAGATGGGGGAGCAGAGAACAGGCCTTTCCCTGGGGGGAGTTTACAGTGAGTCTGTATTGGAAGAGGAAGCCGCCAGCACCATTACCAAGAGCAGCGACATTTGCAAATCCAAATCTTATTTAAACAATTGTACATGGAAAGTACTATTGTCACCCCCAGTAAAATGATGCAGAACCAAGTTCAGAGGGAACAAGTAAGAGGTGAAGTGACTCACGTGTGGTCTTCTGGCTAGTAAATGGTTGAGCAGGAACTGGATTGCAGGTGATGTGACTGCAGGGGCTGTACCTGAACCCATCACGTAGTGCCCTAAAGTAATTATAGACCATGAGACTAGACGCCCCCAAAGCAGGGACCAGCTCTGCTTTCTTCACTGCTGTAGCTCCAGGGTTTAGGACAATGCCTAGCACATAATCGGTACTCCCTAAACACGTGTGGGATGAAGAAATAAAGAACAAATGGAAGACCCAGGCAAGATGGTAGATAGCTTCATGGTATCGGTTGCAAAAAAGCTGGTTTCCTGCCCTCCAGTCCTTCTTATGCCTTAAAGGCCTCGACTAATTTCCACAGCCTTGAAAAGAGGTTCTCCCCTCCCTGGCTGGTGTTTCACATACCAGTGGTATTTACCACCGTCTGTTTCTGCACAACTGGATTTAAGAAGGGTTGCGAAGTGATTTTCTAGGATGTTATCTGGCCAGTCACTCCGCTGGCTTTTCTGGTACAACCGGAAACAGCATGAAATTTACTCAGGGGAACGTTCATCTTAGATTGTGCTCAGACAATCTGTGGAAGGTTGGTCATGGGTGACTCCCAGAATGCAGTGCTGCTGGCGACTGGGCGGGAACAAGGCTGTGAGTGTAACTGCCACACACTCCAAGAACAAATTCATGTCCCAGCACTTCATAGAGGCTTCAGGAGCACAAGGCATACTGTCTTATAATTCTTCTTCTTGGATCATAGCTTTCCCCACATTAATGGGGAACTGCTCAAGGGCCGGGAGCTATCTTACCATTGTCTCAATCCCCAGCCCTAGCCTAGAGCCTGGAATAAATGATATCCCATTCCCTTGAGTATGGGTGGGACTGTCATTGTTCTCACCAGTAGAGGTCAGCAGAAGTAATGCCATGTGACTTCCAAGGTTTAGGTCCTGGGAGAAGGTCTGCAGTTTCTGGTTAGTTCTCTTGAAATGAACATTCCTTCTTGGAACATAGCTTCTGTGCTCCAAGAAGTCTAGATCAAGAGGAGAAGCCATGAGCAGTGCTCTGATCATCCGTCTTAGGTGAGCCCAGCCTTTGAGTAGACCAGCCCCACTTCTTTAGACAAGTAAAGTCACCATGTTGGAATTGGACCCTCAGCCAGCCCAGTAGGTCCAGCTTTCAGCTATGTGAGTCACCCCCAATATTTGAGTCCTACCAACTGAGGCACCAAATATTATGAAACAGAAACAAGCCATCCCAGCCATGTCTAATTCCCTAACCCTCAAAATTCATGAGAATGTTAAAATCATTAGTGTTTGACAAGTTATGGATGATTTGTCAGGCTGCCATGGTAACTAGAACAACTCTGGAGCCAGAACACCTAGATTCAAGTCCTGGATCCACCAACTACTACTGATGTGTCCTGGGGCAAGCCCCTGGAGCCCTGCAGACCTCAGCTTTCTCATCTACAAAATGGGTCCACACAAACACTCTGTCTCAGAGGGTTGTTGCAAACACTAAATGGTAGTAGACAGGAAGAATTTAGTATAGAGTTTAGTATGGTTGCTAGAGCAGCTGTCATGGTCATCAGCTCAGAAATCTGTGGGGCACCTCACTTTTCACATGTGACTCTCCTCTCTCCACCCCTGAACCCTCCAAGCATATGGTAGACCCTCACTCTACAGCCAGGGCAGACCCTCACCACTGTTCTATTGCCTCCAGTGGACAGGTGTCTGCAACGTCCAGCTCTACCATTATTTGCCTCAAGATACATCTTTCTGAGCCTTGTTTTCTTCATTCATAACAAGGAATTAGTCACAGGGCCCTGGTGAAGTTGTGAGGATGAATCAGATAATGTGTACAATGTACCTAATATGATGGCTCACACTTGGGGACCACTGCCTTTTTGGTTGTGGCCTCTGCCTCCATGATGACATAACTAAACCTAATTGTGTCTGAAGCTCTACATTTGCGTTCAGTCACACACATCGAATTGTGTCCCAAACATTCATTCTGAAGCCACATTGGTCTTCACTGGGGCGATTCCTTGTATTCCATTTTGTGGTGTGGATTTTTCAGCCTGAGCCTTTAAGTCAATCTGAGCCAAGGAGCCCACTTCCTGAATGACCGTTGGATGCTGCTTCTGATCCTAAAATCAGAGTAAACAGTGTCTTCTGCTGCTGGACTGTGATGCCAACAGCTCATACCATGGCTGTTTTGCTTTGAACAGCTGGAAAAATGATACTAATAATGTTGATAATATCTTAGAGTTATTTATTCCTGTATGTAGCACAGAACGGCTTACCAAGCACTGGCTATAGTAATCTCATTTAGCTTCTCAATCATAATAGATATATAATCATTGATACAATTAGAGTATCTATTACATATGGAGCATTTGTTAGGAATATGCCAAGTGCTTTACCTATACTACATATTAACTCATTCAATGCTAACAACCCCATGAGTATGGGTTATTCCCTGTCACTCCATTGGTTGTTACACAGATGAAGAAACGGAGGCTGTGAGAACCAGGTGCTTGGCCTGAGTTCCCCAGCCAGGTACTGACCTAGCTGGGATTTGAACAGAGACTGTCTTGACCTCAGAGAAAAGCTTTTCTTCTCCCTTCCCTTCCTTTCCCTCCCCTTCCCTTCCTCTCTCCCTTCCTTCTTTCTTTCTTTCAACAAAATTGAGCCATAAGAAGATCACCTTTCAAGAAAACCAGGACAAGTTCCCTCTGAAACATGAAGCCAAGGCTAAGAGGCCACTTGGGGAAGACAAGGCCAGCTTAGGCCCCAGGAACCAGATCAAAATCAACCACAAATTCACTTCTATGTTCATTAATATTCAATGGACTCTCTTATTCCCAGTGGGGTGCAGGAAGAAAAGGTGTCCCAAGAGCGATCGGGAAAACATGGCGGCCAACAGGAAACCAGCAAGAGAGAAGGGTCCACAGAAAGACAAGGTGTGACAAAGGGCAGCCCATCAGTGGGTGTCTGAGGGACACTGGCTTCCTCCAGCTGAGGCCCAAATGTCCTCTCTCCTCTTTGTCAAAGGCTATCTGGTAGGGCTTCGCTGTTTTTCACCATTAAATCTGAAGTTGGGGAAAATGCTGTTTTGGGGTAGCCAAAGACAATCCATCTTCTGGGCCAAGCCATTCATCTGAGAGATGGAGAAATAGACCTATGGAGTGGCTCTCAGCACAGTGAATGAGAGGGATCCCTCTAGGGCAGTTGTTCTCAAGTGGGGGTGAGTGGGTCGCTGGGCATTTTGCTTCCAGGGGACAACTGGCAATACCTAGAGATATTCTGGCTTGTTACAACCGAGGGTATCTAGTACATAGAGGACAGGGGTGCTGCTAAACATCCTACAGGGCACAGGACAGCCTCCCACAGCAAAGAATGAGGTGGCTTCAAACGAAGTGGTAGTGATCAATGGCCTTCAGGCTTTAAGCAGTTGGAGTCAGAATCCACCAGAAATTATTGTTCAGTTTTAGAGGGTAGAAAGTTGAGACTGAGAGAGAGGAAATGATTTGTCCTCAATCACATAGCCAATATGTCCCAGAGCTGGAATTGGAAACCACATCTGTAGGTTGCTGGTCTGACTTTAAACGCAGCCTTCTTGTTATTCTACTCTGCCGCTTTGTACCGGAAATCCATCTCTGCCCCACAATTACTGAGTCTTCATATGTTTAATGTCTGTCTCTCTCCTGACATGGTGCAGGGTCATCGAGACACCTGGTGCATAGCACAGGGTGTAGCACCTAGGAAACACTAAAATATTTGTTGAATGAATGTAAGATGTTCATAATTACTATGAAGATCAGATAAAAACAACAGCCTTTGTTGATCATTTATTTCTTCGCTACCAAGGACTGTACTGTTCTAAACGGATTATAAGCACAAATTCATTTTGTCCTCACCAGTCTCATAAGGTAGGTGCTGTTATTAGGCATGTATAAAAGATGAGAAAAGGGAAGCACAGGGAGGAGAAATAACCTTGACCCAGGTGACCAAACCAAGGAGGGAGGAGCCAAGATTTGTTTTTTGTTTTATTTATTTTTTTTTTATTAAATCATAGCTGTGTACATTAGTATGATCATGGGGCACCATACACTTGGTTCATAGACCGTTTGACACATTTTCATCACACTAGTTAACATAGCTTTCCTGACATTTTCTTAGTTATTTTGCTAAGACCTTTATATTCCACATTTACTAAGATTCACATATACCCTTGTAAGATGCACTGCAGGTGTAATCCCATTAATCCCCCTCCCTCCACCTACCTCCCAGGAGCCAGGATTTGAACCTAAGCTGTCCCAAGCTTTTGGAGTCTTTGCCATGGAATTGCAATGACCCTCCCCATCCCCATCTTCCCATCTGCTTACTCTTCAGCTCAGAGGGTGGCCCATGACTTGGGTCTATCATGATGCCATCCCTCTGGCCACTGTGATGGGATCAGGGATGGGCATGTAACCAAAGGTGAACCAGTCAGAGTCTTCCCTGAGACTTTTGCTGGGGCTCCTAGAAAATATATTTGCTGTCCCCTGGAGATCCCTGAACAATGTTTGAGGTCACCTTCCCCAGCCACATGGAAGAAGGTGTCCTTAGTAGGAGAGGAGGGGGCTAATATACAAAAGGGAAGAAAGAGAAGGAGAGTTCAGGTGATACTACTGCTTGAGCTCCTGGATCTAGCCACACCTGAAATACCCACCCTGGTATTTTCAAGCTCCTGGATCCAGCCGTGCCTGAAGAATCCACTGTGGTATTTTTAATCACCTGAAAACAGCTATTGTGTATGTATGTATATGTATACATATGGGTGTGTGTATATATAAAATACACAAATATATGTAAATATATATTGACATATTTGGCTTAGACAGTTTGGATTGAGTTTCTCTCACCTGAAACTCAAAGATCTCTGACTAATACAAATTGGTTCCAACAAGCCAAAAGGCTTATTAGCTCATTTCAGAGTAGATGACTTTGAAGTATGCTAAGTGGTAAAGCAAGGCTCTTTCAAATCTAGACACACCTACCTGTAAAAAAATCTGGGGGAGAATGCTAACAAGTAATACCTATTAGCTCTATGTGAGGGACAGCCCTCTAAGTATCTTACAGAGATTACTCATTAATCCTCAGAAGCACGCACTATTTTTTGACACTACTGTAGTCCTCATTATCCCATTTTAGAGATGGGCAGACGAAGCTCCGGAGAGAAAGTAGAAACCACACCCAAGATCACAGAGCTGATAAGTGGCAGAGCAAGACTTGACTCAGGCAGTCTAGCTGCGGATTCCCCCTCCTCCACTCCACTCCAACACAACTGCGTCTTCTCCTCCCCGAGAGACCTGCCCAGGAGTGATGGCCCTACGCTTAGATTCCTACCTGCAAATTCAAGGTGTGTCCTTCTGAACATCTGTTCTTTGCTCCGTTGCCAAAGGCGTGTTTAATCATCTGCCTACAGCTCCCTTCTCCGTTTGCATTATAATGAGCCCCCACAGCTACTATCACTAATGTCATTCTGGCTACTGCCCGCATTTGTGCATGTAATAAACACAGCTACCACAAGATGGGAAATTGGACAGGTGACAACAGAGGCGGTGAAGGTGCAGATCAGATTGGGACTAGGGAACTGGTAACACTGACAGTTCCATAAAGCCATCTCCCCATCTATGGTTTCTTGCCTCTGCAGTTAGCCTCTGAGGTGCCCTAACGAGGTAAGATCCGAATATCTGTCAGCTCACAGTCCCAGGAGGCTTGTCTGGGTCTTGTTCGTCTTCTCAGCCAAGCAACTGCTTTTAACCTCCCCATGCAGAAGAGAAGCAGCTTTCTCTCACTCCTCTGTCACCACACAGAGCTGACGCAGGGCGTGTCAAGTGTGAAAGTACGTGAGGCAACACGTTTCCCTAGCATCTCTGTTTATGGGGCGATCACATCTGGGCTGAAATCTCCCTTCCAGGAAAGCAGGAAATTCTTGAAGTCACAATTCAGAGAGATCTCTGAAGACCTTTTTTCTGATATTGGGGGCAATGGACGGTGGTGTGCTGGCAAATATTGACCCACCCACTCTGGAGGGGTGGGAAAGTAGCCCTGATGTGTCGTCATTGCCAATTCCCATGGTGTAAATACTGTCATCATCATCAGTTTTAAGCTACCAATGTGAAGCTCATGAACATTCCAGAAAATTTAATCATTGGCTCTCGGGAGCCTAGAGGAGCTGACGTCAACACGGCCTGGGTAGGAAGCCTTATCTGTGACCCATGCCTCCTAAAAATCTACCTATTTTCACTATTAGGAGAAGAGTGAGGCACCTTCACTGAAAATAGGCTTTTTTTTTTTTTAAGAATCATCCAAGACAGGCAAGATAAGGGTTCCACCTTCTATGGTCACCTAATAAGTGATAACGACAACCAAATAAACCTATAAAATGACACATGACACTTGCAAGTTTGGAAAGGTCTTGCAAACATACAAGTACGTCTGAGACCTTTCCTCACTTGGCTCGCACGTGGAGGAGAGTCACTGGAGACACCTGCTTATAGAGGTTGGTGGCTCTGCAAAGCTGTTGTCCCTGAAAGGAAGGGAGATTTGGCAAAACAATAGCTTGGCAAAGGTGGAGATACAAAACCAAGTAAATCCACAATCCCAGAGCCAGCATCTTTCTCTCATTTTCTTCCCTCTGTTCCCTTCTCAACCCTCAAAAGAGGAAACATTCACCTGAGAGCATTATGGGTAATCAAAAGAAGACTCCAAAACTAGCACATGTTGAGATTCTAATCTTAGAGCAGGCTGGGTCACACCAGCACTTATGCGCTGGATCCAAACAGTTGGGAGAAAGAGATTGATCTTGACAGCTTTTGGTTCTGGCATACAGAGTGTCAGGCAACATTTGCTTAATTGCTGTCATAGGTGAGGAGGTGGTGCAATTGGCTGCCGTAGTTAAGTTAGCCTGCCCGCCTGCCTTCCACTCACTCATCCGTCCATCCTCCACCCTTCCTTCCATCCATCCATCCGTCTATTCATCTATTGATTCATCCATCCATCCAGGCAATGATTTCTTAATGAGAATCTTTGCAGGTTCATGGGAGGTCCACTGTATCAACCCTTTAGGTGTAACAGGAGATGTCCAGAAATGAGCCCATTTGAGCCCACTTCAGCCTCCATTAGATCAGTAGTTACAATAATTATGAGCACGAACCAGACTTGTCTGCATGGTACCCGGCCTGATCAATGGAACTTTCAATTAAGGCACACAATGACTATTCCCTTTTTGCACTTTATAGCTTACAAAGCAATTTCACATTCATGATCTTATTGAATACCCCATAACTGCACTGTACAATATGGTTGCCACGAGTCACCTGGGGCTACTTAAGCTTAAATTCATCAAAATTAAATAAAATTAAACATTCAGTTCATTATTTTAAGTGCTCAATAGCCATATGTGACTAGTGGCTACCATATTAGACAAAAAGTTCTAGAAAGTTCGATTGGCTAGCACTGCTTCGTAACCACCCTATGAAGTAGTTTATTATATCCCATTTTGTAGACAGAGAAACAAACCTGGAGAAGTGGTTAGCCTTGAGGTGTGGCCTTGTTTCTTCCAAAGTAGGAGAGTTTAAGGCCCAAGGGCTTACACACTGATTCAGCTTCTCATAGAGAAGTTGAGGAATTTAACTGTTTATCTGCCCTTAACAGACTCTTGCCACGTTTTCTGTGTCATGAAAGAGAGACACTTATGCCTCTCTTCTGGTAACAGCATCCTCATTTCCCTGGCCACATCTCTCTCCCCTACTCTCGGTTCACGAGCATCCGGGGACAGGGGCTGACCCCACTCTTCAGAATGGAGCATCTGAGCATGTGACTCCAGTCTGGTCAACCAGAGTCCCCCATCTCCAGGCCTTGGCAGTGGATGAAGTCAAGTAACACTGCACAGCGTCAGGACACACAAATGTGCACACATACATGCATGTGGACACACGCTGCTCATGCCAATGGCTCAGGTTCCCTGCAGGTGATATTTTTAGTTCAGCCTGTGGGTAGGAGGGAAGATGCCCAGAAAGCATCTCCCTCACTCCCCTGTTGCAGATGCTCTAATAATAATAATGGTGTGGCGCACCTTGTCGAGATAATAATTTGTGCTTGATTTCACGGTGGGATGACACCAGGCCGGAGCCATTTGTACACTGCTGCCCTGTTTCCCTTCCCCATTCCAAGAGAAAGCCAGTCCTCCAGCCCCTTGCCTCAGGTGACTTGTGTGGGAAGGGAAAGCAGAGCTTTTCCTAAAAGGCCTTTTGTTCCCCAAACAGAAGTTTCCTGGAGTGAGTTGGTGGGGAGGGGAAGAAAGGGTGGAATATTCTAGAAGAGAGCTGATTTGGACACTACCCAGGCTAGGAAGGAGAGGTCTGCAGGACTGTTGACAGTAGGGATGTACGCCCTGGCTCTTCTGGCATCAGGGGGCAGTGCAGGACTGAAGAGGGGCATGGAAATGGCCACATCAGGTCTTACTCCATTGTGGTAGCAGGTCTAGATTCTGGATGCTGGAGCTCCTGACATCACAGGCCAGAGTGCTGTCCACCTCTGGGGAATCAGGTGGACTGGACAAAGAACAGGTCATCTGAGGCAGTGTGGATGGGAGACTCCAGGCCCCATCCCCATTCTCCAATATCTCCAACCTCCTGATGACTGTGTGACCCTGGGCAGGAGTGGATGGACCCAGCCATACGATGAATCTTAATTTCTTACCACTCCAGTGGGTTTGGACCTGGTGAGATTTCTTGCACAATGGTTGTAAGGTTCATATATGTAATAAAGAAAACAACACAGCCACAGCGACAGTCAGCACTATGCAAACTTCATAGCAAACAACCTTTAGTCAGAGCTGACGACAGGCCAATCACTGTGCCCCGATGCTCTTTATAATTGTTATCTCATTAAGCCTCACAGCAACTCATGAGGGAGTCACTGCCATTAGCCCCATTTAACAGAAGTGGAAACTGAGGACCAGAGAAGTTAAGCATCTGATAAAAGTCACACAGCACGGGAGAAGCAGAGCCGGGATTCAACCTTCAGTCTGTCTTGTCTCCAAAGCCTGTGCGCTTTTGCTTTTGAGTAGAAAGGCCTATATTTTCCAAGGGTTGAGCCCTTGGACCCCACTCTCCACAAATCTGCTCGGCAATGCCCTAAGGGTCAGAGCCAAGGGGCCCCAGGCCAGGCCCGAATGCTGGAGAGACCCTGAGATGAGAGGTCCACAGAGATGAGGTCCTGAATCTTCATCTTGATGCGGGAAAAAGGTCTGGACTTTTAATTTTCCATATGATTTTTCTTACCTCTCTCACACTCTTCCCTGTATATCTTGGGATTAATGGTAAAGGAACGCGAGGGTGGGTGTCAGGCAGCCACAGGAAGAAAGGGGCCAGAGACACGCACCACCCAGCAGCCTCCACACAGAATGGGGCTCTTAATAACGCTGGATTTTTCCAGTGGGTCTGTACGCTAATTAAACCCGTGCCTCACAGTCACTGCAAAACCAAGGGAGCCTCACCTGAAAGCCTGTAATTTGCCAACACGAAGGGGAACGGGAGCAAGTAGTCAAACATTACCCACCAGCGCCGCTTCAGAATATTGATTAGCGAGAGGCGAGACGCATGCCAGCTTTCAGCCCCTCGAAGCCAATCAGAATCAATATTCCTCTCCTTGGAATGCAGAGGAGAAAACTCTTTAAAATACCGATCTGGAATCAGTCGAGGGGCTGTGACATCCGTCAGCCCTGCTGTCCTGTTCTGCTTCACTGAAAACGCTATCAAAGGTGAAGATATAAAAATTACAGAACTCGTCAAAAGATATTATAAAGCCCCCAGCCGCACGTCCTAATGACTCACAAAATGACTGGTCTCCAGCATGCAGCCTGTAATTAGAGCCGCGCTGTGCTGAATATATATACGAGCGGCCCCTGCGCTGAGGTTCCAGAAAGAGCTCGGAGGCTGCCCCCTGAATTGTGCTCACACAGGGAAGGCAGGGAGAGGTCATGAGCTCATCCTGAGAGGTGAGGGGGAAAAAAAACCCCTTAGAGCCTGGAAAAGCTTGGGACTGTACAAAAGGGAAGTGGAGATTTAAAGAAGCAAATTGGAAGGGCCAAGACAGGCAGGGACTGGGCATTTATGGGAGGTGATCATGGACGCAGGAATACTAAGAAAAGGATGCTCTGATCCCGGGCTGTGGCTAGGACAGAATGCAGCGGCCATGCTGGGGCAAGACGGGCGTTCTAGCTCCGAACACACGGCAAGGTGCTACGGTGACTGGTGAAGGGGACCTGGCTTCCCACTCAGCTTGTCTCTGGTCCCAGCAATACCACTAGGGCCCTCTATGCAGGGAGGAAGAGTAGAAGAACAGGGGAAGAAACCCCCAAGCAGACCAGATGCCCCCCAATTCTGTTCTCCTACCTTGGCCCCGTTTCTGGAGGGACACGCACAGACAGGGACAGCAGCAGAGGAGCCCACTGGGTGCCCCAAACTCAAAGTCTGCCCAGATGTTCTGGGTCTACCTGACTCCAGTTCACCGGGGCAAAGTTTCGGGGTTCTCTCCTGCAAGTGTCCACTGGCAAGAGGTTCAGATTTCAGCCTCTGGAGGCTGTAAACCCCTGCACGTGTGACTTTGGGAGACGGGTGGTTAACTTCAGCCAGTGACCCGATTCACGCAGCTAAGGGGTTAGGGAAGGCACTTTGTAATCATCAAATTCTATTCAATATTGACATTACTATCTAGTTTCTAGTTGGCAAATTCTGAAAATAACTACCTCTTCTCTGCCCCATCCTCCAACAGCAGAAATCCCCATTTCACTCTCAAACTGATAGTTCTTAATAAGAAGCCAAAACAACACAATACAACAAGGATGGTGTTTTTTTTTTTTTCTCTACTATTATAAACATGTTGGGTTTGTAATCAAAGGCTGGAAGCCAAGCTCTGTTACATGTGGCCTTGGAGATGAGTTGCTTCAACTCTCTGAGCCTCAGTTTCCCCATCTGTAAAATGGCTCCCATCCTAGGGGAAGTGTTAGGAAGCTCAGAGGCTGGCACCCCATAAGGGCCCAATCAACACAGCAGAAATTAGTAATAAAGCCAACTGCTGGGCCTGAGATCAGTTCCCTGTACCACAACTGTGGTCACTTAAATTCATTCAAATAAATGTTGATGGTATAAACAAACAAACAACCCCCCCCCCCAAAAGCCAGTTTCCCTCCCGTGGCCTGGTCATGCCCTGACTGTGCTCATGTGACATATCCTCTGCTTTCCTGTCTTCTCAGCAGTGGAGGTGTGTCTCTGTCTCCCCTCCGCCTGTCCCAGCACAGTTCAGAGCCTTATTATATACGTCACTGGCTCAGCACAGAACAGAGACAGGGACAAACCCTGGATGAGGGGCAGGACAATTGATCTGCCTGCTGCCTACCTCATGTTCCCCTGCCCTGGGGGATGGGGGGGTCTTCAAAGACCCCCGAGGGAAGCTGGCACAGAAGTCACAGTCCTGGCGAAGGCGCTGGGTAGGGTGACTGCTGATGGCATGAATAACACAAACAATAGCTCCTGACGCTTGTAGAGGGACAGCCACGTGCTGTGTGTTTTCATCCGCTGAGTGTCCTTGCAAGATGGAAGCTGGTAGTTTTCCCACTTCACAAAGCAGGAAATGGACTCAGAGAAGTCCAACCGGCCACCCTGCCTATAGCCCCGGAGGAGGACACCCCTGACTCTACCTCTGTCAGCACTACAGCTGGAGATGGGTCCCCGGGGAATCAAAAGGCCTCGGACTTTCTATTTTGGTCCTCTGGTTTAAGCCTAAAGCAGCTTTTGTCCCCCTGCTTCCATGTCAGCTCACTCATCATCTCGGTGTGGAATAAATCTCCCGCTTCTTGCAGAGCCCCCACAACAAGGGAAGAAAAGGATTCTGAGACAGTTTTCCACTGCCCATTGGTCAGGCCCTGAACCCGGCGGGCTTCCCCTGCACATGGAGGGCCCTGGCTGGGCCTCAGCCAAGTCTGGTAACTGAGGAGGCCTGGAGAAAACGAGCCTGAACTTGGGATTCAAGAGAAGGGCATTGCAAGGTCAGGAGTCCATCTTGGGGGAGGGCAGTGGCCAGCTTCCTGCTTCCATCCTGACTTCTCCAATTCCACAGACAAGGGTCCTCCCACAGCCCAGGACAGCAAGAATTCCACACCTGGAATCTCAGCGTAGGCGTCCAGATGCTCATGAAGCCAGGCCTCAGGTCTTGGAAAGACTGGAAGGACCTTAGGATGCCTCTCAGGGTGTAGTGATTTTAGGGTCAAGTGTATTTTATTGTCCTTCACCAAATGCTTACATGTTAGCTGCATCCCAGGCTGCGGGGATAGAGGGATGATTAGATGGGCATAGATCTTGCCCAGGGGCTCTTGACAAATCCAGAGGAAATCAGGACTTGCTTTTAATAAGGTAATCATTCAATAATCATCTATGTGGGAAGGGGCATTAGGCAGGGGCTGGACAGGTGACATAGGGAGGGGACAGGAGAAGGAAGGGAAATCCAGGCAAAAGGAACAGCATGTGCAAAGGCACAGAGGTTGGAGAGTGCTGGGCAAGTTCATGAAACTGAAAAACATTTCCTTGGGCTACTGTAACAAAGTACCACCGAGTTGGTGGCTTAGAACAACCGAAAGTTATTATCTCGC
This sequence comes from Nycticebus coucang, assembly GCF_027406575.1. NCBI lineage: Eukaryota > Metazoa > Chordata > Mammalia > Primates > Lorisidae > Nycticebus > Nycticebus coucang. Next base: position 10,740,710 of record NC_069801.1, on the reverse strand, counting down.
TGTTCTGGAGGCTGGAAGTCTGAAGGCAAGGTGTTGGCAGGGCATGACCCCTCCAAGGGCTCTTTCTAGCCTCTTCCAGCTACCTCTAGTGGCAGCAACCCTTGGCATTCCTTGGCTGTGGCCGCATCACTTCAAGTTATGTCTCTGTGTCTTCACGGGGTCTTCTTAAAAAGACATCAGATCTTTGATTAGGGTCCACCCTAATCCTGTCATCTTGACTTGATTGGTTACATCTGCAAAGTTCCTATTTCCAAATAAGGTCATGTTCTGTGGTTCCAGATGGATATGAATTTGAAGGGGACACAGTTCAGCCTAGGACAGGCAGGATGGCTCCAGACCAAGGGAGTAGGTGACTCTGGAAGGGATTGCTATTATTCAGAAAGGAGAGACCAAGAGACCAGACCTCACTCTGGCTTTGGTGGGCTCCTCTGGCAAGAAAATGGTTGGCTGGTCACAACTTCTAGCTCCTGCAAGCGGGGAATGTCACCGCAGCAGCAGATGGCAGAGATGGGGGAGGAGGGAGACCAGGGGAAGCCAGGGCGCAAAGATCTTGTTTTAAAATACACCAAATCAGGAAGATCTGTCATCCCTGCTAAGCAGATGTGTTGTAGATTCTATTAAAAGCACAAATGAACTTTAGAAGACAGGTCCTAATAAGCAATTCTAATTATCATCTTCATTAGCTACTCCAGTCCCAGGGCAATCTATTTTCATACTGGGAAGCGTGGCATCCACATTTCTCTGGAAATGTCAGTTCCTCTTGGCACCTCCAGACGTGGTGTTTGGCTTGAGAAAGGCACCCTTGACCTTGAGCAGAAGCAGAGGTAGAAAATCCTCATTTCACCCTTGGCTAAATCTTGCATGTTGACTAGCTAGCTTCCTATTGCAGGCTCCTATGGCAATACATTTTGGGGGAGAAAGATCTCATTGAAGAAACAGTCTTGGGTTTGCTATTCAATCCAACATGCAGTATGTTTTGATGTGCCCAGCAAGGTGCCAGGTAACATTAACAGTAGTTTACATTGAACATTCACGAGGGTGGCTGCCTTTGAGTCTTTTCCATGCGGTAACTCATTTGCATCTCACAGTGTCACAGCTACCTCTTGGGTTGGGCATTATTATTATCCCATTTCACATATGGGAAGACTGATGTCCAGAGAGCGGTGGGGCTGATCAGTGGCCCTCAGCAATCTGAATTCAGAGCTCATCTTTTGGAGGCAATACTGTGCAGCCTGCCAGATGTTGGCAGATGCTGTGGGGGGTTAATGAAAAAGTCAATTCACCTGCTGCTTGAATTCTGCCATCATTTCATTTTCAAAGTTTAGGACTACACCCCCTTGGCAAGTCCTATTTGGGAACCACTGTCCAAACGGTCCCTTGACATTACATTCTTAGCTTTTCTCACTTCTTAGTAGTAACCACTCGGGAAAGGAAGATTTCAGCTGACCTAACACATCCTTTAAGCCTGTAGCTTGTTGAGGGGGTAGAATCTTCCCTGGCTGAGCTCCCAGGGATAGGAAGATTCAGCCTTCATTGAGCCTAGCTGATTTTTCTTGTCTTGACCTGTGCCTGGCTCTTAACAGCCTCTCAATAATGGCCTCCAGTTGGATAAAGGAATAAAATCATGAGTGAAGGAATGAATGACCCTTTCAGCTGCTCCACTTCCCCCTTTATGATTCAGCTCTGTGGGACTCTTTCCTGTTTCCATACCTGCAGATGCTCTGAATCTGTGTGCTTTTTTCTGCTCAGTCTCATTGGCCAGAAATGCCTGCGCTCCTACTCACGAACTCCTATTCATCCTTCAAGAACCAGTTCAAATTAACCCCTCCATCCCCATTTTCCTTAAATTTCCTCTGAAATGCACTTGTCTGCTGAGTTAATTATTTCCTCTCCTGGTTCTCAGAGCACTCTGCATGTACACAGCAAATGCCATCACTGACTTTGAATGGTTTTATGGTTATTTACACATGTGTCTCTCTTGGACAAATACAACACTCCAGGTTAGGAACTGAATTGATTCACCTCCAATCCCCCAAACTTAGTGTTCCATAACAGTCTCTGAAAGCTACATGGAAAATCCAATATTTGCATCCTGGCTGAGTAGAAGGCAAGGTCTGCAGGACCTTGCTCTGTACTTTTGCTTAAAGATGTCTTTGAGACACTTGTTTTCTGGAACATTCCAGGTGAGGGAAGAGGTGTCTCCACTCACATGTCATTTCCCAACACAGCAGAGACCCAATATCTCCCTGAGCAACAGGATGTCTGCTGCTCAGAGGTGCGTCTACTTGCTAGACTGCAGGACAAATTTCCCCTTTTGGCTCACTCGGTGGTGTCCAAGACACTCCTCTATTCATGGGCGATGCCTTCAGCTGGTCAATGGATTCCACTCCACACGGCAGATGAGGGGAACAATAGGACACTCCAGGGGTCTCCTAACACAGTTCTAGGACAGAACTAATTCTTAAAACAATCACTCACAGTGCAAAAAAAGAGAAAGGGACACAAAAACTTGGATACATCAATATGTCATCCTGGCGTGGATGGGCACACAGGACCAGCAGGGCCAGATCTCAGCTCTGCAGGTAAATCCTCTTCCCTCATCTGTAAAATGAATACTACGTAGCACCTGTCTCACTGTCATCATGAGCACCCAAGGAGACACTGAACGAAGGGGCAATGATAAAAATCGCCAATACTCAATAAGGTCCGCGCATTGTGACAGTGATAAATAGCTGGGTCAACTGGCCTCATGTCCTGGTGGGCAGAGCTGAGGCCATCCCGGAATGCACAGGAAGAGCTTTCGACAGTGTTCTGAGCACGTGATAGGTGATGGCACCTGGGATTACCATCACTGCACTTCCACGGACCCCAAGCTCTCAGGTCACCATTGTCAACATGGCTGCTCCCCTCCTAGGTACACTCCGGGATGCTGCTGGTAAAGTCTGGTGCAAATTGTCTTCACTCCCTACTGATTTTCCGCTGCTGTCAGTGGGGAGCCTCCCCTGACGTGACTAATCTCTGTCCGTCCCCAGGCTGGGGGTTTGAAAGGCACCACTGGCAGAAATCAATCCAAAGCAATTAAATCCCTCCCGGCTCTGATCGGAATAGGAGTGGGATTGGTTGGATGTGCACTGGGATGGGAAACCCTTATGGGTCTCAGCTGTGCGGCACCCTAAGCGAGCTGGGCACCTCTTCCCAGATTCACCACCCCGGCTCGGCATGACACCCCTAACTCCTCCTTGCAGGAGGACTTCTGCAGACAGACAACCAAAAGGCTGGTTACTCCCTTCCTCTCTGGGTCCCCCGGCACTTGACTTGGACATGACAGCAATTGTCAAGTTGTGTTCTAATTATGATTCCAGCTTTGTGCAAGTCTCACTCTATTGTTAGATCCTTCTGAGGAGGGACTGTCTCTTGTCTGTATTTCTACTGTCTTCCTTTCTGTGTCCAGGACACATGGGACAATTGTCCTGCAAGGCTTTCAATTATGAATGGCCAGCAGCACATCCCAAACTGGTTTACATAACATTATTGGCTCACATAACTGGGTCGTCCAAGGAGAGTTCCACACTCCACTAGAGGTTGGCCAAGAACCTCAAATGATAACCACCAACCCCCGTTTCTCCCTCTTGGCATTACTTAGCACCCCTTGCTCTGTGTTGCTCAGATGGGCTCTTTCCTCCTGATGACAAAGTGGCTGCTGGAAGCTCCAGCATCATTTTCTCCCCTGTTCAAGATCAAGGGGTAAGCATATCGTCTCTTGCCCAAGGGTCAAAGTACAAGTCTCAATACGTCTTTTTTTTTTTTTTTTTTTTGAGACAGAATTTCACTATGTCACACTCGGTAGAGTGCTGTGTCATCACAGCTCACAGCAACCTCCAACTCTTGGGCTTAAGTGATTCTCTTGCCTCAGCCTCCTCAGTAACTGGGACTAAAGGCGCCTGCCATAATGCCCAGCTATTTTTTGGTTGCCGTTGTCATTGTTGTTTAGCAGGCCCGGGCCAGGCTCAAACCCACCAGCCTCGGCTAGAGCCCTACTCGCTAAGCTTTAGGCACCAAGCCCTTATTGTGTCTTCAGCTCTGCCTGGCTTGAGTGCTTGCCTTGAAGACTTAGTGTGTAGCGCTCAGGACTGACATCCATGCCCAGCCCTGGAGTGAAGCCCACCTGAGCTAAATCAATTAAGAGTGGAGAAGGGTGATCTCCTGGAAGGAAATTGGAGTAAGGGATGGTGAGTAAACAGAACAAAGGAAAGGTCTGCTTAAGCACTCAATGAACAAAATAACAAAGATTAGGGTGGGAAACAGGATTCTTTAGAAACAGCCCCTATGTCTGCATAGGAAGGCCCCATTGTTGCTTCTGCTATTTGTATTATTCTAGGGGCATGAATTCTGCCTTGGGTTTCCCTTTTCCCTCCTTCTCATCAGAAGGGCTTTGCAAATCACATACACTAAGAACAGGAGACCCACGTGAAGGGAAATAACCAGCTGTCCAATGGGAATCTGATAAGAGGTAATTGTTTCCACGACCTACCCAGAGCCAAACTGTAGTCAGATGCTTCATTAACTAGATCCACCTTCTTCCAATAACGTATTTTAGGTCTGCTGAGCAAAGCTATTGTATTTTCAGTTGATAAACTTTGTTTTGCTTCCATGTATTCTGAAAACACAACTCAATTTGGCTTATGTGTGTGTTGAGTACAAAATATATATGTACATGTGTGTGTGTGCAGTGTGTGTGTGTGTACGTGTGTGTACGTGTGTGTAGATGTGTGTCTGCGCTGCTTATACCCAACCAGAGGACGCCTATTTTCTTTCATGTCCCGGAAATATTGACAAAATTTGACTACCTACTGGACCACAAAGAAAATACCAATACATTCCAGAAGAGAGTCCATAGGCCTCTGTTTCTGACCACGATGTCAGAAAGAAGAGGAAATGTTTCTTTAAAAGGCGGATCCTGCCACATTTGCATGGGATTTTTGCATGGCCTCTTGGCCCAGGGAGCAGAGGTCCTGCTCTCCTTTGAGATGGCTGCTCTCCTTAACCTAACGTCGTCATCGGGCGGCAGTCCCAGCTGTGTGGGATTCTGTGCCCGGGAGGCAGATGATTGCCAGGAGACATCTAGATGAGCCTTCATCAGGTATGGTCCCACTGCCACATCCTAGTTCCTTTTTCTCATTGAGATTTGAGGATCGACATAAGTGAGCTAAGGAGAAATAGTAATAAAAGCAGGAGAACTCGTTGGAATGTTTTAAACCCTCAAAAAGATAGAAAGACAAATAAATAATCCTGTTCTCTGTATTAGCATAAGCGGTGGCTGATCATGGCTGTGACTGAGAAAAGACACGGACAGGTAAGGGGTTTTTGATATCAGGCTAACCTGATGGCCTTAATATACCAGAAGAACATTCTAATTAGATTCCGACTAGGTGAGTGATAATCAGATTTGAGATCAAATCAGGGTTAAATTAAGCAGTGAATGAAAGAAGTTAAAGATTAAGAAGATCTATGCTTCACCTCCACTTCTTAGAAAGGATTTGAGCTGGATTTTCAAAAATACATATAGATAGTGGTTAAGAGTCCAGAATTCAGGATCAAAAAGGATTAGATTTAAATCCCAGCTCTGCCCACCTCCTTCTGCATTTGCCTCTGATTTCTTACCTGTCAGATAGGGGTCGTCATAGTTCCTGACCTCTCAGGCTATTGGGGGACAAAATGACCTATGTGTGGCAAGTGCTCAGCCTGGAGTGAGATGTTCCCAGGGCTGGCCTGGAAATTCACTTCCTAGTGAACACAGGGAAAGAGGGAGCTATCAAATTCAGCACACTCATAAGCTAAAAATAAATTCATTACTTAGAATTACTGTTCTTATTACATGGGAGACTCCAGGAATGTTATCTCAGGGATCTTCACATGATGAGACAGCATCTCCTGGGGTGTGTCTGAGTGAGTTCACGGGAGAGTTCCAGGGGCTGTTCTGTTAAGGCCTCAAAATGCAGGTGAGCGGAATAAGAACGCAGATATGGTATGCGGGTACGTGGGTATGTTTCAACCCTTCTCTGAATTTGTATCCTTTTTAAGTATGTGGTCTTCAGTTTATGTTGTCCACACTTAGTTGTTTTTCATGAAGATTTGTAGTCCTAGCACTCTGGGAGGCCGGGGCTGGTGGATTGCTTGAGCTCAGGAGTTCAAGACCAGCTGTGCAAGAATGAGACCCTGTCTCTAAAAATAGTCAGGTGTTGTGGCAGGTGCCTATAGTCCCAGCTATTTGGGAGGCTGAGGCAGGAGGACAGCTTGAGTCCGAGAGTTTGAGGTCACTGTGAACTAGGACACCATGGCACTCTACCCAAAGGGACAAAGCGAGACTCTGTCTCAAAAAAAAAAAAAGATTTGTTTTTAGAGAAAAGCAGAATTGAATTGAATACCTGTACAATGTTCATGGTAGCATTATTTTATTTACTTATTATCATTATATTTTTGAGACAGAGTCTTGCTCTGTTACCCTGGGTAGCGTGACATGGCATCAGTGTAGCTCAGAGCAACCTCACCCTCCCAGGCTCCTCAAACTCCTGCCTCAGCCTCCTGAGTAGCTGGGACTATAGGTGCCCACCATTACACCTGGCTAACTTTTCTATTTTTAGTGGATACAGGGTCTCAATCTTGCTCAGGTTGGTCTCAAACTCCCAAGCGCAGGCGATCCTCCCACCTCGGCCTCCCAGAGTGCTAGGATCACAGGCCTGAGCCGCAGAGCCCAGGCCAGAGCGGCATTATTTATTTACAAGAGCCAGAAGGTGGAAATAACCCAATGCCCATCGGCTAATCAAAGGATAAACAAAACGTGGCAGATATCCATACAAGGCAATATTATTCAGTCATAAACGGAGGAAGGAAATACAGATACAAGCTGCAACATGGACAAACCTTGACTGACATTATGCTAAGTGAAAGAAGCCGGCCACAAAAGGCCAATATTGTATGATTCCATTTATATGAAAATCTATAGAGATGGCAAGTCGATTAGAGGTGGCCAGGGGCTGTGAGGAGGGTAGGGGGATGGGAAATGACTATTCATGAGTACCCGGTTTCTTTAGGGGGAATGAAAATGCCCTAAAATTGATTGTGGTGCTGGCTGCATAATTCTATAAATATGCTAAAAACCTTTGAATTGTACACTTTAAATGGGTGACTTGTTGGTATGTGAATGATATCTCAAGAAAGTTGGTACATAAAGAAAAAAAAAGCGGGCTACTCTTGCAGTCAGCCACGCCTCAGGGAGGGTGTGCAGTTGTCTTGATTCTGAATGAAAATAGCTGGCTGGGGGGGGGGGTTCACCCACATGATGAGCAAAATAGCTGATGGGGGTTAATAAAGTGACAAAACATTTTCTTAGGAGAAAGTCACTGAAATTCTAAGCGGGCAGGTATCTTTAGTCATCCTAAACAATGCAGAAAGAGTTGCCTTGTCCCCCCGCCCCCCACAGCATAAGGAGGTCCCTTCCAAATCACCCTTAGCCCCAGTTTTTGGAGTCCCGTAAGCCCAGACTTGGTGGCGGTAGCTCTGTCCGCAGACTGGTGAAAGACCAGCTTCTCTGACTGATTTCCTTTTTGAAGATGTCCTATAGGGACCTGGGCGTCATGGGGGCAGTCTGAGCCGTGAGCTGTGAGTCAGACACTACGTTGAGGGCTGGACATTCGTGATTTCATTCCTTCCTCACACCTCGGAAGGGAGTGTTACCCCTATTTTACAAAGGAGAAGAATGTGTTTTAGGGAAGCAACTAACTTGTATGAAGTCAAGGGGCTGGTAACTCAGCCCTAAATCTGACAGGCTGTTGCATCTGTGCTTTTTCCCTTCCCACGTGGTTGGCTCCCTGCTCTCCCTGGACAGTGACCCTGAACCTCTTCTGGTGCATTGAAACTCATTTTCTCCCGTTCTGAGTGCAAACAGGCGTCCTCTGCAGAAAAACCTCTATGTGGCTGAAGATAGCTTCCGAGACATCCTTAGCTTTCTCTGCTTAATTAAGCAACTCCAATTCACTCACCTCCAAACAGGTAGACAAGAAAGGGAAAAATTCTGAGTTCTGACTGAATGGTGAAATCTCTGACCAAGTCTGCAGCAGCCTAGTGACAAATACCTGCTCATATTTATTCTAGAAGAATGGGTATGATGGCTGCTGTCCTTGTGAGACAAGATTTAGGAAACACACAAAAAGCACACGTTCCTCAGAGACAGACACCGAGATAAACAGGGAATCTTATGTAGTCTTCATGTTGATTTAATGCACATGGGGACAGTCGTTTCTGGCTACCTCTTCGCCTCTTTGCACCCCCTCCCCAATTTTCATGTACATTACCTTCCTGAGAGCTGCAGCCTCTTTGACCGGCCTGGGTGGTGTTTCTCAGAGTCTGATTTCACAGAGCACGGCCTTGCAGTAACTATCACATAACTTAAGCCCAAGCCCCCAAAGATGTGAATCGCATTATTACCTACCTGCCATAACCCCACGTCGCATTCCAATTACTAATGTGCTCCTTGTCAGTAACTTACATAGTAAATGTACCATCATTTTGGTGGCTTATTGAAAAATCAATCCCTCAACAGAGCTGCTTTGACAGTAGCAAAGCAGCCTCTCCCTCTTTTTAAAGGGGAAACAGGCCTATTCTTTGCTGTCTCCTGGAAACTTCGGTTCCAATTACACAGGCAAGCTGGTGGCTTAGTGAAGTTGCATGAACTCTGACGTGGGTTCCAATCATAACCCTGCCATCGACCATGAACGCTCAGGTGGGTTCTGTCTGGGCTTCAGGATTTCCGATTGTAAAATGGGATCATTCCTTCTTCACCGGATTATAGAAAGTGCCTGGTACATGGGAGCTGCTCAGTGTGAGCCAGTTCCCTTCCCCTGCGCAAAATAGCCACAAGGTTTGTCTTCCAGGCTGAGACCACAGGACATTCCACCCAGGTCATGGGCACTGGCCTAGTTGACTAGGATGCCACAGCCCATCTCAGTGCAAGATTGCCCTTGCTGGGTCATTGGCACTCTGTCCAACTAAGTGGAAATGAATCAGGTGCTGAGGTGCACAGACTCCCAAGGGAGGGGCTGTATGTGTGTTGGGGCTGGGTGATGGGCAGTGCTGGGGGGACGATGTTGACAAAAATCACAAAAGGCAGCAATTTAACCTTCACGGGAGGTGCGAGTTCATTTAGAAACTCTCCTATCAGCAAGATAATTCCACCCAGAACAATATGCAACAGATAAAAATAACTTTGGTGTCTCAGGGAGACAGATATTAAGGAGAACAGTTATAGAGGGGAACACGTTCTATTCTTAAATTCATAATCAGTTTAGCAGGTTGGAAACAGGCTGTTAACAGCCTCGGTAAATTCTCCAGCTATGATATCTAGACTCTCAGGGTCAGACTCAAAACAACAGTCTCTGCCTCCAACTCACCTAGCAGCACTCCAGGTCCGCTTGTGTTCCCAGAATAATCGCACCTGGGTGTTCCTCTGGCCTGGCCTCCGCAGCCAGGTGAGTTACAGCCCACGCACCATTTAGTCTTGCTATTTCTGAAAGTCAACTTCCTGAGAACATTGGCTGGACCTTAACAAGCTCAGAAATGCCCAAGTGACTGGGAACTAACGCCTCTGCCACCCTGAACTGGGCCTCAAATTTTATGAGAGATACTTCCCTTCCTTTAGGAAGTAGGAGTGGGATGTGGCTTGTCCTCACCGAAACTCATGTTGACATTTGATCCCCAGTGGGAGGCCTCATGGGAGGTGTGTGGGTCTCGGGGTGAATCCCTCATGAATGGCTTGGTGCCGGTGCTCACAGGAGAGAGTGAGTTCTGGATTTGTTCTCGAGAGAATGGATTAGTACCTGTGTGAGTGGATTGTGATAAAGCCAGGGTACCCCTGGGGTTCACTTCTTTGAACATGTCTGCCTCCCCAGGAACCAGTGCCTTGAACTTTTCAGCTCGTAGAACCCTGAGCTAGATACACCTCTCTTCTTTATAAATTACCAAGTCTTGGGTATTCTAATACAAAGTGAACTCAGAAAGAGATGACCAGAATACAGGAGTGAGTGAAATACTGCGAAAGAAACTCCCATGTGTGAATGTCATCCATAAAATATGAGGGACTCAGAGTCTGTCTTACGTACTCGGGGAGCTGGAAGGACAAGTCAACATACAGGTTAGATAAAACTGTGTCAGGCAAGTCTTCTCTGTGCCTCAGTTTCTTCATCTGTGAGATGGGAAAGCTCACCCACAAAGGGCCAGATGATCTCACTGGGGACAACGCTAGGGCTCCTGGCTGCAGTCCTCCGATGGCTGTCCAAGCAGTCCTTCCCAGGCACTTCTGCAAGATGCCAACTATGTTGTCCCTGCCTGAGACTTTGCAGCCTCTCTGGGATGCAAACCCAAGCCAGCCTGACCCAGAAGCATATCTCTGTCCCTGACACCAGGCTGCCCTCCCTCCTCCTTGGCTCTTGCTTTGTGGCCACCAGTGGTCCACGGGTCACTGGTCCTATCAACTCCCCAGAGGTAACTCTTGACGTGGTGGAGAACTTCTATCCTGGTGCCAAAATGGGGCAAAGTGGCCACAAGCAGGCCCCCCAAGTTTCCTTGAGCAGTCTGATTCTGGTGTCACTGGTGGGGCTCGATGGGAGAGCAGCCAGCTGGATCCTAGGGCTGTCCCCAAGTTGCAGTGGACTGTTCACCAGTTTAGGGCATTGCTGTGCTCTGCTCGTGCTGTTTCATCCCTGGAACGTTCTTCTCCCAACTGAGCGGCAAGACTGTGTGGGGACAAGACCAGACTGGTGGGCTCAAATCCTACCTCCACCACCTGCATCAGCTCTGTGGCTTTGTGCAGACAAGCTGTGCCTGACATGTTCCATCTGAGAAATGGGGCTGAAGATCATTTCATGAGGATTCCATGAAAAGTTGGTGTGCACCATTTAGAAAAGAGGTGCTATTGGCAGGTTCATGCTTATTCTTAAGGTGTCCTCTGTCCCTCCTACTGGACACCCCTCCTGGCCACCACAGCCCTTCCTCTGAGCCCCTCTGCCCTACGCATCTTCTCATTGTAGCAATCATCACACTGTAGGGACCACTCCATCTTTAGGGCCTATGTGCGAGATGCAGGTCCTGCAGAAGAGTTTGTTAGAGGAAAGAACAATGCACCAGGGTTCTGGAGCAAGCCCAGCACATGCACATCTCAGCTGCACCCAGTCCCTAGATCTGCACTTTTTGAGCAGCTCATTTCTCCTTTCTGATTCTCAGTTTCCTCACCTGGAAAACAACTGTAAAGTCTAGTGCAGTGTTGCTTAAATTTCAAGGAGCAGAGGAACCACCTGGGGATCTGGGTAAAACACAGAGAGATGTAGGGTCAGCAGATCTGGGAGGGGTCTGAGGACCTGCGTTTCTAACAGGGTCCTGGCGGGGTGGGCGCTGCTGGTGCAGGGACCACACTCTGAGCAGCAGGAGGCTAAGCTCGTGTACGGATATCTGGAGTTTGGCACACAGGAACATGCCATAAAAGGTGGTTCTTTTAATCTTATTAACAAGGGCAGAAAAAGCAGCATTTGTGATCACAGAAGTGGCAGTCCATTCTCCAGAGCCCTCCCACCCCCCGCCCCGTTTCAAAGCCACTTCTCTGAGGCTTGCATTTGTCATCTCCTGCCGGGGCCATGAACTCTGGGCAAACGTACCCTGGGAGACCATCTGGCCCTTTGAAAGTATGCCCAGCACTGCCAGTCCTGGCAGGGCAGAAGCTAGGGACGCTGACCAAACCTCCGCATGGAGGAGAAGTGGGAGGGGTGGGGCCTGCAGGTAGGCAGTAGCTAGTGGCTGGGCCTTTGGATGGGGGGACATCATGGGGGCTGCTGCCTCCCAGGAAGGACTCTGGGTCTGATTCCTGCTGTTTGCACCACCTGGCTGGTTCAGGCTGGTGGGCTCCCTGTTCAAGGTAAGCTGGGCTGCAGGTGGGGAGAGCCTGCTGTGTCCACACCCACCGGCCTCAGCCCGCTCTTAGGGCTGTCTGGATCCACCCTTCACCAGAGGGCCCAGTGGCCAGACCCCAAGATCTGACCTGGTGGGAACAGCAAATAGTCTTTGAACTTGTACCAGTGCTGTTTTCACACTGACAAGGAAGGATAAGGTGATGGAAGGAGAAAAGAGCCAGGATTTGGGCCCCAGCAAAGACCTCCACTCCTAGCTCCAACCAGGGCTCCAGGGCCTCAGTAGGCCCCCTGACTGGACACCCCAAATGAGCCTTTGGGGAGGGGTGTACCTTGTCCCCTAACCCCTACTCAGGGTCCCTCCTTCAGGCCTCAGGTTGGTCGCTGGAACAGGGTCCGTGGTGTTTGAGATTCTGCTCCGGGGGCTGTCCCAGAGCTGTGGCCACTGAAGGCTGGCAGTAGGGAGCGAGCAGCTTCCACGCCTCCCCCCGCTGTGGGCCATGCACAATGGGCCTGGGGCATGCTGGCTTTGAGGACATTTTCCTGTGGGCTGCATCCTGGACAGTGGTCCCCCAGTCAGGCCCAGGGCCAGGGTGACAAGGCAGTGACACCGCAGGGACCCACCCACCCAGAAGGTTGCTCCATCGTGTTGTACTTAGAAGTGGAGTGTCCCTCCAGAGTGGCGGCAGAGCTGTCCAGGAAGGAAGAGGTGTCAGGACCAGAAGGGACACTCTCAGGGACTGACACGTCCTGCCAAAGGCACAGTCAGTCCAGCCCAGCGAACGTCCCTGAGGCTGCGTTGAAACTGGCACCACATAGGGCTCTGGAAGATACGGAGTGGAGAGTGGCTGGGATGCTGCCGTGAGGTGCTCTGACAGGCCCTCAGCCCCATACCCAATTGGGGACATCACTTTCCTTCTGAGAGTCAGGCTAGGAAACCACTATACAACTTGCAGAGCCCAGGACTCAGGCAGGCGCCTGGTGCCCAGGAGAGTGAGCTGGTGGTCAGGGTGGCAAGGCCACCTTCCCCAGGCAGGTGGTAGCCTCTCCCTTCCAGGTGAAACCTCCCCTGGAAGAGACTCATTCATTCAAACATTTCCCGCTTGCCCGATCTGTATCATGCATCACGCTGGGTGTTGGGGCTACGAAAAGGACACAGCCCTGTCCTCCAAGACACACGCGATTGTGGAGGGTGGTTAGGGTCACGAGGCTGTGAGAAGGCTGCTTGAGTTCAGATTCTTGCTCTACTTACTAGCTGAGTAATTGTGGGCAAGTTACTTAACCTAAGCCTCACTTTTCCCATCTGTAAAATGGGGATGATTTTAACAGCGTGTGCCTCCTCAGGTTGGTGTCACCTGTTTGCCATAAGCAGGTCACAGGTGGATTGGGACAGTGGAATGACAAGGGGTTCACAGGTGATCTTCCCAGCACATTCGTATTTTGAAGCAATCGGGGCTTGCTTCCTCAAAATTAGAGAAGGCCTTGGCAACGAATGAAGATCAACAATAACAAAAAAGTAGAAAATCTACCCGAATGCCTTTCTTGCAAGCAGTAGCTGATTTAGTGGCTTCCAGAACTGCTGCATGTCCCACGGTGTTTAGCTATCGGGGGAGCAGAGATGAAAACCCTTCAGAATGCTCCTCCCGGTATGCAATGGGAACAATGGATGAATGATAAAGACGACAGCCTGGATCTGATTTTTTATTTTGATGAGAATGGTCTCGATTAGAAACGAATGCCCTCTGGGATCAATATCTCAGAAAGAGAAAGTGGGAACCCTTTAGCGTGCCCTTCGGGCTACGCAGAAATACCACTGGGGGGCTGGGTGCAGATTCAACGGCACTAGTTTCCTTACATGAAGTTTCATTGTTTTCGAGTGTGCTCTGGTTACAAAATTCCCAGCTTTTGGAATGTTCTCCTCCTAACCCTATTCCCATAAGCTCTGCATTTTTTGGTGCATGCTTTTATAGAACGGGGGGTTTCTGGGAACACACATGTGACATCAGAGCAGAAATCTCTATCAAAGTGTGTAACGCGCTTAGCACACAGCCTGGTACCCAGGAAACCCTCAGAATGTCAGATCCTATTGTCACTGCTGGTACTGCCAATGGGATGAAGACTTGCATAGCTACCCTGTGACTCCAGTTACCGCTTCTTGGAATCCGCCAGCACTTTTGTCCCTCCACCCCCCACCCCCCACCCTGCGTACACCAGGCACTGCGTGAGACCTGGCAACTTGAACAGAACATCCCCTGGCCCTTGGGGGAGGCAGATACTAGTCCCCAAATCCTGCTTCCCTCTGAGAGTGGCTTAACAAAGGAAGCTCGGCTGCTTTAGCCTCAGCTTTCTGGGCAGGGACGAGATGACCCCAAGATTCCTGGGACTGGATTCCCAGTGACGGCTCCTGCGGGGTGGTGGGCTGCTGCCTGGAGCTGCACATCAGCAGGTCCCACTCTGCGCACCTGGCCTCTCCTGGCTTTTGTTTCCATGGTGCTTCCATGACGCTCTGCGCAGATGTCTCCCACCAATCCCGCCTGGGTGCAGCCCGAGGAAGATGACGCGTACGCCCCACATTCACACAGCCCTTGATGAAGCACCAGCCCTGCGAGGTGATGTATAGCGCTCGCGATGGATGGAGACGTTTTAATCACTCACAGGGAGAACGGGCAGCTGCCTAATGGAACTGTCGGTCTCGCTGACAGTTGACATCTGTAGCTTCAGACTCTTAATAAGAGTCCGATGTTTATGCTACCCCCCTTGGGGTACCTCTGGCTGGACACCAAATCAAAGGCTCTGTGCACCCCAGCACGTGCATGCCACTTACTTCCAGACAGTGATGCTGCTTTCTTCGGCAAGGGGCCCCCCGTCTTTGGGTAGTGACTGTAATTGTCCCCAGTGTTCCTGACTCCCCCTCCACTCAGCAGCTCACGCCTATCCCACCCTTGAAGAACCTCTGCAGGAGGCCCGGTGGGGTCTACACTGTCCCCGTGTTACAGGTGAGCTAGAACCAGGCTCTCAGAAAGTCAGAGGCCGAACTCGAACTGAGTTCCCTTGCTCTGGCAGCTTTTCCTTCCGGGGGCATCCCAAGTTCTGAGCTGGGTGACTCATCTGGGAGAAGGAGGTCAGAGAAAGGTGCAAAAGAGAGAGAACAGGCAGAGTTCGGAAGGCAGAAGAGAGGCTGGGGGCGGGGGGCGGGGGAGCAGAGTGAGAGGGAGAAGCAGGAAGAGAGAGTTAGGAACGTGCAGGTGATGGCTGTCCCCTCGCTCATTCCTTACGTTGTACACGTCTTCTCTCCTGTGCACGTGATATTCATTCATTTATCCAAAAGGTATTTACCAAGCATCGCTGTGCACCAGGTACGAACAGCTCCAGGCACTGAGGATTCTGCACCAAGGCTGCTGGCCTCGCAGAGCTGCGTTCTGGTGGGGGAGGCTGAAGGGCAAACACACAGAAGCGTGTGTCCCCATGACCCCTTTCTCTCTTCAGAGCTACATAGGTACACACACACAGAGCCCACTGCTACCCCGAGCCTCGGCTTGGAGTCTGGAGGTGGGAGTCAAAAGCGCTCGCATCTCCCAGGCCTGTGACCCCTTTTTTGCTACACGCCCCAAATCAACCCCAACAATAAAATGAAACCAGCTGTGGACAGACCTGAGGCCCTGTATTTCTCTGGCAAGTGCCAAGTGCCTGCCCTCTGTGGGTCGCTGCTGGAGCCAGTGGAGTTTGGCCACTGCCGCCCCTAAGCTCATGGCCACCCTGCGCTGATTGATAACGACAACTTGAGAAGCCCTTGGCGGGCCCCCGTGACTGGCACCGTGATGTCTGTGAGATCAGCGTGTGGCATAAATCCGACAGCTCAAATTCTGGAATTGCATAAGCTTTTAAACAGATTGCCAGCATATCTTTTATTTTTATTGTGCTAGAAACAAACGAAAACAGCAATGATTTGTCCCTCAATAAACAAAGGCAGTAAAAGAAAGAGGGAGGGAAAAAATCACTACCCATTTTACATTCCCTGTGCCGACTTCTCCCTGTGACTTAGCACAGGTCATAAAAAGCCCACTTAGAGGGGGCCGCACGTTTCTGCTGCAGGAAGGGGTTGGAGAGGCTGGAGGGGCCGCCCCACTCACTTGCTGCCAGGAGCTGTGGAGTCAGAGAGTCGTTTGGAGGTTGGTTTGCTGCTTCCTAGCTGTGCAGCCTTAAATCAGTCACTTAACCTCTCTGAGCTGCAGTTACCTTCCTAGGTAGTGAGAATAAAGTTAATAAAGATGGTATTTCTTAGGTTACTTCCTGGCACATAGAAGGTGCTCAGTAAATTCAACAGTTATCACTGCGGTCAGTGTTACTGTTAGCCACAGAATGAGGACAATAGCTCCCCAGCCCTGGGGTTGTGGTGATACTGAGGGGAGTTGGCAGAAGGACAGAGCTTTGTAAGCGGCAGTGTGCTGTGCCTGCCGGAGGCCTGATTGTGAGGCTGACGGAAACGCGTCTGCAGTCCTGTGTCGTCCTGGACAATAATCCCTAGACTCCCTAGCTAGGTGGGTTTTTTTTTAAAAACATTTTTTTAACCTTCAAGTCTGCTGAGAAAAAACCCAGCGACCTTCTGTTTCTCCCTGATCTGTGTTTTGGGTGGGTTCTGCCTCCGTGTGCAGCCACTTCTCTCTCTCTCATCGTTCCCATTTCTTTTGTTCTGTCTCGGCCTGGGAACTCTTGGGGTGCATTTAGATACCAGCACCTCAAACTCTATTCCTTGAAACTATTTTTAAAATAAAAGGCTCCATAGTTGAATATATTTGGGAAATGCAGGATTTAATAGGTTTCTTTATGGCGGGACTTCTTAGCAACTTGGCCATCCTAATGTGCAGCCAGGGGCTCCAAGAACTATAGACTGCAGCAGTGCTAAATACACATCTGCAGGGCGGCGCCTGGGGCTCAAAGGAGTAGGGTACCAGCCCCATATCCTGGAGGTGGTGGGTTCAAACCCAGCCCCGGCCAAAAACTGACAAGAAAAAAAAAAAAAAGAAAAACCCAAAAAACACATCTGCAGGACTTCCCTGGCCTGTATTGGCCCTGAGTTTGTGTACTCATAGGGAGCATAACCGATCAAGGTCCCAGCTGCTACCTTTGCACAGAGGCCATCTTTCCCCCAGCCAGTGACAGAGCATGGCAGTGATGTGACAGCACGGCCCCTCACGGGAGACATAGGACTACTCTGATGGCCAACTTTGGTGTGGGGACTCCAGGACAGCATTGCCAAACCTTTGTCAGGTTGCACATAGTCCACAACTTTCCTTCTCTTTTCATCTCTTGAGGTCCAACCTACCTCATGGTCTGATAGCTCTCCAGCCTTCTCTAGCTCCCTCATTTCCCCTCACACAGGCATTTCCACGAGTGAAGGATTTGCATGTTTAATCCCTTCTTGGGGCTTCCTTCTTGGTGGACCTGGACTAACATACCTGTTGCTGACGACCTATTACCATCACAAGGGACACAGGTGTATAATAGGGGAATTTGGGAAATTACAATCCAGCTCATCAAGGACATTCAAGACTAAAGAAAAGAGGTGCTCACCCCATCCATCCATCTATCCATCCACCTATTCATCCATCAACACATCCATCCATCTATATACACATCCATTCATCTAGCCACCCATCTTTCTTCCATCCATCCATCCATGCATCTACCCATCCACCCACCCACCCATTCATCTGTCCATCCATCCATCCATCCATCCATCCATCCATCCATCCATCCATCTTTCCTTCCTTCCTTCCTTCCACCCATCTGTCCATCCATCCATCCACCCACACACCCATACATCCTTCCACCCATCTGTCCATCCATCCATCCACCCATTCATCTGTCCATCCATCCATCCATCCATCTTTCCTTCCTTCCTTCCTTCCACCCATCTGTCCATCCATCCATCCACCCACCCACCCATCCATCCTTCCACCCATCTGTCCATCCATCCATCCACCCATTCTTCTGTCCATCCATCCATCCACCCACCCACCCATCCATCCTTGCACCCCATCTGTCCATCCATCCATCCATCCCACAGACCAAAGAGGCACTATGGTGGAATGTTGGACAACCCACTGAAGTTCCCAACAGCTCCTTGGGCTGCCCTGTAAAACCGGTGGAAGCCAAGAAGAGACCATGGAAGAATCCTCCATGGGGAGGATTGGCGGGGGAGGGGCCAATCATCATCTCCCATTCCTTTCTTGTTGGAAAGGGACTCTGTCATCTGAGTTGATTCCCATTCAGATGGGACCAAAATACATCCTACAGCTGCTCACATTTTCTTCATTGAGAACAATCTCATTTAAATCTTGGCTCAGTGCCCAAAGGGATGCCTGCAAGACCCACTTCTCCCAGCACATGTTCAGCTGGACTGACAGCCCAGGAAGGATGCTATTTTGTAAAGTGAAGCTAAGAAAATCTGAAGGGTGTTCCAGGGAGTTGCTGTTAATAATGGGGAGGGTGAGGAAAATGAGGAAATACCAGGCATCTGCTCGGTTCCAGGGCCTTAATTTGTAGCACCCCTAAGCGACCTTGAGTAGAAGGTCTATCTGTTATTCCCATTTTATGATCAAGGAGACTGAGACACAGAGAGCCACAGAAATCTGCTTACAAGGCGAGTCTGGGAAAATACCAGTGAGGGTGTAGGGTAGGGCAGGGACTCTCCTGAGGCTGGGCCCCCTGTGTACTCGAGACAGGCTCTGTGGGCAGGGGCAGGGGCAGTGGGCTGAGCTCGCGGCAGAGGCTTGCTAAGGACAGCCTGAAGCACACACTTTGGAAAAGGAAACTGGAGACTTCTGGTCTTCACATCTGGGAGGCTGAGGGTGAAGAGTACAACTCCAAATACAATTTTTTTGTGTGTGTATTTTTTTTTTTTGGCCGGGGCTGGGTTTGAACCCGCCACCTCCGGCATATGGGACTGGCGCCCTACTCCTTGAGCCACAGGCACCGCCCATCCAAATACAATTTTTAAACCTATTAAAATGGTGCTGTCCGTTGTGGGAGAAAACTGTTGCGAGCACCAGCAGCGTAAGACTCAGCAAGCCTCGTCATCCAGCCAGGCAGGGTGCTGCAGCGGGGAAGACACACGGAGGTGCAGATTCGCGCCCAGGCGCCCAGGAGGCAGAGTGTTGGGGCCGACAAACTCAAGATCAGCAAAGAGGACAACCCTGTAAGAGTGTCTGTGAAGAGACGGGGGACAAGAGACGGAGGATGGGGAGCTGTTTCATTCAGAATATCTTAAGGTTCTTTGTACGATGACATCCAAATCCAGTAACTGGGAGGCAGATTTGCTGACATTTTTCCCATCTCAGGGTCTTTGCCTCTCCTGGTTGCTGTGTCCCGAATGCTATTCCACTCCAGCCTTGTCTGCCCAACCTCACTCATCTCCAGGGCCCTGCTGGAGGCCACCTCCTCTCACGAGGCTGCGGGGTGACTGTGGCAACCCTGAGAACTGAAGCTCTGACATCAGGGCCCCTGGTCCTCTCTAGGCCCAGAAAGCCACCTTTCTTGGCTTTTTCCCACAGCAGACTCTCTTCTTGTCATCCTTTAGGGCTCATCTTAAATGTCACCTCTCCAGACAGGCCTCCTCCCACCACCCATGCACACAAGTCCCTTGTCATCCTTTCTCCCAAACTCTTGTTTGCTTCCTTCCTGGTCCCCTCACCCTCACCCACTGCCTTGAGCCTGACGTCTTAAGCACACAGTAGGAGCTGGTCTGAACAGGACGGCTGATCTGCGAGCGTCTTACTATACTTCCTGGCTCTGCACTGAACACAGGTTTAGTAAATATCAGCACCGACCAGTGACAGAAACTAAGAAATACAACAACATGGGGAGGATTGGCAGGGGAGGGGCCAAAGAAAGCTCAATCGTCCTCTCCCATCACAGAATCTCAAGAGATGACATCTAAAGTGGGTAAACCCAGGAATGGCTCTATTCCTATTATGCCCAAGGGTGGGGAGGAGCAAAACGAACAGCTGGAAGTGTGGGAAGCAGTTGGCTGCGCAGAGCTGGAGCCAGGGGAGGGGAGGGATGAACCCGGGACTGTCATTTTCCATTATGAGCCTTTTAGTACTCTTTGATTTTTAAATTATGTGCATGTATTACTTTAATAAAAGTACAAATTAAAAAAAAATAAGAAAAGGCACAAAGAAAAAAAATCCCATTGCAAATTGTGCTGTTCTCTGATCCTTCCTTGTAAAGTGTCCTAAAATGATAGCACAGGACCAAGGCAAACATTTCACATGGCAATGAGAAATGGTGACATAAATGTAAACAGATGTCAATTCCGCTCAGCACAATAATGACTTTTAAATATTAAAATTCTAGTAGGAATACTCTACTTCATGATGCAGGACAACCAGGGCTTTGCAGGGCTCCTAGCTGACACAGCAGGGCAGAGGGGCCCTGCCCAGGGCCTCCCAGCTGATACCCAAGACTGATGTTGGCTCTAGGCAAGATCCTCACTCCCCTCATGGTGCTGTCTCAGTTTCCTAGTGAGTAGCAAGACCCGCTTGACCCAGTCTATCATTGTTCCAAAAATAAGAGACAACACCAGATGGATGAATCAACTAGAGAGAAAAGAGAAAACAGACTAGGCCATTCATTCACACACTCAACAAAAGATCCGTGAACACCAAGTGAGTGCCAGGCATGGTTTAAAGGGCTGGATATAAAACAGTGAACAAAAAAAAGTGCAAATCCCGTTTTCTTCTTGGTGTTTACATTCTAGCAGGGAAAGGGGATGAGGCAGAGAGTAAAAAAGATAAATCGGTAAAAGATAGTGTAAGTGAGAGAAAGACGGAGCAGGGAGGGAGACAGGAAGTCCTGGGGTCAGGGAAGGGCTCACTGGGGAGGGCACTGCCTCGGCCCCTCCCACACAGGTCTGGGGAAAGAGGAGCAGGGAGCACCCCTAGAGACAGGAGCACAGCTGGCTGGTCTGAGGATTGGCCAGGAGCCCTGGGGGGCTAGAACAGGGTGACCATAGGCGCATTGAGGAGATGAGATGAGAGATGGGGACGGGGCAGGTACAATCCACTGGATGGGCCAGATGTCAGTCAATGATGTGCTGGTAAATGTGTAAAAAACGTACCCTGAAAGAAAGGAAAGGAAAAGAAATGAGATGAAAAGAGGAAAAGAAAGAAAAGAAAAGAGGCAAGAAAAGAATAGAAAAGAAAGGGCAAGCCAAGCCCCGGTGTGCAGCATCTGCTGACTTCTGCCATGTTAAGTCACCGGGGGCGGGGCTGGGGAGGGCGGCGTCCATCTGCCTCCGGCATCCAGCATTCCCTGCCGGTGCTTGGTCCTCTACCCTCTAATGCTCCAGTGACTTTTTTAAAAGCCCCCCACCCCTGCCCCTGCCCCTGGGAGCCTTCACTTAGGTGTATTGGACAAGGTACATCCTCCTCCATAATTTGAGCCTTGTGCAACTCTTTGTGGAACACAACTCTTTATGGCCATTTCTAAATGAATTTACCTGCAAAATCCTCATGGCGCCATGGAAGTGCCAACTCTCTGCACCTCAGGCCTTTGCAGTGTTCTTGACGCTTGGAATGATCTCCCCAGATCTTTGAGTGCTGGGGTTCTTTCTTGTTTCAGGTGTCAGTGGAGCACCCCCCGCCCCAGAGTCCTTCCCTGGCCGTCTTCACTGGACAATGCGTTTTGGTCTCCCCCATCTCCCATTACTCTCTTCACTTTGTTCTTTCTATTTTTCTTCACAGCCCTTATCACTCTGCATTAAATCATCTCCATATTGAGGACCACCCAGGGCATCCCAGCCAAGGGGAGGGTTTGCACGAGGCAGTACCCCAGTTTGGGACTGCCAGGTGTGACTCTTTCTTTCCGGATGAGGGGTAGATGCTGAGGGCAGCCTATGTATGGTCAGACAGCAACCCCTACTTAGTACAGGTCAGAAAATCCCACTCAGAGCCCCTTTATCTCCTGCACAATTAGCCAGAGCAATTTCAGCAGGCAGTCGGCAGCACAATCTCTTCACCTTTGGGTTCACGTCTGAGAGAAGCCTAATGTGCTTGCTAAACACCTCTCCTCCCTGGCACCTGCATTCCCACAGACCCGGGCTCTGGAGAGGCAGACAATGGGCCCCATTGCTCAAAAAGGGAGGGGCAGTTTGTGATTAGGGAGAAAAGCCTGAAATGAGATGATTTGCCAGCTATTTTGTGTGTGATTAGATCCCCCACCCCAGACTTTCCAGGGCCTGGCAATCTAATCATTTGAATGGCTATTATTTAAATAAAGGGAATAATTGACCTCTGCAGAGCCGTGTACTTAAATCGGCAATCACCACGTGAGTCCTCGCTGGACTCAATTAAGGATCAGAAGGGATTCTTGGTCTGAAGCTGCCAATGAGAACAACACGATATGAAAGAAAGTCTGTTTTCTGCGGTGCCAGGTGGTGAGGAGGGTCAGAAAAAATAAAGGGGTGGGGGATTGGCACCTAGCTGAGCATCTGGCTGGAGCTCCTGGAGGGACAGGCGAGGTACTAGCCAGGGTGGGAGGCAGGACAAAGACCATTTTGGCTCTTCCTCCCCCACAATTACTGCAATCCAGAGAAAACGAGCAAACTCCGCCAGGTGGGTTCCCCTTTACAGCCTGCTCTGCAAGCTCATTACAGACCTGCCTCTAAGACATGCCCCAGGGTCTCTCATTTCATAAACTAAGCACCTACTCCATGCTGGCCATCAAGGACATGGGGTCGAATAAAAGAAAAATAGTCCTGAGGCAGGTGCATTGTTCCAGCTCAGGAGTTCAAGATCAGCCTGAGCAGGAGTGAGACCCCCCACCTCTAAAAATACTGGGCCTTGTGGTGAGCGTCTGCAGTCCCAGCTACTTGGGAGGTTGAGGCAAGAGAATCACTTGAGCCCAAGAGTTTGAGGTTGCTGTGAGCTATGATGTCACAGTACTCTACCCAGTATGAGAAAGTGAGAGTCTGTCTTAAGAGAAAGAAGAGAGAGAGAGAGAGAGAGAAATAGTCCTTGTCCTAGAAGAGATCATAATTTAGTTGGGGATAGAAAGACCAAAAACAATGACAATAGCAACTACACAAACAGGTAAACAAAACCACAACCTGACAGATGACATTATAAGCTCTGCACTAAATGCCGTCAGGACAGACACACAGGGAAGGGCATCCTGGTTGGGTCTTGAAGGATGAGTAGGAGTTTTCCTGGTAATGATAATAATCGCACCAATTGCTCATGTTTATAAAGGACTTGCTTTGGTTAAGAGTTTACGTCAGGTATTATATTACTTAAATGTACTGCCTAGAATCTATTGACTGTTCACACTATGGTGGGTACTGTTCAAAGTGCTTGGCATGCATTACCCTAACTTAATCCTCACAGCGACTTCATGAGCTGCCTCACTCTCAGCCCGGACTTGTCCAAAGTCTCCTGGACAGCAAAGGGAGAGGCTCACGTAGAAACACTTGTCCTAAATCCTGCCCTGCAAGGCCTTCTCATGAGAGCTCTTCTTCCATGCATCTGAGCAATAAAACCAAGGACACGCTGAGCGTTAGTGCCCAGAGGTGGCAGGACAGGGCAGGTTTAGGAAGCGGGGTACAGCCTGACAAGTTTCCCCTCAGGGAGGGGGCTGAAGCCTGGAGTTCTCACGACGCCCTTGGTTGATTACAGGAGCGCAGGCAGCCTGTCCTTGTCTCTTTTCCTCGGAGCCAGATGGATACAGTGCAAAGCTGGAGCAGGTGGAAGAATCACTATGCTAACCATCCTCACGACCACAGGCTGGGATCGAGACAGGAGCCTGGGCACAACCACTCTGGAACCTGCCTGAGCAGGTCCTGAGAAGTTGAGCACAGGCGTGGGGTTAGCAGGAGGGCAGTGTCTGGGTAACTGACCAGGCAGGGCTATCTCTTTCTTCCCGGGCAAGACTTGGACTTTTCAGTTCGCCACATGCCCCACGATCCAGCAATTCACTCCTAGCTATAAATCCAAGAGCCATTTTATTCTGGAAGTCATGGATAAGAACACTTGAATCAGACGCTAGGTTTGAGCACGTCCTCCCAAATTCACATGTTGAACCTTAATCCCCCACGTGATAGTATTAAGAGGTGGGGTCTTCAGGGAGTGACTAGATTGTGAGGGCCCCTCACTTATGAATGGGGTCAAGGCCTTTGTAAAAGAGGCTTCTCACAGCTTCGGCCCATTGGCACCCCTTACATCCCTCCACAGATGAGGACACAGGGTCAGTCCCCTGGGGGTCGCAGCACCAAGACACCCTCATGGAAGCAGGCAGCAGCCCTCAGCAGACAGCCAAACCTGCTGGTGTGAGAAATAGGTTTCCGTTCTTTATAAACCATCGGTCTCAGATATCTTGTGACAGGGGTACAAATGGCTGGAGATAGTAGCATTGTTCATAATTACCCTCCCCCACCCCAAATAGAGCTCAATAGTCCCTGACGGGCACAATGGTTAAATAAACCATCTAATAGTCACAACGAAAAAATATTACACAGCAGACTGGATGTGCTACGTCAGCAGAAGACAACAGGGCTGCCTTTTAGCCACACAATGCCAGGTGAAGGAAGCAAGGGGCCAAGAGCCTCCCTAAAATAGATTTTTGTAAAATTTGGGAAAAATGAAAAAAATATTTGGAGATCTAGAAAGATGGAGTAAAACTTAACAAACAACAAAACAACAACAACAACAAAAAAGCAAAGAAATGAGAAGGATAAAATGCAGGACAGAATCTGTGACTCAGTCAGTCTAGTTTTTGAGAAAATTCAAAACACTGGTTGCCTGGGGGGGGGGGGGAGGGGCAGCAGGGTTGGTGACTTCCTAATACTTAAGTGAGGTGGTGGGTCTGAGGGTGTCACTTTTTAAAATATGCTTTCAAATTGCAATCAGTGTAACCTGGCTTATTGTACCCTCAATGACTCCCCAACAATAAAAAAAAAAAGAAAAGAAAAAAAATAAAATATGCTTTCAAAATATTACACAGCAGAATGGATGTGTTATGCCAGCCGAAGACAACAGGGCTGCCTTTCAGCTTCATTACTGGGGTCTTTTAACAGCATTAAAAATAATATCATGAAAAATGTAAAAAGAGGCAATGCCTGGGAGCACCCATGCTGAGACCCCCACCCATCTGCTTAGGTAGAGGTGGGGGCAGTAGCAGGTGGAGGGGTGCTGGGGTTTCCCTTGACCTGACTCCTCATGCCTCAGGGGTGTTCAGGGGAGAAAGCCCCAGTAGGATCAGAAAGAGGCATGGATCCAACCCTCGGGGGAAAAGCTGGATGAGCCCCAGCTTCATCCAGAGTTCAGACCAGGAACAGCAGCGTCTAGATTAGAGCCTCCACCCTCTGTGGCTCCTTGGCCTCAGGACATCATGTGCCTTCATGGGGCCACTTGCAACAAAACCCTCAGGACCCAAAGGGGCAGGTCACTAGGGTGATGATACTGGGGGGCGGCAAGAGGTTGTCCCATCACTCCCCAGTCTGCCCGCAGAGGGACACCAGATGGTGGTGGCTTTGAGTTCAGGCTTCAGCTCTGGGCTTTGGAACCTGACTTCTCTTTATCTTCACTCCCTCCCTCCCAGGGGGAGGTCTCTTGCAAGGTGCCAGAAGGGAGTGGAGCTGGACATGCAGGTGTCAACCACTGTCCCCTCTCCTCTTGGGAGGCATCTGGGGTTGCGTGGAAGTCTCTGCCAAGGGCTGGGGGTGGCGTGGAGGCAGGGAAAATGTAGTTACAGGGACAAAGGGAGAAGGGAGCCCCTGAACCTCAGTTCCCATTTCCCGTCTGGTGGAAGGTGGCTCTTGGCAAACCACGCATTAACATAGCATCGTGGGTTCAAATCCTAGCTCTGCCGTGGACTGCCGTGAACTGCCGTGACTCCATCTCTGTGCTTCAGTTTCCTCCCCCGAAAGTGGGGCTAATCACAACTTCCTGGGGCTGTCCCCTAAAGGGAATAATATGACGCATGAGATAAGTCTCAAATGTCTCAAATGAGGCTCCAGGACACCCCGTGCCCCACACCCCCCGCCCTAGGTTTCTTCTGGCTCTGCCTACTGGGCACGTTAAAGACTCTGGAAAAACACTGGAGTTTCAGCCCCTTCTTCATGCTCTTCCTCTTTCTGGGTTTGCTCTGCAGTAACCCTGGAACTTGACAGTGAATTTTAATTTCTCTCCAATTCAGAGCTCACCACAAATGCCATCCTCTCTTCTCACTGCCCTTTAAGGCAACATGTGTCTCTGGTGCCCAGAGGGCAAAATAGATATAAAGACACACAGAGAATTCTGTTATTGCACTTCCTAGGAATGTGATACCACACGAGAGAGACCAGGAACCCCCATCCTGCTGCTGGGATGGGCCATTTTAATGAATTAACGTCATGTTCTCACTTGTTTATGACAAACTGCTTCAAGGCCTGCTTGCCAAAGTTAGCCTGCCGTAACAGAACACAGCAACACCCAGAGCCATGAGGGAATCTACACTTTTTTAACAGGGTGGTCCAGCTAAAAGAAGTCTTCCGGAGAAAAGAGAGGAGCCTTGGAGAAGACCCCAAGCCAGCATCTTAGAAATCCACCAAGTCCAGGTTCAGTATTATAATAATATCCCCTACGTTATCATTGTTATATGATGCTAACACCAAAAATTCCACCAGGCATTAAGTTCCAGCAGGGTAGGGATTTTTGATGGTTTCCATCCCCCTATTCCTATATTTCCAGTGCCTGGCACAGGTATTTGGGGGGATAGCAAGGTCCTCTTGTGTGATATCAAAGGAACCGTGGCCGACGGTATTTTCACTTCTATTTTTTTGCAGTTTTGGTCGGGGCTGGGTTTGAACCCGCCATCTCTGGCATATGGGGCTGGCACCTTACTCCATTGAGCACAGGCGCCGCCTGGCATCCTCACTTCTTAGACACCCAAGTTCTGGGCCCTAAGCTCCAGGCTGCATGAACTAAACGGGGTGGCCACCAACTGCTGGTTAAGTGTGTAGCTTACCGGAGCCTTGCAGAGATGATGCACTGGCCCCAGGGTCTCTCAGCAAGGGCTCCGGGAGGGTGAAGGAGACAGCTGTCAGGCTCTCGGTCCCCACTCACACTTTCTCCCAGATGTCCATGCGTCATCAAGAGACTTCAGGAATTCCTTACTGAATGGGATATGGGGATGGGAACTTCCGCACAATCACCCTGAACAGACAGAACCCATTTGCTCAATTACTAGGGGCTGGCAGGAGGTGCTGGATGAACACCCTGGACCCTCCGCCCCTGGGCTGGGACATCCAGAGATGCCCAGCAGGACGGGCCCTCAGTTGCCCATCGTGGCAACTGCTTGACAACACACTGCATATCCCATCACCCCCATTTTCTTCTGTCTCCCTCTTCGACCCCATCACACACCAGTGCTCTGTGGGACCTCTCCCTTTTAAAGTTCAAGTACTCACATACTTGTCTTAGGGAGATCCCAGCCCAAAGAGTGGGTGACGTCTGGCGCTAACGCTCCATGCTGCTACAAACCCAGCACTCCTCATGCTGTGGTCTGGCTGGGAGGGTGGTTGACTCTACCCTGGGACTCCAAAGTGGACATGTGACTCCGGCATCCCACTGGCTACATTGTGCGTCTAGACCAGGGGTCAGGGATACTTTTACAATAAAGGTAAGCGAGTCAATAAGTTTACTTGATCATTTATTTATTACTCAATAAATTATTCATTATCAATTACTTTGGAAATGATTTATTATTACATAAATAAAAGATCTAACAAATATTTTCAGCTCTGCGGCTATATAGTCTGTGCCCCAGCTGCTCGCCTTTGCTACTACAACACAGAAGCAGCCTTCAACGAGACCCAAATGAGTGAGTGTGGCTGGGTCCAGTCACCCTCTACAGATGCTGAAATTTGAATTTCAGCAGGCCGCAATGTATTGTTGTTCTTTTGAAATTTTTCCCCCAATGATTTAAGTATATAGAAGCATTCTTAGTTTTTGGGTCATGCAAAAATAGGTGGTCTAACAAATGCAAACATTGTAACCTAATTCTTTGTACCCTCAGTTAAACTGAAACAATAAAAATAAAAGAAAAAAACAGGTGGTAGAACAGGTCTAGACTCTAGATCCATGACCAAAGTTCAACCAATGAAAGACAATGACCATTTGTCCAAGGATGTTGACTGAAAATTTAGGGGAAGAGGCACCTGTTCCCTGTAGATGTTGTGCACACTTCCGAGGAAGTGGCTTGGAAATTCCAGGGGCTGACATGGAGAGACCTTGTTTAAGGGTGAAGCCCATACACAGAACAGCAGATCTCGGAGATGCAACACAGCCAGGCCTAAAGCCACACACATTCCTGGATTTTCATTTTCAAGAGCTAACCAATTCAACAGTTTTTACTCATGCCCATTTGAATTGGGTTTCTGTCACTTGCAACCCAGAGTCCTGAATAACATAGTGAGGATTTCGGAGGAGGCCTCCAGAGAAGATAATCGGGAGGGAGCCACCCAGGCCCCAGCCAAGTCCCTTGTCACTTCCCTGTCTCAGCTTCCCATTTGTGGGCAAAGCGCTCCACTAACTCAGAGTTCAGATGGTCATCTATTCATATTTTTGTAAAGCCTTGGCAGTAGGCTCAATATTTCTTATCAGAGTGAGTGCACTAACAAGCCACGCTGTGGGTTAGACAGAATAAATCAATGTTGTCCTGG
Source organism: Nycticebus coucang (assembly GCF_027406575.1). NCBI lineage: Eukaryota > Metazoa > Chordata > Mammalia > Primates > Lorisidae > Nycticebus > Nycticebus coucang. Next base: position 10,712,060 of record NC_069801.1, on the reverse strand, counting down.
TGGTCCAGAGGCTGGGCTGCTGAGGAGCTGCTGGGCAGAAAGCAACAATGGCACCCACGGCCTTGCTTTACACAACTTAAGGAGACTCCAGCATTTTTCTTTATTAAGGGCAGAATTGATCAATGTCATTAGCTGGACTCTGCCTGGTGGCCAAGGGAGGAGCAAAGGCGGGGGTGGGGAGGGGTGGGTCCTACTTCCTTTAGGAGACAGTAGCGGTGGCAGAAGCAGAAGGAACAAGGTCCAGGGATTCTCCTGAGCAACTGGAAACAGTTCTAGCCGGGGTGGAGGAGGATGGAGGATCACTGAGAGAGAGCTCTTGAGTCATCAGATCTATCCAGGGAGCCAGAGCCGGCAGATACAGGAGTGTCCAGGCATTGGAGTGCCTGGTTCTCAGTTTACCTGAGTATAACACCACCCCAATTTCCTTTCTTCTTCTCTCTTTGTTCACTCTGGAGGCCCCTAGAGTCAGGCACCTGACTCGGGCCCACCTATTCAAACACAGCATGCCTCAGCCTCACTGATCTGTTCAGGGATGAGTGCATCACCCAAGCTGGGTCAAAGACAGCTCTCTCTAGGACCTCCACTGGGACTGCAGCTCCTCCCTCTGGCCTCAGGTGTATAGAACATAGATCTAGAGTTTCTGATGGCCACTTGCTATGACTCAGGGACAGCCCATCAGTGAATGAAAGAAAGCCAATGCAAAGAAAGAAAAGAGTCTAGAAAGAGACAGATTCATAATGACACTATTTGAGCTCCTGGATCCAGCTATGCCTGAAGCCAGCTACTGTTGAACATTTTAATAATACAATGCAATAATTACTTCCCTCTCCCCTCATATTATTTATTATTATTATTTTTTTTTTGAGACAGAGTCTCACTATGTTGCCCTTGGTAGAGTGCTGTGCCGTCACAGCTCACAGCAAGATCAAACTCTTGGGCTTAAGTGATACTCTTGCCTCAGCCTCCTGAGTAGCTGGGACTACAGGTGCCCGCCACAACACCTGGTTATTTTGTTGTTGTTGTTGCTGTAGTTGTCATTGTTGTTTAGCAGGCCTGGGCTGGGTTTGAACCCACCAGCCCTAGTGTATGGAGCTGGCACCGTAACCACTGAGCTATGGGCACCGAGCCACCCCTCACATTATTATTAAACCATTTTCCCCCTCCTTTAATCAAAAGATTCTTGACTAATATAGCCATGAAGAAAGATCATGTCCTGGCCACTTGCTAGTGAGGGCTAGTGGCTAGTATCTGCACAGGGCTGGGACAAGCATAAACTTTGAACCAAGTCTTTCGTTATTGTTGTTGTTTTAGAGAGGGAGGTCTTTGCTCTGTTGCCCAGGCTGGAGTGCTGAGGCACCACCATAGCTCACAGCAACCTCAAACTTCTGGGCTCAAGTGATCCTTCCATCTCAGCCTACTGAGTAGCTGGGACTACAGGTGCATGCCACCATACCTGGCTATTTTTTTTATTTCACTCTTTTAGAAGAAGTTCATGTTCCATGGCCTAGGCTGGTCTCAGACTCCTGGATTCAAGAAATCCACCTGCTTTGGCTTCCCAAAGTGCTAGGATTACAGGCAAGAGCTACCGTGCAGGCGTTAGTTACCCGGTGTCTGCATGCCTTTGCAGGCTTACCTTCTGGCTCTGGCTACACAGGTCTCCTTTAATCTCTGGAGACTTAAACGTGTCTCTTTGCCCATGAAAATCTTCACAAGTGTAGTTCCCTCTGCCTGAAACATCCATCTTTCCTCTGTCTCACAAATCTACCTCCCCACTCCACACACACACACACACACACACACACACACACACACACACACACACACACACAAGATGGCAAACTGCTGCTCATTCCTTATTCTGGGCTTAGATGTCACTTTCCCTAGAAAGTCCCTGTGATGTCCTCTGTCCCTGTTACCTGTTTCTAAATAATTCAGTACTTTTTATCCTAGCACAATTCCTGATATCTACTGGGCACTGATTAAATATGTGTTGAAGAAATGAATGAACAAGAAACAAAGGTATCCATAGCTCTACTGTTCACACCTGTCATAGTTTAAAGGGACCTGGGACATGGTCTTCTTCTGTATCTGTCATGGCATTCTTACCTGTCTATTCAATGTTCAGGCTTGCCTTCTTTCCTGCTAACAGAACTCCTGCTTGTTCTGAGTAACTATATACTCAGCTCCAGGCAAATGATCATAATCAACTTATGCCAACCAGGATATTCTGTTCCTCACTTTCCCAGCCTCTCTTGAAGTAGGGGTGGCCATGTGACCCTGTTCTGGCCAATGAGACATAAGTAGAATTCTCTAGAGAGCACTACCCAATTAAAATGGTCTACTGTCTGGTCTTCCTTCTTCCTGCTTTAAATGTGAATGTGACCCTTGGAGCACCTGCAGCCATCTTGTGACCATGAAGAACATCTTTGGACGGCAACTTGGAAAGATGATAAGAGGCTGGGTTCCTGGTGATGCTGTTGAGCTGCTACACTAGTCCAGTTTTATCCATCACTGCATTTTTTATTTGGTGGGGGGAAAAAACACCTTAAAGCTGCTTTCAGTTAGGGCTTCTGTAACCTTCAGCTGGAAGCATTAATAATGGATGCGGTATTTTCCTCTCCAGGAGGGTAGGGACTACTACGCCTATTTACAATTGCCAACTTGGCTGCCCCAGAGTTCAGAATTCTCTCTTCTTGGTTCTGGGCCTCTGCTGAGTGGAGGAATCAATCACAGAGCCGATGCCCTCCCCTCTCAGGCCAGGAAGGATCTAATTACCCAGTGATTGTAGTAATTATTCCATCCAATTGATCAGTAATAGCTGTAATTTCTAAACATGGTTTTCCATTAAAATTTGCAGTGTATTTATTGTTTATACTCAAATAAAACAGGCTGATAATAAGACTATTGAGATGGAATCTCCAGGGTCCTGAATATTTACACGGTGCAGTGATACATGGGTTTCAGCTGTAATATTCATATTGTTTTTTTTTTCCTTTTTAAAAGAGAAGGTGTTCATTAATATAAATGACCACACTGATCACAATTCTGAAAGTTCCCTGAACTATGATTAACTTGCCAGGGATGGCTGGAGAGTTTGGCAATTGATTATGTATGTCTGCCACAGGTGGGGGTCAGGGAGGGCTGAGTTATGGCACGTGTGCTAGTGTTTGCCATCCCTGGCTCAAGCTCTGAATTTCTGTTTCCGGCTACGTCATTTAACTTTAATCCTCTGGTCAACCAGACAAAAAGGAGGCAGAGCCAATTTTTATGCAAATAGATGAGGAATAAAAGGAACTCCAACCTAGTATTTCCCATGACAACATGTAAAACATAAGATAGGGCTCCTGTTCCACCTTCAGAAGGCCATCCTTAAAAGGGACTGGGGTTTATTAATTCCAAAACATTTCTGTTCCTCAGTGGCTCCCAAACTTGGAAGATCACACAGTTGCTTGATCCAGAAAACCGAGGCCCACCAGGAGGAAGACCCTTGTGAACCCAGTGAAGGGCTGGGTTGGGTGGCTCCTCACCAGCATCTGGGGTTGGTTTCTAATGGTGTCTACACTGCCCTACCAGCTTCCCTAGTAATCCTTCCCTTGAGTCAAGCCCCTGCCTGATGAATATTTTTACTGTATTATCTGCTAGGCCTAGTAGAAGCGGGGGGAGAAACCAACAAAATCCCTGCCCCTGGGAGGCTCCAAATCAGTCTCGACATTTTTTTTTTTTTGAGACAGAGTCTCACTCTGTGGGCCTCTGAGGTTGAGCGCCATGGCGTTATCACAGCTCACCACAACCTCAAACTCTTGGGCTTAAGAGATCCTCTTGCCTTAGCCTCCCAAGTAGTTGAGACTACAGGTGCCTGTCACAATGCCTGGCTAATTTTTCCATTTTTAGTCGAGATGGGGTCTCACTCTTGCTCAGGCTCATCTTGAACTCCTTAGCTCAAGCAATCCACCCGCCTTGACTTCCCAGAGTGTTAGCATTACAGGCGTGAGCCACCATGCCCAGCCAGGAAGGTTACTTTTGACAATAGATGCCTCAGGTTCTGGGCCCATAATTCTTTATCTTTTTCCCAGGTGAAGGAAAGGGGGAAAAGATCTTGGCATTTGCAGAGTGCCGGATGTGTGCAGAGACTTGTACGCGGCATTTTATTTAGCCCCCTAGAGCAGCTCCAGGATGCCGGGACTGAATCCACCGGTACCAAGACATTGAAACTTGTAGAGCTCGGCTAACCCCTAACCACAAGGCAGCAAGCCAGGATCTGAACCCCATCTGGTCTGACCCCAGGTCTTTATTCTTTTCACTGCACTAAATTGTCATCCGTGAAAATACAAGTAAGTGAGAGTTCTTTTTAACCCAGATGCCCAGCCAGGCCTGCCAGTGGGAAAGAAAAAAAATCTGGGTTCATCTTTCTACAGATGTGTGTTGGGGGTGTGGGCCGTGTGTCCGGTTTTCTGGAAACCGAGATGAAGAAAACCCCAGTCACTGCCTCAGAGGAACTTACAGTCTTGGTGGGGAAACAGACAAAAAACCAACAGGGCCACTGACATGGGAGGGGAGCAAGTGGAGTAGGTACTGGGGCTCAGGGGCATACAGGAGGGGGTGACATCCCTGGGAAACAGGCCATCAGCCACCCGCAGGGAGCAGTAAGGAAGCTCTGTAGAATTTTCTGGAAATTGCAACCTGGCTGTCTGGAGGTCTCAAGAGTGTTGGGGATGGAGGAGGCTCAGCTCGGGTGCAACTGCAGAAGCAGAGGATGACTCATCCTGTATTTAACAGAAACGCTTTTTTTTTACTATCCAAAAATCCACTGAAATGAACCCACATGGCCGGCCTTGGAGCTCCTGACATTGAGATGAATTCCTGCCCGTCCCAGTGCCTGCAGACATGGAGCACACCCCCAGAGGCGGAGGCTGAGAAATTTCCTCTTCTGACCTCCTCCTGCTTTCTTTCCCAATCCAGGAGGAACAACCAAGGGAGGCAGCCTGAGGTGAGGTGCACGGCCTCGGCAGGGGAGCATCTCCTCGAGGCTCTCCATAGGCAGGACACTTGGTGGCCAGCATGGACCTGCTTTTTGAGGCCGAGCCCCGTCTTTGCTGTGTGGCTGTGGCTGAACTACTTAACCTCCTAGTCTTGTTACCATCCAGCCAGCTGCCCGTGAATCCAGAACATGTTCGCTGAGCACCTACTGTGTGCAGGGCCTTGGGTTAAGTACTGAGATCCCAGTGTGCCCTCCTCGGAGCAAACCCAGAGTCAGGGGCTGGGAGTGAACAGGAAAGGCCAAGAACAGACACATGGGGCTTGAGCAGGTGACGAGTGGACTGACACAGGTTGGGGATCCAGTGCACAGGCTTTAGAGATGGAGGACCTGGTTCTCACCCCAGCTCTGTCCCTCCTTTACTGCAAGTGGCTCCTCTCTCTAGCTCCTCTGGAAAATGGGGGTGCTGGTAAAGTTGCTGGCTCATCGGGGGCTCATGAGGATGATGGGAACGGTACAGGAAGAACACTTGTGGCTGGATAAGAGCAGAGAAGGTGCTTGCCACGTGGTCCTTGCCACGTCATCCTCACAGGATTTCTCCACGGCAAGCACCGGTGCTCGCTCATTTTAAAATACAGTCTAGAGACAGTGTGGGATGACTGAAAAAAGAGCAAAAAAGGGAAAACAAGAAAGGATCAGCAGCAGCGATGGCATTTGCTAGGACAGCTGGGGAGAAGAGCCACCCTGAAGAGACAGCTTTCAGGAGGAGCTGCAGGGGCTGGGGGGAGAAAGGAAGGCAGCCCTTGGCACAGGGGGCCCTTAGGAGGTGCGTCCTGGAAGCTGCTCTGTTCCCCCTGCAGCTCCACAGCCCAACGGGGCTGCCCAGCCTTTGACTTAACATGGTCAAAAGGCAATTCTAGCTTGCTTTTGCCAGAGACTGGAAAACTGACTCCTGATCCGTGGCTGGGGCACCGGGAGAGGCTCAGGGGAGGCTGCAAGCAAACCCTGGCTTTGGGAAGGATGTTCCTCAGCATGGAACAGTATTGGGGGCTCCCAAGAGAAAAGGGGTCAAGGCCTAAGGATCCACCTGCCAACAGCCAAACAGCCAGAGCCTGCCTACCTCCGCGCCCTCGCAGAAGAGTCCGCACCTCAACAGCCACTGAAACCGAGAGCCTAAAAAAAGACACTTAAAAATAAAACCCTCTCCTGGTTCACAGAGCCCAGCCAAGGGATTCACTGTCCCCAAGCATCCTGAAGTCAGCACCCGGATGCAGATATAAAAAGGCTGCAAGGAAGAAGGCAGACTCCGTAGAGAGCCGCCCCAGATATAGGAGCAGGCAGCGCTGGGGATCGAGGAGGTGGTCAGGGCTGTGACTGTGACCGGAGATGACGATGATGACGCTGGTCACAGTAATATAAATAACACTCTGCCACCATTTCCGGGACAGCTTTCACGGTCTGCAGAATGGTGCTAGATGCCTTTTCTTATTTAATCCTCAGAACAACTTAGGAGCAATCGGGACAGTGAAGGTGCCAAGTCTGGGTCCTTTGACTCTGAAACTTGAGTGATTTCCTCCCTGCCGTGAGGTGAGGCTCACCAGCAGCTGCAGGGAGCCAGGCAGGTCGGCTAACAGTCTGTTAGGGTTCCAGGTACTTAAGGACAACTCCCAGGATCCACCGTCCACACTCCTGTACCCACGAGTCAGTAGAGAAAGGTCCCCAGCTCCACCCCAGTGTGTCCTGCCTCCTCTTTCCCCCACTCCTCCCCTGGTGTCTGTCTCTCTCCCGCTCTCCACTCTGCACCCCTGCCTGCTTAAACCAGAGCCTAGAAGTCCGTTTCCACCTCCCCATCTGCAGTTTGATGTCTTTCCCCAGACCCCTAGCCTCAGTTTGCCCATACTCAGCTCTTATCTTCCTGGGTTCCCTGGAACTGTAAGAATTATGCCCCCCAGCAACCATCCCCCAGCGACCTTCCCCATTCTGGACCCCGACCCCTACCTCCAAGATTTAACCCTCTTTTCTTTTTTCAGTTTCCCCACATAGCTGATATCTTGAGAGGACAATTCTTCATTGTGTGGGGCTGTCTCCTGCCTTTCAGGAGATTTAGCGTCCCTGGACACTACCTTCTAAAGGGACCCTAGTATATCCAGGCTGGTGACAACCAAAGTGACCCTCCCTCCATACTCTTAAAATCTTCCTGCTGTGTGGGGGAGGGTGGAGATACCCTGATAGCTGTCTCCAGGCTGGTGACAACCAGGGGCCCCTCCCTCCATATTTTCAAACTCTTCCTACTGTGTGTGGCGGTGGGGGGGGAAGGTGGAGGCACCCTGATAGCTGTCTCTAACCAAAGTGACCCCTCCCCCCATATTCCCAAACTCTTCCTACTGGGTGGGGGGAAGGTTAAGGTATCAACCTTGGTTGACAACTTCTGTGACTATTTCTCAAGGCTGTGCAGGAGACACCCCTGTGGTATCTTCATAGCCCCACAGTAACTTCCTCTGAGAATGGCCCCTGTCTCTCCCCCAGAAGCCTAGTAGGGGCTGCTTCCCCAAGATGCCTCAGCTGACCGGCCAGAGGCTGTTGCTAGACTGAGGTTGGTTACAGTGGACACTCTTCTAGGAACTAGGAATTGGAACTCAGAGCCCATCCACATGTGCCGGGGTGATGTGGACCTCGGAGCTGTGGTGGCCCTTACAGAGGAGGCTGCTCCACAGCAGGAGGACCGGCCTGGTGTGCGGAGAGGAGCAGACACCCCAGGCACCTGGCCACCTTCTCCATGTGGCTTGACAGTGGGCAGATCTGTTGCTCTCACCGGGCACTGACTTGGCACGGGACTCACGGTGACCCATGGGAGAAAGCTGAGAGCCGCTCTGGAGACCTGACACAAAGACATTCCTGGGAAACAGCGCCTTCTCGCACTTGACTCTGCCCTGTCACCTTGTGACGGCCACCTCCAGACCACACAGGCAGGGTGCTCGCCACGGAGCCAACTACTGAGGTTGGTGGAGTCAAAAGATGGAGAAAACCAGATGTCTGAACCTGCTGCGGGGGGCCCCCAGATGAACCCCCCCCCGGGGGCCGTACTGCTTTAGGACCTGCTGTCACGTGAGAAAATACGTTTTTCTTGTGTCGGCAAGGTGAGTCAGAGCTTTCTGTTGTGTCTGTAGACACCTGAACTATTGCACAAGGACAAAGGAGTCGCAGCCCAGGAAGGAGCAAAGAAGGAACCCAGCCCCTGGTTCCCTCCCTGAGGCTGAATTCCCACTTTCTCTTTGAGTTCTGTGAAATTCTAGTGTCTTCCCGATTCCTGATAAATTCTCCTTCGCCGCTTAAGCAATCCAGAGGCAGGCTCTCTTGGCCGAACCCCCCAGATCCCAAGAGCCGTGGTGAAGAATCCTCTCTGTAGTTCCTCCGTCCCGCTCTTCTCTTCCTGACTTCACAGCCTCCTCACACCCTGCAGTGCATATCCCCTACAGCCAGGTCTGTAGTCCAGCCTCTTCTCTACCTCTAGTTCTGGTGCCTCCTGGAATGCTCTGCCAGAACGTTCCACTAGCACCTCCGCCTCCAAGGGCCAAGCGCCTCAACAAGTTACCTGGCCGGGTGAAAGCTTCGTTCTCCTGGGCTTGGCCTCAGGATCCAGAATCGAAGGAGGCAAGAAGGCTGGCTGGGGGAGTGGGGAGCTAGAAACCTCCAGGAGAAAATCATTATTTAAAGAACCAAACCGGCTGGATATGCCTGTAATCCTAGCCCTCCGGGAGGCCGAGGCCAGCGGATGGCTTGAGCTCAGGAGTTCAAGACCAGCCTGAGTAAGAGCGAGACCCCGTCTCTACTAAAAGTAGAAAAACTAGTGGGGCATTGTGGCAGGCACCTGCCACAGCTACTCGGAAGGCTGAGACAAGAGGATTGTTCAAACCCAGAAGTTTGAGGTTGCTGTGAACTATGACACCAAGGCCCTCTATCCAGGGGCACAGAGTGGGGTCAGAAATTTTTTTTTTTTTTATTGTTGGGGATTCATTGAGGGTACAATAAGCCAGGTTACACTGATTGCAATTGTTAGGCAAAGTCCTTCTTGCAAAAAAAAAAAAAACAAAAAAAACTTGCAAAAAACCAGGCAGACATTTGTTTTAGTGGCAGCATATTGTTTGAACGCAAAGAAACTGTGGTCAGGGAGAAGGTCAATATTTCATGGAGCAAAAGGCAATGTGAGCTGCTGAGGAACAGCCAGGATCTACAGTCAAGAGCCCTATCTACACATTGCAGACCATACTCTGCTACTTGCAGTGGAGGCCTTCCCTCCACAGGCCTCAATATTCCCATCTGTAAAATGGGGAACCTAAGTGCTTTAGGGCTGTGTTATCCAAGGACCACAGGCTCAAGCAATGGAAATTTGTCTTCTCACCCCTCTGTAGGTCGGAAGTCCAAAATCAACATGCTGGCAGGGTCAGTTCTCCTGCAGCCTCTCTGTGGCTTGCAGCTGGCCGTCTCTCCCCCTGTGTCCTCTGTGGGCATCTGCGTCCTTACCCCTTCCTCTTCTAAGGACATGAGTCATGTTGGATTAGGGCCCGCCCTCAGGTGACCTCACTTTACTGTAGTCACCTCTTGAAAGACACGTTCTGGGGTATAGGGAGGGTCAGAGCTTCTTTATATGAATTTTGAGGGGACACAACTGAACCCATCCCAGTAGCTTTCAAGCTCACCTGCCACATCAGTTTCCCTTGTAGCCTCTACTGTTTTGGCCTTTGGGGCTTCTGTTTTTCCAGGCATCTAGACTTAGAATCAGAATGGTGTTGCTACCTTCTAATTCCTTGCATACTCCCCTTTCTCCCAGTGACCCATCGCAGGACAGTACCCTGCTGCCTTCCGCGCTCACCATCCCAGACGGCATAGTGTCGTCCGAGCCCTCATTCATCCTGTGCTCACCTGGCCTCTGGTCTCCTCCTCCCAGCCCTCCTACACACGCCCCTCTCCTGCACCAGGACTTCCATGTTGTCCCTCAGGGGCTCCCCCATCTGCACCTCACTGCTCCTCCCCGAAACCTTCTTCTCCATTCAAACAAACCCATCACTATTCCCTAGGGTTAACTTGCAGTTTCTTACCTCCATCCTTTGCTCAAGCCCGGAATGCCTACCTTGCTGGGGCCCTCATCTTTTAAAATTTTCTCCTCCAAGATCCAGTTCAAAGACCACAGAGCCCACTCAGCCAGGCATTGCCAACCCACTACAGGTAAGAGTGGAAAAGCCCACTTTATGTTCAAAAACATAACTGTGGTGCTAACGGGGGCCAGCGAAACACATCCCATGTGCCATGGCTGCTTCCGAGTCGGCAGACAGCTATAGGCTCTCCTGATACTCAGATGATGTGGCACCTGGTATTGGCAATGGCTCTGACGGCAGAGGCAATGACTTAGCTAAGTAACCCTCAAAAGCCCTGAAGCCTCTGAGGAGAGATAATTAGGGGTGGTGGCTGAAGAGACCACCAAGCATTATTCTAGCATCCTGTATGAACATGAAAGAATGGAAGTTCTTGGGCACCCCCACCCTACTGAATCTATCTGGGAAGAAAGCCAGGGAAACTGCTGCTACAAGTTCCCCAGGTGATTCCTGAGCACACCAAGGTTAGAGAAGCACTGGATTAGGCAAAGAGGTTGGAGGATAGAGACGTGGATGAATTTTTATGGCATTGGCTCCCATGCTTGAGGAGCTGGCAAGCCTGGAATTTGCAAGGCAGGCTGGAAACTTCTGTGTTACAGTTTTGAGGCAGGTTGTGTTCTGAAGCCTTTCAACATGTTGGATGAAGTCCACCCACATCATCAAGGGTGATCCTTGACTTAAAGCCAACTGATGGTTGACGTTAATCCCATCAATAAAATACTTTCAGGGCCACATCTGCACTCGAGTTTGATGGAACAACAGGGCCCCCACAGCCTAGCTAAGCTGACACATAAATTTAACTGCCAAGGAGGGTCAGCCCCAGGTCTTCCCGAGACTCAAGGATTTGGCTTTTTCTGGGTTCCTCATGGCCCCCCTGACAAGGACCCAAACTAGCCCATTGCTAGTTGCTTGTAAGGTTTTGTCTTCACCTAGAGGCTCATTTCTTGAGGGCAGAAAACATGTCAACTTTCTTGGACCTCCTTAGTGCTGAGTATCTTCAATTTGGCCTCTGACATTGTTCCTTAACCCTCTCAAAGTTCTGGGAGAGTGACCTATAAGGAATGACTCAGAGGTCTGTTCCCTCCCCATGACCTTTGGCCTATAGTTGGATTGGGCCAATGAGAGGCACCAGGAGGATCCTGGAGGGTGGGAGAGGAGGGGGTTCACCTGCTCTTGCTGGGGGTTGCAAAGCCGCCACTTCCAACTCCATACAAGTGCACTCTCCATATTCTGCTAGGTCCTCCCTATCCCTTGCCTCTGGAGATTAGAGGTGGTGTCAGCCCCCTGCTGTGGCGTCCCAGCCCTGTGGGCTCCTCTAAATTCAAGTGGAGCCCTTGTAATCAGCAGTCCCACTGAACTCTTCTCAAATCTCCCAGCACAAGTAGCTACCTGGTTTTGGCCATGACCCTTACGGACATACTCTTGTAACACTTGTGGGACTGGCTACCTAGTGGGGAATCATACCCAACGACTGAGTCAAAGGCGCGAAGAAGACCCTTTGGGTTAAGGAGCAGTAAAGCCTTTAGAATTTGCAGTTCCAGGGCCAAGACTGAATCCCCAAATATGTTGCTCAAACACGTTTCCGAGCAGCAAATAAAGAGATGGCGCGTGGGATGAGACAGAAGATGAGAAGGATGATGTTCGGTAAGGAAGGAGTTAAGCTTCCAAAGCAGGGATGGCCAGCATGGCCCATTTTGCAATTTTCTGCCAAAATATTTTAAATGAAACAGCTGTGTACGAGCAAAACTGCTGAGAATTGTTCCAGCTCCGAGCATGAATCTGAATCACTCATGTTCAGTATTTGACGGGCTGTGTAATTGCTCTAAACCCTATTATCTTCCCTAGCAGTTGTTGAAGTGTCATTAGGATACCTCAAATGAAAGGCTAACTTCGCCTATATACACAATTTTAATAATTGCAGCTTTTTTTTTTTTTTGCTATTTCAAAATGCAAAGCTCTGCTCAAAAAGGGAGGCTCCAGGATTGTAGAACGGGTCAGAGATTTCTGAAGCCAGGCTGGGAAGCTATTATTATGTTTAACGTTCTTTAGATTCTCCTGATCAATTAACCTTTTATGATTTTTTTTTTATTTCCTACCATAGGCAAAGAGGAGAGGGCAAGGCATGCCACAGTCTGCAAACATCATTGAGCACCTACTGTCTGCCAGCTACTCTTTAAGGCTCTGAGGACATAAGGGTGAGCAAACCTGGGAAGGTGGCCACAGTAAGGCTTGTGCTGTCTTACGGTTTATTTATTTCATGTCTCTGCTAGACAGGGAGGGGTTCATGAGGACAGAACTATGTCCTGGCTGTCTCTGTGCCTGCAATATGCCTCCCACCTTAACAAACATTTGTTGAATGCCTGAGTGATGAAGGAACCTGGCTGGAAGACTTGACGATGTGGCCATACACAAGACAGAGGCAGCCCTTGCCTTCTTGGAGCTCTCAGTGTGGGAGAGGATACCAAGATATACGCTGCACAAATACAACAGCAGAACAATGAATGTTCCCAGAGAGGGGCTACCGTATGTTTTGGACAAATAGTCAAAATCAGCACGAAGGTAATTAGCGTTACTCAGGGCACTGAAGGAAGTGTTGTCATAATGAGGTAGAAGCAACATTCACTAAGAAGTGGGAGCGCCTGGTCAGAACTCCAGCCTGGCCATTGACTTGACATTGGAGTTTGGGTGAGTTTTCCCACCTAGAAGATGGAAATGATACTGCTTAATTCTCAAGATGCTGGCGATAGGCAGAGTTCTCTTGACCTCCGCCCCCTAGTGTTATTCCCTAGAGAATTTCCTTCCCTTGAGTGTGGGCATGATCCTCTCTCTATATTTATCTCTATATATCTATTTATCCTATCATCTATCTATATTTATCTACCTAGAAGCATATTTATGTATTATGTGTCTATCAATCAACCTATTATTTATGTTTATCCATCATCTTTATATATGTAAGTATATCTAGATCTGTCCGTATCTATAGCTCTATCTACATGTCTGTCAAGCTACCTATTTACCTTTCTGCCTATGACTCCATCTCATTTGTATACTTCTCTGCAGTCCCCAATCCCCAGGCCATACACCTGTACCGGTCTGCGGCCCATGAAGAAACAGGCTACACAGCCTGAGCCTGAGCTCTACCTCCTGTCCCATTCCCACCATCCCCATCCCCCTATCTGTGGAAAAATTGTCTTCCATGAAACAAATCCCTGGTGCCAAAAAGGTTGGGGTTCTCCTTGCTGGTGCTTGTAGTCAGCAGCCATGCTGAGGAAGCCCATGTGGCAAAGAGCTTGTGAGCAGCTTCTAGAATCTGAGGGTGGCCTCTAAGTGACAATTGACAAAATGCCAGAGCCCTTGTTATTGCCACAAGGAAATGAATTCTGACAACAGCCTGAGGGAGCATAGATGTGGCTCGTTCCCCAGTCTAGCCTCCAAATGAGAGCGCAGCCCAGCTGACACCTCGTACTCTGAGCAGAGGACCCAGCTGAGTCTTGCTTGGACTCCTGACCCACAGACTCTGTGAACTGGTAAATGGGCATAAATCTGCTCAGTCCACAGTAACTTATTTTATAACAATGGGCAACAAACAGACCACTGGTACTATGCCTGGCACACAACAGGTTCTTCTGAAAGTGGAGGTGCCAGAAGGGAGAGGAAGGCAATCAGTTAAACCTTCCTCTCCTCATCCTGTCTGTTCTGTAAACCCCAACAGATGTGGGCTTTCCAGGACCTTCTGCATGTCAGCCCCGCTAAGGCACCTGAATTTGGAATCTGAAATGTGACTCAAGGGCACCTCCTAGCAGGGCAGACGTTCCAGGCGTGTGTTCTCTGGGCTCACTCCCCTCAGTGGTGGCACCTGTTACTGGGAGGTGAGACAAGGAACTGGAGAAACGTCAGGTCTCTGCCCAGACCTGGGAAAGATGAAGCCAACAATGACAGGTGGTTTGCTTCCTCACCACCACCTGACATGGGGGAATGTGGAGCTGGAAAGGGCTCCTCAGCCTTCACCAGAGGGTGCAGTGGCCCTGGGTGGCAAAGCACATGCTTCACCATTGCTTAGAAGATTTTTGCACTTGCCCAGATTTGTGGGCACCAGAAAGGGAGACTGGCTCGCGTCCAGACTCAGCCGGTTGGATTCCAGCGCCACTTCTAAAATGGTTCCAATTTCTCCGATATTCAGAAAACAACTCACTTCCTTCTTCCCTATGTGCAAGGGCACCTCACCCACATCTTGTCACGCTCAGCCCTGAAGGTTCCAGGTCTCCAGTTCTCTGACACATTGAAGAAAACAAGCCTGATTCCAGAGGGTTATTAGAAGAGTGCTATTAACATCATTATCAAGAAGATGGTTAACAGGTTATACTGCTCCAAAAGGCAGACCAAGGGCTTATATCTAGTTTCTCATTTAACCTCCCCAACACTCTTAGAGGGGCCAGATGAATGGCACTGACAGCAGATGAAGAGCCTCAGAGTGCCCAGCCTCCAGAAGGGCAAACTTCCCAACGTCCATGACCTTGGGGAGAGGGATGGGGGCTCCATTACGCACCATGGTGGCATTTACCTCTACCATCCAATCCTTTTCCCAGGGACCTACGAAGACCCTGATTTTGTGATCTTTCCATTGCACAGGGAAGTGTCTGAGCCAGTCACCTCTTGTCAGCCCCTGGCCATCCAAAAAGTATGAGACAGGAGGCTGAAAGCCCAGGCCCTGACCAGAGAGCCCTGAGCAGGCTTTTGTTGGGGGAATGTCCACTCAACTCTTCCTGCCTCACCTCTAATATCGTCCATCACTCCCTGCTGGGCTGGAGCCCTGCCTGGGGTTATTTCAGAAGTCATAAGCACCCAGGGAAGGGTCGGTGTGTCCCCAGAGGTTGGGGCCAGGGAGTTAGCATTGCAGCACTGAGTCTCTTCCAGAACAGGGCCATGTAGCCCTCGCTGGGTTTACAAGGAAGCCTCTTCCTTGACTGGGAGGCCAGTCTCCTGTGGTCAGCAGGGAGCAAGAGAAGCAGCAGCCTTCAACCATGTGTCATATTCATCCCCTTCTGTAATTGTGGGAAGTCATCAGCTTCAAATCTAAGGAGACTGCCCCTGGGGACATCAGGGAGGATGGTGTAATGATTATCTTCACCCAAATGATGGCGGATGACAGCAGCATCTCCCATTTACAGATAGCAATGTGGGGGGGTCTGAAGCCCCAGCCCCCACTACCCAGGGGATGAGCAGACCAATAACAGCAGGAAAAATAATAATTTAGTAGATCGACCACTGCTTACTTATATGGGGAAGGACAGAAAACCTGGCTTCACTGAGCACCCACTGTGCACTGGACTGAACCCCAAGTGCTGTATATCTCCAATCCCACTTCATTCCTGACACGCCCCCTGAGTGAGGTGTTATTTTTATCCCTAGTGTTCCATTTATCCATTGCTGATGACAAACTATTCCAGAATGCACAGACTTAAAATAATAACAGTTGTTTTGGGGGGGCAGGGGTAGATGGGGACAACTTGTCTCTGTGCTACATGGCACAGCTGAGGTGGCTCAAGTGGGGGCCAGTAGATCCACTTCCAAGGTGGCTCACTCAGATGGCTGTTAAGTTAGTGGCAGCTGTCAGCTGGGAGCTCAGTGGGGGCTGTCAGCCTCAAGCCTTGGTTCTTTTCCATGTAGACCTCTCCACGGGCTGCTTGAGTTGCCTCACAACATGGTGGCTGAGTTCCAAAAAGTCCAGGTGGAAACCTCAAGGCTTTATATGTGACCCAGCCTCAGAGGTCCCCAGATGCACTTCTGCCAAGCTCTAGTAGTCAATCAAATCAATAAGGCAAATCCAGATTCAAGGGGAGGGGAATTAGATTCTACCTGTCAACGGGAGGAATAGCAAAGAACATGTAGTCATCCTTAATCTACTGTAATACCTACTTTACAGATGAAGAGACTGAGGTTCTGGAGATGTTTAGCACTTTCGCAGAGGGAGTAGCTAGAAAATAGCAGAGATCCAGATCTAAACTCAGCTCTGAATAAGCTCTAAACAGAAGCTCTTTCTGCCCTCCCAAATAGTGCTTCAAACCAGCAAGCTTATGCTCAGGGTTGGCTGGCTTAGCTAATAGGGCATGTCTGCAGAAATAGGCCCAGGAAGACTGTTAAAAATAAGACCGTATTTGAATTTCTTAAGACTATTTGAGTTTCTCAAGCATTCCATTTCTTTTCTGAGAATCAAAATTGGTCAAAGTTTTCGCAGGTTAAGACTTCATGGGAACAAAACTCAATCGGGCCTAAATGATGAATGTGATCTGGGATAGAGAGATAATTCCTGAATCTGTCCACATCTTCCTTCTCTCAAGCATTCTTGCTCTACTCACTCCCCCCCCCCCAAGACCAGCTGGAGACTTGTAGGTGCCCTGTGCATAGGGATGCTGTGTACAGTTGCTCAAGATGTGCACTGTACAAGAAGATCAGCTGACGGGTGAAAATGGTTGAAACCTAGTCCAAGCTCCTCTCTCCAAGCCCTGTGTCATAGTGTGGGACTGAGTCCATCTGGAGTCAGAGTGGCATTTCCAAATTTGCTCAAAGTAGCCACAGGAGGCTGGCCTGCCAGGAGAGTCTAATATGGGGACAACTTTCAAAATAATCCTACCTAGATATCCTGAGGAAAGGCTGGCCATTTCAGGGGAAAGATAGAGAAGAAAGGCGTGGCGATTTCATCGTCCCTTCTAACATTTTAAGCAGGTCTGCTCTGCCTCCAAACCTGCAAACTCTTTTTTTAGAAAAACAAAAGTTCTTCATTCTTCAGTTATTAGGATGATCTTGTGCAACGGGCAGTTCAGCAACCGTGTTAAAGGTCCTGCCCCTCTTAGGTTCAAGTTCTTGTCTTTCCCTTTACTTTTTGCATGACCTTGGGCCAAGTCCGTAACATCTCAGGGTTTGTCACTTCCCCTGGGAAACAAGGATCCTCATTGTCTGCACTTCATTAAATCTGAAACATGAAAGTATCGCTATGAAAATAAAGCTGCCCATTAAACTGCCACCCTATAATTTTAAGATGTATCCTTATTTCGGAGATAAAAATGGGAACAAAATATGCCTTGGAATTGGTGAAATGTAGTTAAATAACTTGCTTCCCTACATAAAAAGGATGTTGTAAGAGATTAAACAATATGCAAAAAAATAAAATAAAATAAAGGTTTTGCAAGCTAGAAAGCACTCACAGTATTAATTCTTCTTAGCTAAATAAACTTTCAAATGACTTCATTTAAAATACTAATATCCTATGAGATGCTGCACAAGGCTGATAATTGTTTTAATGTACTCACTAAGTAGTTCCAAGAGCTGCCTTTGCAACATTGGAGTATGAATTGTTTTTCTACTTTTTTTTTTTTCTACTTTTATAACATCCCCACTCTCTTATGATTTATTTGTATAGAATCGACTTGCGAGTTTGAATGAGATTCAAGATTTGGGGCTTGATTTACAGTTAGAATTGACTAACATTTGGAAACAATGAACTGTGTTGTATAAACACATAAATACCACAAGAGAAAGCTGAAGTGCTAATTACTGTTGAGGGGAGGGGGCGGGGAAGGAAAAACACCGCAAAAATCCTGCTCAGACCCAGAATTTTCTTCTAATTGCGCTGTGGATTGGGGGAGGGAGAGGAATGCCTCAGAGCCACATTTCTCGTGTTGCTTTGATGGGGAAATGGCTGAGAGGTTTGGATAGAGGTTTCCCTCTGGAAAGAAAAAGAAATATTTTGGAGGCCACCAAAGAACAGTTGGTCCATACATCTCTACATTGGAAAAAAATGGAGTTCTCTGGGGCCTGGAATGTCCTACACCCTCAGGAGGACGAGCTGGCCTGGGTGCTCCGTCTAGCTCCAGGACACAAACTAGGACTTTCTGGGCCATTTGAGCTGGCAGGTTGAGGCTGGAAGTGACCCGTCCAACCCTGGAAAGATAGTTTTCTCATTCCTCAGCCTTCCTGCACGATGCCTCAAATCATAGACGTAGCCCCTCTAAGCCATCCTCATGTCCTTGGGAAGGCTGTCTGATGTCCCTAAACAAGCCAGACCTTGAAATCCGGCAGACTTAAGTTCATACCCTTCCCAGAAGTTTGTCACTGGAATTTTCCATACCACAATTTCCTTATCTGTAAAGCTACATGAGCAAATGGAGGAAAAGTGTCCATGTGAGTGACAGGAACAGAGTGGACCTTCATTAAAGTGTTCCAAGCAGGAACCCCAATGGAACTCTCAGACTCATCCTTCAACCAGTATTTGCTAACTGCCCCCACAATGCACCAGGCACCGGCTGAGTGTTGGGGATCCTGCAAAGAAGACAACAGATCTGGTGGGCAGAGGCCCCCACAAAACTCATGGTCCAGGGTTGAGAGATAATGAACAAATAGGCAAACAAACAGGATGAACTCAAGTGTGTAAGAAGGGCTACCAAGAAAATGAAGCTAGGTAGGGGGCCGGCGAGAGGCCTGGTGGAGGGGGCCATGGTGCCACTTTAGGAAAGGCGGCCAGGGGAGCTCGTGCCCTCAAGGTAGTCAGCTCCCCCATCTGTGATCCTCCAGCCCAAAGGTTCTCAGTTGGGGGTTATTTTGCATCACCCCCAGAGGTTCTCTAGAGATATTATTATTCCTAGGAGAAGGAAGGAGTGGCTCCTGGCACCTAGAAGGTAGAGGCCAGGGACATTTTCTACAGCTACAATGCCCAGGGCAGCCCCCCGAAAATAAAGGACTATCCAGCCCCAATGTCAACAGTGCTCAGGTTGAGAAATCCCAACCTAATGTGTTATCACATGTCATTTCATAACATGTGACAGAGCTGATGATCGTGGAGACCTCTCGGTGGCAGAGACCTGGCTAAATAACAGACCCACCCTCATCATGGCTCACAACAGGGTGATATCAGCCCTGCCACAGCCCTGATCCACGGTCTGCAGGTGTGCAGCAACCCCCACCCACACATGAGCACTGCACAGCTCGGCTTCACACCAGGTGAAGCTGCGGCTCTGGTTATCCCAGCAAAGCCTACTCCACTAACCAGAAAATGTTTTAAAAAATCAAAATAGAAATCTGGGGCTGGCTGTAGCCTATTTAGGGGGAAATGGATTTAGAAATACTTCTAGAACAGGGCAGCTCCAATTCAATAATAGACACGGTCAGGTCCAATAAGTGCATCCCTTCCCTCCAAGTTGCAGGATTTACATGAAGTTAAAGGTAAAATGGGAAGCAGGGAATGACGCTGCTTCCAACAGGGACATAGGATGTGCAGGGAGTGACACCTGGAAGCCAGACGGTGAAGGAGGAAGAGCAAAGTCACACAGAGGGAGAAGGGGGCATGTGGATCCTGGCGAAACATACCTCACCCACACCTCACCTCCACAAACGCTCTGGACACCTCTGCATTGCACCACACTGCCGATGGTCTCTTGCCCAATACCCACCCCTCTCATTCCACACCACCAGCCTCTGATTCTGTTTGAAAGATGCTGTGTTCAGCCCCAAGACTGGCCAAAATTGGCCCAGCCCATCCCTTTCCTTTTTGCCAGCAATTGGAGTAAGAACAGGCATATGACCCTATTCCGGTCTGTAAGTTAGAAGGGCAAGTTGGCTTGGGAGATTCTGGGAAAGGTTTTCCTCGCTGACAAAGCAGAGAGTCATGTGACCAGAAAGTCTTTTTGTTGTTCTTATTGTTCTAACCACAACCCTCTTCTCTCCTTTCTGGGAAACAGGCTTATGAGGGAGGACGTGATGTTTGAAGCTGTGGCAGCCATTTTGTGACCATGAGGAAAATTTCTCCAACATACTGAGGAGGAAACAGAAAGGATCTCAGTCCTCAACAACATTGCTGAGCCCTAAACCAAGTTTGAAGACTTAAGACTTTTTGTTCTGTAAGAAAAATGGACTCATTGTTTAAGACTCTGTTGGCTATTCAGTCAGCAGTATCCCTAAGTATCTTAAATAACATGGCTCCTTTTTATAATGATACATCTCAGAAATACGTCTTTCCCCAGAGTTCAAGGATTTGAAAAGTGTCAAGTGTAAAATAAACAAAGCACCAGTTATATTTAGAAATGTCCTTATTCTGGAACAATGTCTCCTACTCCTGAGAGTCCTCCAAGGGGAACTTCCTATTCTATTTCACTGCATCCAGAGTCACATGATCTGTCACACCTACCACCTGTGGTTTTGTACAGCAATCCAGTGCTTTATTCACAGACTCACTCACAGACTCTTGGTTTTGGAAAATTCGAGCTGATTCTCTCCATAAGCTCCTCATTCATTGCCCATGAGCTCCACCCACACCCCAGGTAGGCCTGGTGAGTACAGACTCAGGGAGCAGCCCTTCTTAATCCCTTCCTTTTTGGAGTGAGCTGCCCACAGAAGGTTTACATTCTGGTCTGCTCTTCCATGAACCTGTGGAGTTAAAGGTGAGGCTGAGTTCAGTGAACAGACTCTATTACAGCTACTTCAAGAAAGAAGGTATTTATTACAGGATATTACATGGGTATGGAATTGTAGAAAGAGCTGAAGAACCAGAGCTTTCAGGAATGACTCCCAAAGCCACACAGCTGAACAGGACCCCTGAGGTGGCTGCTGCCTCTTCCAGGAATCCTGAGCCGGGCAGCCCCAGGACCTTACCTCCTCTGCCACAATCAGGGAACTGCCCCCTCCTTCTGATTCCCCGGGACCATGTGGGCCTGCCAGAGTCTGCACCAGCAAAGCGTCTCATACTAGACCCACTTCTCAAGCCCCATGCTGCACAGCGAGGCTGTTGAAATGACTGCAGAGAAACCACGTGCCTTGGAAACATGCCAGCCAGCAGAAGTGGCCTCGCCTCATGCCAAGCTTCTCATCACATGTGAATTTGTCTGCTTGACGAAACCTGAATCCCATGCAGATCTAGCTGCAAGGGAGTCCTGACACAAATTCCCAGCTTTTTGGCCTCTGTAGGACAGGGAGGCACATGGGAAGGAGGGCAGGATGATGAGTTCATATTCTCCATATACAGTCGCAGAGTGGTTATGGGCATAAACGCTACCTCAGCCTATGTGCGTTCAAACCCAGTTCTGCCATGTTTTAGTCCAGTGGTTTCAAACTTTAGAGAAGCTGAAGGTGCCCAATAGGCCCCTCTTAAAATACTAAAGTAGCTAAAGATTAGACAGGGACAGCAGTGGTTAGGATGGGGAGTATGCATTAGATTCTGCACAGAGCAACAAATAATGGAATAGACCCAAATTCTTTAACGATAGCATGGTAGAGAGGCCTGGTTTGGTTTTGGATGGGGACTAGTGACAGTGAAGGAAACAGGAGGTGGTTCCTGTCTGCATCTGTGCACTCCCTCTGCCTCCTAGGGTCTCCCCTGCCCATCATCCCTGAACCTGTGTTCTCTGAAAGCCATCTGGCTGGGAAGGCCCAAATGAGAAGGTGTCCACAGGCCATGCCTGGCTTCAAGCATAATTCTGTGTCCTGTCAGGAAGCTGGCCTGACAACTGACAAAAAAGAAATGTAATTAGATGTCAGTGAAAAGGAATATGGCAGGCCATGGGCTGACGTGCCACGATGGTTGTCAAGACCCTTGCCCCCCAGCTGCCAATCAAGCCTTGTTGCCCCTGTGGCATGATGGACCCACAGGGAGCCGGCAGCAGACACAGAGACTAAGGAAGCAGAGGGGTCAGTGCACCTGGGAGAGCTTTGGCCATGCCCTTGAGGATCTGAGAACTTTTCCCTGAAGGCTGGAGGGCCCCTGGGAAATTCCTCTGGCTAGTGGTCCCAAGGCCTGTGAGAAAAGTGGCCTTGGGACCAAAACCCTCAGGGACACTTGACTTACATCCTGGTCTGGCCTCCAGGAACCCTGAGATGAGAGATGATTTGCTTGATCCTCCTAAGGCTTCTTCTGAACAAGGACAGCTACCATTTCACAGAGTTCTTACTACGCAAAGGGCTATGCTAATGGTTCTTTATTAGATTATCTCACAACTGGCCAAGCCTGCCATTGTCTCCCAGTGTCTGTTTCCCCTTCGTGGGCAGCTGTGAACTGTTGTCTCCAAACCCCACTCCTGGACTCCAGCTCCCACTCCAGACGCAGGCCCGTGGTAGCCCAGAGAACCCACTTTTCCGTTTCCTTTGCTGCTAAGTTCAGCCACGTGGCACGTTCTAGCCAATGGGAAGTGGGTGGCAGAGCTGCATGGACTTATAGACCATTAAAAAAATCAGCCTCTATTTCCCATCTCCTCCTGCTGTAGGCTGCCAACGGGAGGAAGAGTCAGCTTCATGGTGGGGCAGCACGCCGGTGGGTGACAAGGCAGCAGGGTAGAAGGAATGTCAGTCCCCAGACAACCCCGTGGGGCAGAGCTTCCCTGGGCCACCCACCTCTGGACGCTTACAGGAGGGAAAAACACAGGTGTGGCTGGTTTGTTCCAGCATCTTAGCTCCTGTGCGCAGACTAATACACACCTCCATCTTTACAATCACCTTGAGAGACAGGGATGGTTTTCTTCCCATTTTACGGAGGACTTCGGGGTTCAGAGGTCAAGTGGCTTCTCCAAGTCAAAGCAGGAAGAAGCAGCAGAGCTGGGACGTCATCTTCATTTTTGGCTATGACCAAAGCTCGTGCGCTTATCTGCTACTCAGAGCTCAAGCTTCCTGACAAGAGTGTCTCTGGTGCTGACTCTGAAAAAGTTGGAAACAAGAGCCTGATGTGTCCCAAGGTGAGTGCTGGAAGCTTCCGGGATCAGGACTCCGTAAATAGGGTCAAGGTGTCGACATTTGTTATTTTTGTCCCTGCACCTCCAGTTCACGAGGTTCAAGCTGGGTGACCCCACTGGGCCCTCTGTTCCTGGCACTGGAGTTTTGGGTAGCGAAACACAAAGTCTTAAGAGCATAGAGGCCATTTGACCCGATGGCAGAACCCTGATGAGACCGTCCATAGGTCTTTGCTCCCTGGTCTCCTGGCTGCCCGAGTCCTGCCTCTTGTGAACATGCTCATCAGCCATCCCTGTCATTCAAAGAGCTCATCCCATCCCCTGAATCAATTCCCTCTTCCTTACAGTTTTCCCAGACCCCTCCCCTACAGAGCTGTTGGAGCCAAGGGCAGAGTGGGGATGGCACAGACCATGTCTAAAGATGCCATCTAGGGTCAAACCGCACTACCTGGGAGCCTGGAGCTAGACTCAGAGGCAAAAGTGGCCAGGTTAGAGCTGTGGGTGGGGGATGGGACAGGAGGCCAGGTGGGGCTACAGGGAGGAACAAGCAGGGCTGGGGGTGGGGGGTAAAGGTAGGGCCTGGGTGGGGCGGGGGGGCAGCACCTCCATGGTTCTGGGGTGTGGGTGGGTTTGGATAAAATGCTCCACCTTCACTGGGGGCTGGGATCTGCCCTGAGGCTCCTTAAGTCCTGGCACACGGACCAGGCTGGGTAAGGAAGGCCATCTTGGCTCTCACCTGCTAATTGCATCTCATGGCTCCAAAGCAGGAGTGTGGAGCCTCAGCCCAGCCCAGAGGGGAAGGCAGAGCAGTGAGGCCTCCATCCCCGCTCCAGGCCATGAAAGCAGCACTGGGAAGCACAGTTGTAAAGCACCAGAGTGACTCCCAAGAGGAACCTGGATTTATGGGGCCCCCTCACGGCTCTACCTCATTTCAGATGCAGAGACCGAGCTGGGGCATCACTCACAGAGGACAACCCCAGCCTCGGGCACTTGGGGCTGAGCTCTCACTCCAGGGGGGTGGCAGCACTGGTTGCCTCCCACCAGCTCAGCGGGCTCCACGCAATTCAGGCAGAAGGAGGATGGCAGCTTCAGGGCCTTACTCCCTGTCCCCTGGTCCTGCTCCAGGGGCCTCCAATGATGGCCCTTCTGAATCCTGAGTATCAGGGCTGACTAGTACTCTGGGGACATAGGGATATTCAGGTCTGGAACTCATTGGCCATGGGGACAGCAGAGGACAGTGGTGAAGAACCCCACTGGCTACGTCTTGGTCTGAATCCTCCCTCTGCTAAGCATCACCTGGTGACTTAGGACAGACTCACTTCCCTTCTCTGAGCTTCCCTTTCCTCATCTGTAAAATGGGGACACTGATACGTCCTCATCAGGACACCGTGCAGATGAAGGGAGACCTTTAGGCAGGTATTTGCCTCAGTTACTGGTAGCCATGATGTAATGTTGGGCATGGAATGAAAAGCTCTCCCTTTTCTTGGAAGTCACATCTGTCTACCTAATCTGTCGAGGTCAGAGAGCCATGTTTCCATGTTAGCACTGAGGGAATCAAGCCGGGAGAGGTCAGGGGACTTTCTGGAGCTGCCTGGTGGGTTGGGGGCAGGCCCAGGATTTGAGCCAGTGCTGCCCTCTCACTTCTTATTCCATCAAGCATCCGCCCAAGAAAATGATGACAAGAACGAGGGGCCTCCCTGCTGGGGCTCTTTGCGTCAGTCTCCTTGTTCCATTAACGGCTGCATTTGACCCTTAAAGGAGCCAGCTGGCCAAACAGGGTCAGGCCCTATAGACATGTCCCCATTGCAAACTGGCAGGGTGGGAACTGCGCATGTAGACGGCTGCGCTGGGCAGTGTCCAGTGAGCCTGTCACCACGGGAGCAGGTGTTTCAGCCTCAGCCTCAGCACTGCTGCCCTCTGGGGCCAGATGCTTCTTCGTCCTGGGGGCTGTTCTGGCCAGCATAGGTTGTTTGGCAGCATCCTAGGTCTCTACTCTTCAGATTCCAGTAGCATCCCCCCCTCCCCCCGCCCAACCCAGCTGTGACAAGCAAACAAGTCTCCAGATATTGCCTGATGTTCCCTGGGCGGGGATGGGGGGACAGAGTTGCCCTCCATCCCTGCTGAAAATCACTGCATGGGGAGAGTTGAAGAAAGCTTCCCAGAAGAGATTATTTTGAAAAGCAGGATGTGCAGAGGATGGTTCTGAAAAGGTCCTGAGGACGGCCCTCTTTAGTGCAGAGGACGGGAGGTGGAAGACAGATCCTACAGCAAGCCCCAGGTCTGTAAACTCACCAGTGTCCATCCCAGCAGGCTGTCACAGCCTTCCTGATAAATGGCCACCATCCTGAGAGGCCCCTGCTCTCCTGCTGGAAAATGGAGGTTGGAGGAAGATGGCCCCAGCAAAATCACCACACCTCCCTTGCAATCTTAGGAGCTCTCAGAAAGGCCTAAAGCAGTGGTTTTCAACCTTTTCTATCTCACAGCACACTTGAACCTACAGTTAAACTTCTGCGGCATACTTAAATTATGTTGATCAAAAAAGTGAAGAAAGAATACACTTATTATGCTTTGAACATCTTTCTAAAATAATTTAATTAATGATCTTCAAAAATTTGGACGGCACACCAGTTAAAAATCACTGGCCTAAGGTGAAGGGACTCGGCTAACCCCCTCACACCTGGAGCAGACCTGTACGTGCATACCTCTGGCAACAGGTATGCAGGTAACATTCATCACAACCACATGGCCTTTTTCCTGGTCTTGACTCCCTAAAGTCAGAAAAGTGAAAAATTTCCCCCACGGAGCTTGTTGAGATGCTATAGAGAGGACCTTGGGGTGCTGAAACTCCCCAAGAGGGCCGTGCTTGGCTTTAGAGGGCCGCCTGTCACGAAGGTCAGGATTCAGAGCAGGCCTCTGTCTGCCGGCATGGTTGGGTTCATTCATCCTAACGCCACGGTCCTCGCTTGTGGTTGTTTTTCTCCCCCACTTTTTCCTTTGAGATAAAATTCACAAATCATAAAATTCACCCCTTTCAGTGGTTTTTAGAATATTGC
Organism: Nycticebus coucang; assembly: GCF_027406575.1. NCBI lineage: Eukaryota > Metazoa > Chordata > Mammalia > Primates > Lorisidae > Nycticebus > Nycticebus coucang. Next base: position 10,686,175 of record NC_069801.1, on the reverse strand, counting down.
CAAGATTGTGTAACTATCACCACCGCTACCTAATTCCAGAAGGTTTTAATCACTCCATCCAAGACACCTCTACCCATTAGCAGGCATTCCTCATTTCCCCTCCTTCAGCCTCTGGCAACTCCTAATCTTCATAGATTTCTCTCTCCTGGACATTGCCCACGAACACAATCACACATGTACAGACACACATGTAGTCTGTATGTTGTGCGTGGCTTCCTTTACTGAGCATAATGTTTTTAAGGGACATCCATGTATCAGTAGTACTTCATTCTTTGACGGCTCAAAAATATTCCATTATATGGGTAGAACACATCTTGCTTATCCATCTTTCTGTTGATGGGTGTTTGGGTTGTCCGTACATTCTGGCTATTATAAATGGTGCTACTGTGAACATTCACGTCCAAGGATTTGTGAGGAACCACGTTTTCAGTTCTCATGGATACGTGCTTAGGAATGGAACTGCTGAGTCATAGGTGAGTCTTGGTTTTGAGATCATAAAACCTTGACATTTGCCACAGTAGGCTTGGGATTCTGGGCTACCCTCAATCTCTGTCATCTTCCCATCTGGCTCCCTCCGAGACTACCATCCCATTCACAACACATCCAAGTCTTGAGTCCCCATGACTCTAGTACTTTGCTAGGGATACAGATATTCTGACAGCATCTCCAAAATTCAGTGGAAGAAACATGTCAGATATTTATAACTTCAATATGGCCTTTGGGGACATCTATTATCTAATGCTGTTTCGTTAGAAGAACATGAACATATAAAAATGAACTCAGGGAAAGGAATTCTGATCAAGGTCTCCAAGGCTTCCTGTAAAATATGGTGTAAGATTTCTGAAATGAAACTAAATTGTACATTAAATTTTTTATTTTATTAAAGCCTACTTTTCAAAAAAAAAAAATGTTCTTAAGGGCCTTCCAGATAAAAGTCAAATCCACTTTTTAATTATATCCTGAGCCCATCATCACAGGAGAAATTTTGTTTTCTTGACATCAACTTGATCTGATTAAGTTAATGGTCTAGGAGGTAATAACGTCCCCTCTTTGCAGACCTGGCTCTGGCCAAGCCCATTTCTGATCATTTTAACAACTCGACTGGGTCCTCTAAAAATTAAATGGAAGTTAGCCTCAGACCTGGAGGTACTTTTCCATTCATTTACCGCCGGACCACATCAATGTTCTAAAGAGGTTTCAAGAGTTACTCCTTTCTGAATAATTTATCATAGCTAATGAAAGCTTTAAAAATCAGCTAACATGAAAGCGGAACAGTCAATCCCACAGGTGTCCCAAATGAAGCCTTTCTGGGCAGCAGAGATGAAAATACCCATTTCAATTTCTGCAGCCCCCAAGCGATTCAGTTGATGGAGTTCATCTCAACAAGAATGCTTTGCACATCTACTCTAAACACATACTGTGCAAATTAGATATAAAGTACTATTGAGAGGATGTATTAGGCAGCATGGGACGGGTTATACTGTAGTAACAAACAGGCCCACAAATGCCAGTAGTTTAAAATAACAAACACAATCTTACTGAGTCTCTGTTTCTCTAACTCTCAAAAAGAAAGTAAAGTTCATCTCTGAGGAATATTAATTTCTGCATGGAGAGGAGGATGTTTACTGACTAGCTTTATAAGTTGTTTGGATACTGAACTACTTTATTATTTTCTAGCTTTTAAGTAAAGGGCTTCATGAGACGGTGGGCTCTCCCCCAAGACAACCAGCAATGTAAAGACAGGACCATGATTTGGGGGGCTTTCCCACTGGATTTGGTGCCTTGTCCCAGGGCAAGCAGAGAACAGGTGATCTGACATTGTATAAGAGGCAGCAGAGTGGGGTGCAGACGGAGGTTACAAGCATGGGTCCAGATTCTGCCTCTGGCAATCCCAACCTGTGTTACCGCCCTGTGCCTCAGTTTCCCCACCTGTAAAGTAGAGAAAATATTACTCTATCCTTCCTGGTGTATTAGGAAGAGTAATCACATTAGTGCCTAGAAGCATCTCGAAGGGTTCCTTGGCCCATCACAGGTGCCATATCACAGTTTTCGATAAGTAAATGCTGAGAGCTGGTACCTTTTGATTATTTAAAAATAATCCTTTTAAGGATTGTTTCATTAAATCCTCGCAATGAATCAATGTAGTAGCTATACAAGGCCCATTTTTCAGATGAGCAAACTGTGACTTGGAGACTTGCCTGGGCTCTGATAACTAATCAGGGGTGAAGCCAAAATCTGAACCTGGCCCTTCCCAACTCTAGGGTTGACGCTCTGTGCTTAGAAGCTATAGACCCTCTATTTGCAGAATAGACTAAAAAGAAGAAAAAAGGCTGGTGAGATAAGTAATAGGCCTGAGCGAGACTGCGCTCCCTTTCCCTGATTTGAAGTGTTGTGAGCTCCATACTGTGTTCCCTCACCTGTTCACACCCTGGGTTCCAAAGTGCCCTATGATCCCTTCCTCAACTGGCTTCCGAGAGTCTCCCACACCGTTCCTCCCCTTAGCACATCCTGGAAAAAACCCTGCTAAGTGAAGAACGGCACTGCCCTGTCCCTTTCTCCCTCTGCGTTTGCTACCCTAGTGGCCACCAAGAGGGCCACAGAGCTCACATCACTGCTGCCAGTGACACTGCCTCCGTCTGCACATTTGGGCATTTTCCTTGCACAGCTTGCCTGAGAGCTGCTGTCACCACTGAGCTGACCCGGGTCTCACTTCTCTTTGCACAGTCATGCGACAGAGACGGGGGCAGGTCACACCATCTGTTGGAATCTCTTTCTTCCTTCAGTAAAGGTGGTGTCTTTCTTAAACTCACCTCACTAATTTCTTGCTCCTTCAGGGGACAGGGGGTGAGGTCTGCTGAAGTTACGTCAAAGCCAGTACAGTCTTTCCACCCCTGGGGGGGCAGTGCTGCAGATCTAGGGATGTGTGGCCTTTTGCCCCTTGGTAGATAATGGTCAGCAATTCTGGTTGACACTCTGGGGACGGCTGCCGAGGTTTCATTTCGGATGCCGTGGGAATTTTTAGGGATTTCCACATCTTCGTTGCTTCCTGTCTGGGTTAGATTGAAGGCAGAAATCCCCCCCGGGGTTTCCACGAAATGAGTGACCCTCTTACTGACTCTTGACCACCACTCTCACAAGAGATGCTTACGATAACCTTGGGGGTGTGGGTTGGGTCTAGGAGGCCACCTCCAAATCAGGCTGTGTCCTTAGGAGCCTGGGACAGGAGAGCAGAAGCTCGGGGTGAGATTTCAGCAAATGCCACTTATATAACTGCTCATGAACAAAAGGTCAGGCGTATGATTACGTAGAAAAAAACCAATTTTGTTTTTAATTTCCTCAGGTGGAGGCTGCAGGCTGTCTGGCTTCATAAGGTGCTGATGGGCGGGAGCAGCCTGGGACAGGGAGCCACACAGAGGGCACCCTTGGGGGCTACCTAGGGGGTCCTGCACCTCAAGAGTCTCAAAGTCATTTGTTTCCATGTAGGCAGACATGATTACCAGCAACCACATGACATAAGCTGGACCCTGTTTAGATCCATCTTGAGCCACAGAGAAAGCTCTTACCAGGAAGAATAAAAGCAAATGTTTATCGAACACTTAGTCTATGCCATGAGCCATTCTAAGCAGAGACACACTCACTTAATCACCACAGTAGCCCCATAAGCAGGTGGGCAGATACAGAGAGAGGGCAGATAATTTGAGGTCACAGAGCTAATGCAGGGAGGCAGGGTCCAAACCCAACTAGTCTGGCTCTAGGTCCTCAACCCCTAACTTCTAAAGGGCATGGGGCAGAGGGATGCAGAAGTCAGCCACGAAGCCTAAGGACACGCTCTGAATGTGTTAAGAGTCTCCTCAAAGGAGGCTGGGGAGGCCTGGTGTGGTGGCTCATGCCTGTAATCCTCAGGAGGCTGAGATAGGAAGATCACTTGAGGCCAGGAGTTCAAGAACAGCCTGAGCAACACAGTGAGACCCCATCTCTACAAAAAATACAGTAATTAGCCAGGACCGCACTTGTCGTCCCAACTACTCAGGAGGCTGAGGCAGAGGATCACTTGAGCCCAGGAGTTCGAGGTTGCTGTAAGTTATGATGATGCCACAGCACTCTGTGGGTCTCTGAGGCCCCCCCGTCAAACCTGTCCTTCCTCTGTCCACCAAAGGCAAGCTACCCCCAGAGATCCTATCACTGAGACTCAATTTCCTCAGCCATCATTTCCTTCCAAGACCACTGCAGTGGGTCTCCTAACAGGTCCATGACTCCAGGTTGTCCTCCTCCCTGTCACTGTGGCGGGGAGGGGTCTATCCCTGTCCTGCTGAAAGCCATCAGGAGCCCTCACCACTTTGGCACAGCACACACAGACTTCCCTATCCTGACCTCTACCTCCTCCGGCTGCCTTCCTAATGCAGTCACACCAACCACACCCCAGAGTTGAATGCATTGCACTCTCCCTGCCTCTGAGCCTTTGCACATGCTGTTCCTCATACTTGGCACACCTTTCCCTGTGTCCTCTGGCTCCTCACAATGCTAAGGGTCTTCTCCCTGTGGAAGCCACCTGACTTACAGGTAGAGGTCAGAAATGCTCTGAGTTTCCACTGCATCTGGGAGATGGCCACAGAGTTTTTCTCAGTGTCACTGATACTCTTGTCTGCTTGCCTTAATGAATGACCATGGGACTCTCACAGGTAGGGCTGCTAGCTCTTGTGTTTTTACTTCCTTACCCCTCGGCATGGTATCTGGCACACAGTAGTTGATTAATAAATAACCACTAACTGAATGAAGGAGTGGATGGCCACCCCTGGATGATCTACCTTTCCACCCAGGTGGCAATTCTGAGTCATGTCCACCATGTGACAGCCGCCGGCAGTCCCGTGCTTAGGTGGGTGGCGGTGGGGAAAGGTACGGGAGGCAGGAGGAACATGAAAGGGGCCGGAGCGGGGGTTTGAAAGTGTAGCCACAGTCATGTCGATTGAAGTCCCCAAAGCACTGACCAAGGTCACGCTGGCTAATGTAGCTGCTCCTCTGCAAAGGAGAGTTCCACCCCCGTGGCCGGCAGATCACACAGCAGCGACAGCGATCCCACAGCTGCTGCTGCCGGAATCACACGTGCAGGTGAGAGTGAAGCAGTGTGTGCTCGGAGAGCAAAGGCCGGTGGCTCCTGCCTCCTGCCCTGGCACCATGCCGGGGAGGCCGGGAGCCGTTCTCTATGCCAGGATGTTCCGGAAGCCTGCCCAGCTCTGCTGCCACTTCGGCTTCTGTGTTCTCCTGGCGACTGGGTCCACTCTCGCCGTCCTCAGTGGACATCCAGGGCATTTTCACGGCAGTGTTATCAGGTGCTCTATGGGCAAGTTGAAAGAGATGATGGGGGACCAGAGACAGGTGTGGGGACTAGGGTGACATTGCTCTACCCCAGTCTGATAAGTGGAGTGTTGGTTCCTGGGCCCACTAGTGCTGAGGAGGGCATTTGGGATGGGGACACAGGCCCGTCAACAGGCAAGATTGGAAATCCAGGGTCATGTCAGGGTGAGCCCCTAGGTGGTATTTTGGGACCGAGGAAGAAGTAAGCAGAGCTGTTCCAATATGGAAGTGGTGATGACTCAGCCACTGACCTGGCCCCCCCACTACAAGCTCTGCTTCTCGATGGTGACATCTTAATAAAGCACCCCAGGAGAAAGGCTGTCCGGCAGATTAATGGTGACAGGACAGAGTTCAAAGCAGGCTGGCATCTGATGATTTAGAAGCATCTCAAGGCCGTTCTGAGCACTGGGCTCTCTGTTAAGGGCAAGGTGAGCAGAAGAGGGAACGTGCAAGACAGGATGAGGCTGGGAAGGAGAGGAAGCCGCGGGGATGCAATCCAGGCCTGGTCTCTCCCTCACCCCCCACTCTACTTGACCTAGACCTAGTGGGGAAGACCACCAGGCGACAGCCATTCGGACAATCAAATGACTTCCAACCAATGATTAAGGTTAACAAAAAGCCCCTTCCCTATTTAGGATGCTGTGAACTTTCTGGAACCAGATAGTGGTGATGGCTGCACACCTTGGCGAACATGCTAAAAATCACCGAATCGTACACTTTAAAATGGTGAATTTTACGGTACATGAATTATATCACACTATCAAAAGTGGGAAATGTCCCTTTATTCCATCTATATCCCAACCTGGGTCAAGAAATTCAAGGAACCAAAATATGGCAAGTGGGTTACAGGAGACCAAAATGTGCAAAGAAAGGAAACCAGCAAAATAATCCTTTGAAAAATGGTGGTGAGATGGTGTCATCTACTGGATGCCTGGAGCAGCCTGCAGCCAGGGCAAAAACTTCAGTTAAGCAAAAACCCTTACCGTGAGCCAGATACTGTCTCGGCTTCAGGGATGTAAAATAAATAAATAAATAAATAAATAAAGAGATGAGATCCCTTGTCTTTGGGGTAATGTGGGAGAATAAGGTAAGAGGTACCTTGTGCATGGGGCAGAAAGCACCACAGGCAGTGGGGAAGGAGGTGGTTTAGTTCTCAGGAAGCTCAAAGGAAGGCAAAGTCCCATCGGTCACAGGGACCAGGACACAAGACGTGGAGAATGCAGAATCAGGGATGGACTTGGAAGGCTGCTGAGTGTCCTGATGGTGCTGGTGGGGGGCTCCCAGGGCGGTCCAGGTGGAAGCTCGGGGGGGGGGAAATAGCAGGTGTTTGACTGTGTCCGTGCAGGAAGGCATGAAGCAGCTCAGGAGCGGTGGTGAATAGAGTGGTGTTGACACAGGCCTCATGGGACAGGGTCTTAATCAGAGGTGTCTTTCCCCATCTCTGGGGTGGCTGTGGTTGCTTGTACATAGCAAAGCAGACAAGGTTTGTTCCTAGGAGCCGTCCCCACAATCCCATCCACCAGATTCCTGGCATCCTCCTGTCCCCAAAGCCCTTGACCTTGGCAGGCTCATCCTCTGGAAGGTGGTCAATGAACATCAGATGAGGGGATGGATAAGTGCAGGAGACTTTTGTCCCCATATCAGTATCCCATTCCTCCAGGATTCTGCTAGGAAAGAGCCAGATTGCTGATCACGTGTTCCCAGGAAGGCATTTCCGGAAGTTAACAAGTACGCTCTCAGATAAGATGACTGTATGTATAAAGGGACACTCCAGAGGACGTCTTAACCCAGGGGATTCTGATGGTGGCATCTCAGGATGTTGCAGACATCAGAAGTATCTGTCCACACAGCACAGATCACGCCTGACACATGCCCAAGTATCTTAAAGCTGAGGCAAGTGCAGTAGAAAAGCCATCTCTGGCTTGGCAGGTGAGTGTCGGGAGCAGCAGAGTCACCACGGCCAGGCCTTTGGGTCGTAAGCTTTGAAGGGGCCCCTCTGGGACCTGGTGCTCTAGGGTCTACGGGTCTCGATGCATCTTTTATTCATGTAGACAAATGCCGGGAGCTCACAGTCCATCACGCTAACAGCCTGATGGAGGGGAAAGAAAACCTCACAAGTGTCTGTGGAGCATCAATCTTCTTGGACAGAGACTGTTCTTGAAGGTTTCGTGAGCAGCCTCTCCATGAATTCAATTTACCTACTCCAGCTTCCCTGAAGCGCCCTTAGTATTTGTGGTTAATCACAATTCATTTGAGCTAGAGATTTATCTTCCCTGCCCCACTCCTGTTGGAGTCCAAACCATCTTTTTCCACCTGCCACATATTTGTCTTCTGGCTGCACTCCTGGAGGGAGAGATCTGAGGAGTGGATGAGGTGGGACCCCCAGAGTTAGCACCTGCCCATCCCTAGCTCAAGGGGCTGGGGGTGGGACAGTAGCACAGAGGCAGGGTTGGCCCCCTGGGCACTAGACCTGTGCAGGTACATGGGTCTGCACGGTCAGAAACACCCTGCACTTGGGTTAGTGCTGGGCTATTGCCATCTGAAATTCTTAATTTTTTGTATAAGGAGTCCCGTGTTTTCCTTGTCATATTAGGTCCCCCAGATTATGTAGCTGGTCCTGCACAGAGGCCTGGCTCTCACTGCCTGGTTTTCTTCTGGGCCAGTGGCTGACCTTTCAAAACTGTTGAATCATTGATAATGAAGCTTTTGTTGAATTGGTTCCTCTGGCTTTCTCCTTATTTGCCTGACCTGGTTCGGGCCTCACCACCGATTCTCTGGGCTACTGTGGGCTCCTGACAGCATCCCTCCCTCCAGAGCAATGTAGGTCCACAGGGCAGTTGTGCAGTATGCCTGTGGGTAGGGGGTGCACCTAGGATACACCTCAAAGGGTCACTGGAGTGCCACACTATTCCACGGGAATGATACTTCTGGAGTTGTGCAAGGCAGAGGCTTTACAAAGTAGCTGTTAACCACAGTGACAGCCAACATTAACTAACTTCATATTAGATTCCAGGTCTTGTACTGAGTACTCTACAAGCATTTGTTCAAAGGTTTAATCCTTACAACAATCCCAGAAGCAGTTAGTAGTCCTGTGGTCATCTTCAAGATGGGAAAGGTGATGCTTCAAGAGATTAAGCAGAGCATATAGCTGAGAGCCAGGATGCCAGAATCAAGATCCTAGGTTCAAATGCTAGCTTTATTACCAATTGCATCTTAATTTCGAGCAAGTTATTCAACATTACTATGTCTTAGTTTTCCACCTACAATATGGGAGTAATAAGAAAAATACTGGCCAGGAATGGTGGCTCACACCTACAATCCTAGCAATTTGGGAGGCCAATGCAGGAGGATGGCTTGAGGCCAGGAGTTTGAGACCCGACTGAGCAAGAGCAAGACCTCTTCTCTACAGAAAATACAAAAATTAGCTGGGAATAGTGGTACACGCCTCTAATCCCAGCTACTTGGGAGGCTGAGGCAGGAGGATTGCTCAAACCCAGGACTTTGAGGTTGTGCTGAGCTGTCATAGCACTGCACTCTAGCCCAGGTGACAGAGTGAGGCCCTGCCTAAAACAAATAAGCAAACAAACAAAAAAACAGAAAAAGAAATGCTTAATTTCATAGTAGTGTAACCCAAGGATTAAAAGAGTCAATATAGATATTTAACTGCTAAATGCAATATATACGTTAACATCTACCATATGCTAGGCATATATTGACTATTATTAATACTGCTAAGGTCACATAGGTACAAAGTGGCCAGAATCAAACTTGAACTCAAGAGAAGCAGAACCCTGTGTCTGGGAGACTAACCACTAGCCCGCACCGTCTTCCAGGAAGGGAACCATGAAATAGCACATAGCAAAGCATGCCTAATTCAGTCTCAGTTTAAAAAAGTTTGGTGTCAAGAGTTGGAAATTAATAAGCAGAAGAACATGATTCAAAATGTTAACTCTTATCCCTAAATGTATGCTGTTCATTAGCTCAGAAATCGGTCATTTCACCTCCCTTCTAATGGCACTTCACTATTGACTAGAAAATTCACCCTGGCCTATTTCTGTAGGGCAGCAATATTGTTACAGTACGAGATGTCAGCACCACATCCTTCTTTTAAATGTGTTGCGGGAGTGAGGAGAGAGTGCCTGGGTTATCTGAGAATTACAGGGTGTGGGAATTGTTCAGACACCACTGTATACAAAGGTATTTTTTTTTTCTTTATCCTGATTTAGTAAGTGGGAAAGGGAGCAAGTGAGTGCATTTTAAAGACAGGCATCAGGTTATTTAGATCCAGAGCTGTGGCCTTTCTAGGTAAATGGCAGATGAAAATGAAATGCACTCACGGTGGCTCCATATTTGAGCATGATTTTCTTGCAATCCATTCAAGGTGCCAAATCGCCACGGCCGGTTAGGCTCAGTGTGAGGTTCCAGCTCTATGTGCTCACAAAGGACATATGATTGAGGAAGTGTGCGCTCCAAATTACCTGTGATCCCGGCAAAGAGCTGATGAGTCCAATGCCATAGGCAAAAATCCCGCTGCCGCTCCAAACTACTGCTGACCTTGAAGCTAATGACAGCACTGCCCAGCTTGGAAAATATTAACTACAGAGTTACCAGTGGGAGCGGGCCTCTGAGCCCTAAATTATTAATAATTAGTAGCCAGGACTGCAGGTGCACAACATACAAATGACAAGAAAGTACATCAGATTTAGCCTGTTGTAAGGAAGAGCTGGGGGGTTAGGCCAGGTAGGAACTTATTTGATTAAATAAGTGATTCAATAGTAAGAATTATAATTACGATGATAAGAACTCTTTTGTTGAGCACCTACCATATGCTCGGCATTTTGCTAAACACACTAAGGATATTTTAGTCCTAACGATCATCCTGCAAGATCATCATTACTGCCACTCCTATTTCACAAATGAGGAAACAAGTTCAGAGATGTTGAATAACTTGTCACAGAGATGAGAAGTGACAGGGGTGAGGTTTCAATCCACAGATGGGTGGCTTGGAAGCCTTTGTCTTTCAGTCCATCACTGTGCAGTGTGCTATCATTATTTTTTCAGTACTGAGCTCAGCTACGTAGTAAGCAACATCGTTGATACTTATAACAACACTAAAAGCAATAAGAACAATTACAAACGCTAAGAACTGAATGTACATTATTTTACGTTCACAACAATTCTCTAAGAAAGCTATGAGTTTCATCTCCATTTTACAGATGAGGAGAAAGAGGCTTTGAAAGGGGAATATGGTATCCTTGGCTATATTCCCTGAGGCATCCCTTACAGCCACAGGGCCGCCATGTTTGTTCCCTATGACTCTTAAGCCACAGTTGATTAGTTCCCAAGTGACCATCTGACCCAAACCGGCCGATAAGATTCTTTCTCTTAAGAACCTGAACTGAGAGACACAGATCCTGGCCCTACTTGCAGGCTGAGCTTGGTCAGTGGCGAAGTTCCCCAGGGAAGGTCAAAAAGGTTCTTCCATGGTGGTCATGGGGGGTGCCCTGCTTACTGATTTTCTTGAGGCTCAGCTGTCAACTTTTTCTGGAGTCCATGAGACCCACCAATGTTCCTCCAATAAATTCCTTTTTTTACTTAATTTTGCTCACTTTGGTCCTCCTGCAGCCAAGTGAATTAGTTCACAACCACCGCCACTAGTTAAGCACTTTCTAGAAGCTTGACGTTATGTGCTACCTGTTGATGTGTTAATCTCTCAATGTGCCTCCATGGTATTATCTCATTTTATAGATTAAAGAAAAATCTAAGTAGTCAAATTGATATTGACATCAAGATGTATTTAACTTCTAGAACTCCCTATATCTAATTCTTGGCTGCCTGGAAAGGCTGTCCTTGGGCATGGTGACATCATGCCAGCCCAGCACTGGCATTTTATCCCTGCTGGTTCTAGAATTGCCCTTCTCTAATTTGTTGGTTTGTCTGGTCAGGAGCAGACTTTGAGTGTCTTTGGGTGCTGTTCCTGGTGCCTCACCTTTAATCCAGGGAGAGAGGAGGCAGCCCTGCAGAAAGTTCGAGCCTCTCCATCCCTTCTGTGATGTCAACTTATCTAAGCTACTTAGATAAGCTACTAACTTATCTAAGTTTCCAGGTATTCCAGGTGAGCAAACACTGACCTAGATATTTTGGGGAACAGATGTGATTAAAGCCCACAGTTAGCTTTAAATGAAGATAGTCCTAGATAATCAAGGTTGACCTGGTCTTCTCAGTCGAAAGGCCTTAAGAGCAGAGCTGAGGTTTCCTTGACGAAGGAGAAATTCCACCTGCGGCAGCACCTTCCCCCCCAACCTCCACCACTTGCAGGAGAGTTCCAGCCTGCCCTTTCTGCCTGCCTGCCCTACAGATTTCACACCTGCCTCAGCAGTCCACCCCATCACCTGAGCCCGTTCCTTACAACAAATCTCTTAATATACATTTCCCATTGGTTCTATTTCTCTGGCTGAACTCCAACTGGTATAAGCTCCTTAGGGGCCCCTGCTGCCCACAGGGGAGAACTCCACCCTTTAGCATGGTGTCCACCCAACTCTCTAGCATGGTCCTTGTGACCTGACTTATCACACTCTCCCTGGCTCCAGACTCAGCTTCCCGTCTCTCCACCCCCATCGCTCCTCCCAACACACTCCCCACCAGGCCAGTCTCCTGCCTGATTAACAGAAAATGCCTATCCCAAAGCCAGGACTCAGCTCCTGCCCACCTCCTTGTGGGGCCAACCCTGACTTCTTTGGGCAAGGCTGAGTGTTCTTTTCTTGGATGGAAGCTGATGGTTTAAATCAACAGCAGCAGAATCATTTTTGAGCAATTTTTCTCTTTCCTTGGCTTAGGACAGAGAGCATTGTCTTTTCAGCTCTTATCTCTAGGGTCTGGCTCAGGATGCAACACACAAATACATTTTTGCTCACTAAGTGAATAAATGAATAAATGCAGCCTTCCATGCCTAGGTCCTGGTTTTGCAGAAGGGATGTTCTGGAGCAGACCCTGGCGTCTCAGGGTCACCTTGAAGGACAGTTGGCATTTATAAGTTCTCCACCCATGGGCTCTTTCTCTTTGCAGTGACTCAGTCTGCAAAAGGAGCCCCTGCTGGTGAGATTTCTCTGGCCTCCCTGCCTGGCTTTGGGCTCCATTATTAGGATGAATTCCTACATGACCTTTAAGATTAAAACTAAATGTTCTGATCTCTCCCCAGACAGGTATTAGGAACTGGAAATGGCATTTTGCAGGGATTATGTTGAATAGCAAACTCCAAATATCAGCCTCATCACATTCTGACATGTGACAGCCAATCTGAACTGCAGCTACACAGAGCATGTCAGGGCCGGCCGGCCTAAGGGCACAGCGATTTTCTGTTTTCCCACTGGCTCCGGTGGCCATGCCTCCCCAATCTTCTGAGAAGCTACCATCCAAGGAAATGAGACCTGAGTCCTTGATGTTGCCTTTGTGAGCTTGGGACTACTACAGAGAAAAGAGTTATCTGCAAATAAAGGTTAGCAGTTGTGTCAGGAAAAATTAGCCCTCTGCAGATGCTGCCAGGCCTGCTGCCATAATCTGTAATGAAAACATTTGCAGCGAGGTGGGGTGGGGGGATGACTCTACTCGGGGATTCCTCCGGCGACTCAGAGAAACCACAAATGGCCTTAATCAGGAAATGTACAATGAGTTCCTAAATTTGGATTCCTCTGATTAAAGGGAAAAACCTAAATAGATCATGGTTTCCATAGACACCCAGGTATATGTATTATTGCTTTTATAAGCCTTTTATAACCCAAATGAGGGAACACACTTTTACCCGTGGTCCAAGGTTGCTGGGGAGGTGCAGCTCAGAGACAAGCCACGGCTCACCTGGAAGCAGCCACTCACGGATGGGGTGAGAGAGGAGGGAAGTCCTATCCTCGGGGTTACAACCACCAGTTCCCACTAGTGATAACTGTGATGGGAATAACAGCAAACGAATCTAGGGCATTCTTTCTATGTACCAAACACAGTTGTAAACCTTTTCCAAAAGGTGCTCTTTTTGTCCATTTTATGGCTGTGGGCACTGAGGCCCAGGGGAGGTGATGGGACTTGCGCAAAGACATAGAATTAGCAGTGCTGGAGTCACAACTGGGAAGGAAATTCAGCCCATTTGGGAAGTTCCCATTATGGGAGATTTATTACAGCATCACTGGGGGCTGAATTAACAGTAATTTAAAAGTAACAATAGCTTACCTTCACGGAGCAGGTTTATGTGCCAAGGGTTCTGCTAAGTGTTTTTCATGCATTAATTTATGATTCATTCTCCGAACACACCGAGGAGGGGGATGTTATTATTCCTATTTTATGGATGAGGAAACTGAGGCACAGAGTGTCGCCTTGTTCTGCTAATGGGTTTTAAAGGCACAAATTATGGGAGGAGCTGAATAGCCTCTAAGTCGATAACATCCAACCTTGAATTTGTCTGAGGATTGAGAAGACGCCTCCTGTCTGCTTCCCTCAGCTTTCAACATCCCCATGTGCTGTTATAAATTAGGCCAAATCACAGCTGTTTAATTTGCATACAGCTCCTCGTTCATAAAGGCTGCTTGAGCACACATGTTTATAGTTGTAAACAGCCCCTTCCAAAGTTGACCCCATGCTTAGAAAACATAGTAATTCACTTTAAAATCTCGCGCCTTAAAAGAATTTTTTAAAAATGGGGGTATGATTTCTCACCACTTGAAACTGAGGTTTTTGCTTTTTAAGGGATGTTATTTACTCTCTGGTTCCGGCAGTTCTTTCCCTGCTCCGCCCAGCAGACTCCGGGCTCCTGTAACTCCAGCTGCAGGAAATAGTTTGCTTTTCCAGAGCACCAGACACTCTGAGCTTCTCTTCTCCTCCGTTTCCAAGTCAAGATAAAAAATACTTTTGAACTTTAAAGTTTTATCGGTTTATACCTCAGTCAATAGCAGAGTTCGGGACTCACCCCGTTCCTGGCTGGTGATCATTCATCATTGTCCCTACAAGATCAGAAGGAAAATCAGGCACCATTCACACCCTTGAGCCCCCAGAGCGTGTCTGCCACCCTGCTAAGCACCGTGTACTTTTAAATTTCCTTTTGCTTGAGCATCCTGAGTCTCTGTCGTAATTGTTAAATGTCCGGGTCCCGTGAACGAGCCAAGAAGTTTATTTATGGTATCTAGCTTAATTTTCACACCAACCCTATGGGCAGGTTCTAATTACTGTCTCCATTTGACAGATGAGAAACTGGAGGCTCAGACAAGTTCTGGAACTTGCCAGGCCCTGCAGGCAGCGAGTGGGAGGACATGGGTTCATCCGTTCACTCAACAGATGGTTCTCAGGCTAACGAAGGGATAAATGAACACATAAACAAGCCTTCCACGTTTTCCAGAACGGAGGCGGCTCTGTCAACCTGCAAAGAAAAGAGGTCGTTGGTGCTGAAATGTACGCCAGGGAGGCTGGGAAGGGACAAGACAGCCAGGGAGAGTCTCTCTGAAGACACGATATTTCAGCTGAGGCCCACAAGACCAGGCAGAGAAGCTATGCAAAGAGCAAAGATTGGGTCAAGGCTTGGAGGCAGAGACAGTGTCAAGTTCAAAAGCCCTAAAGGAGAAATATGTTTGGCTCAGAATTGGTTCTGATGCCCTAAAGCCTTTCCATAGTCTAAAGGCTCCCTCTTGGGATTTCTACAACACACGGGATAACATCAAGACCTACCTCTGGGTTTGCTGGGAAGAATTAATGAGATAAAGCTTGTCAAGCACTTAGCAGTGAGTCTGACACGAACAAAATGTTGCCTGTTACTGCAAATCATCATTAACCCCAGGTACACTGCAATTAGCATCAGCAATGAAGGCGATCACAGATACCCATCACCAGCACTGCAATATTTCTTGAAGAGGAGTAAACTTTGTGCGTGGTGTTTGCCTGTCACTTTGGAGACCTCAGCTCCCCCCCACCCAAAAAGTTGAACGAATTCTCTGTAGAAAGATTGGGTTGTTCAGAATACAGAGTTCCTTAATCCCAGTAAAAAATAACATAGCCAAACCCTTTCCAGGAACTATTCAGAGAAGAGAACTTGTCAAAAGGAAATGAACAAAATGCACAGCAGATAATCAATAATCATCAGCCCAGGAGATCAAAAAGAAAGCGATTTCCAGGCAGACCTACATCTCCTTTGATCAGTATTTCTGGGAGATCAGGGGCCAATGCCAATTCTTGATGGTTCTTTGTTTCAGAGGTAAGTATATTCCTGAACTGCCCACAACAAGGGGAAAGGCCTGTTTGTCATCTAGAACATCAGTAAAGGCCCAGAAGAGTTTGGGCATGCCCTCAGAAGCTTCTGGGCCTACCCACCAATATTAAGGCCTGGGAGCCCAAAGTCACCAGGAATGCTCCAAAGGGAAGCCCAAGGAGCCCACCCTGCCTTTTAGTGGCAGAAAACACAAAAGAGGAATACATTCTGCGGTCCAAAAGAGGCCAGAACTCTTGCCTGCCAAACTAATCAGGAGATTTGATGAGGTAGGTTGTATTTCCAAAGATAACTGCCATGGTATTTCCCATCCCACATTTGGGAAGTGGCCTCTTGGGGAGGTGGAAATTTCTCCCTCCTTGGATTTGGTCAGTGGAATACAGGGGAAGTGACACTGGGTAACTTCTGAGGCTGAGCCTTGGTCACTGGAGTATTGATTGACTCTTGGCGTTCATCACCATGCAAAGGAGCCCCAGTTTGTCACACGACAAGAGCCATGTGCAAAGAAAGAGAGGCCTGAGGCCGCCCAGTCTTCCATTCAGGTGCCAGACCCCTGAGTGAGGCCATCATGGATATTTCGGTCCAGCTGCCATCTGAATGCAACCCGTGAGAGAGAGGACCCTGCTGGCTCCTGATTCCATATGGAGCAGAGAAGCCCAGTCCACTTTGCTAGAGTCCTTGACCTACAGATCTATATGCAAATAAAATGATGGTTGTTTTAAACCATTAAGTTTTGGGATTGTTATGCAATAGAAGAGAGCTAAAACATCAGACAACCAGTACCTTTGATGTGGATGGGCCTTGGGGACTTCCTGAGGACCTTGTGGGCAGGAGGGGTTGTGATTCAAAGGGGCAGTGCGTTCTACCTCCAGAAATACAGTTAAGAGAGTTTCTCCTTACAAGTTCCTCTGGGCTCAAGATGGCCAGGAAGTTCATTTGAGCAGTTTGTCACTGGGTGAAAGCATATTGCTTTTCACAAGGGTCTCACTCAAAGGATTCTGAGCACCCTTGGAAGTCCAGCTGCAGGCTGAGAGTGGCCCTAGGTGCATTCACAGGGCTTATGGGGTGCTGTTCTTGGGAGGCTGGCTCAGCAGAGCCCAGCAGGGGGACTCACGGTCCATGGGGTGGGGAGCAGGGAGAGAGAGGAATAAACTTGTACTAGATAAACAGGTAGGATCATTTCAGCTCTGGAAAAGTGTTCTGAAGGTGAAAGAGGACCACATCTCAGCAGTGCCCACAAGGGGGAAGAGGGCAGAGAAGGCCCTGCTGGGATGTTTAAAGTCAGCCATGAGTGACCGTAAGTAGCCAGGTGACAAGAAGGTCCAGGGGGAGAGAGTTCCAGAAGGAGAACTCTCCAGAAGTTCCAGAAGTATGAGTTCCAGAGAGTTCCAGAAGGATGCAATGGCAAAGTCCCTGAACACACCTGGCTGGTTTGAGGGACAGGAAGAAGGTGCTAGAAGGTAAGCAAAAAGAGAAGGGCGAGAGAAGGGAGACTGGGTGAGGATGGAATGCTTGCAAAGGGGTTCAGAGCAGGTCTTCTACCTCTTTATTAGGTATTTAAAAAAATTTCTTCTGTGCAGGATTCTGCCTTACCCCGCTTCTCTTCCCGCAGCGAGGATGGGGGCAGCAGGAAGGGGAAGGTCACGTGGGTGGGAGCCAAGAATTTGGGACGATCCAGTCACTTCTGGGCTCCTTTGCACATGGTCAACTCCTGCTAGGACAGGGAGCTGGCATGTGGCTTAAGACGTTTGCTGGGATCCTTACTCTCCACATTTTCTAGCCTCGAAGTTGGTTTTTCCTTCTGTTTAGGGGAAGCAGAGAACTGTTTCTATTTTGTAATTTCTCAAAGATCAAAAAATGCATGTTTCTCTCTCAACATCAGGGACTTGGTTCTTTTCAACCAACTACTTTGAACATTCAATTTCCTACATTTGACCACTTTTTGTCTGATGGTAATGAGAGAATTATAACTGGGACTTTGGAGATGTTTTGCTAGTTTCTTTTTTAAACTCCAGACTAAAGTCTGTCCCTTCCACCTGACTCTACCCTCCAGGGCTGCTGGGTTGTATAGCTCCAGGGAAGACATTCACACTGTAGTCTAAGTGATGGCACCCCCACCCCCCAGAGACCTGCACACCCCATGGAACCATCATGGTGGCTCCCTGTTTCAGCAAGTGGTGCGTGGTTCCCTGTCTCAGTGAGTGGTGCCAGCTCCTTGTACTTTCTCAAAACAGCCAGCCCCTCTGTCTCCTTCAGTCGATCAACAACCAAGTTAGGCTGATTCTACCTTTTAAGTATTTACATATCTTTGTTATTAACCCGAATCTCTAACACTGCATCCTAAAGTCTAAGTCACCACTCTATTTGCCTAGGAACGTATATTAGCTTCAAAACTAGATCTCCCATCCACCCTTGACTTTGTCCAAGAAGTTCTCCACATTTTAGCTGGAGAGATCTTTTAAGATGCAGATGATCAGGCCTCATTTTTTTATTTTATTTATTTTTATTAAATCATAGCTGTGTACATTAATGCAATCATGGGGTACAATGTGCTGGTTTTATATACAATTTTAAATATTTTCATCAAACTGGTTAACACAGCCTTCATGACATTTTTTTAGTTATTGTGTTAAGACATTTATATTCTACACCTAGTAAATTTCACATGTACCCTTGTAAGATGCACCGTAGGTGTGTTCCCACCAATTACCCTCCCTCCATCCATCCTCCCCTTTCTCCTCCTGTCCCTTTCTCCTTTCCCCATATTCTTGGGCTATCATTGGGTTATAGCTTTCATATGAAAGCTATGAATTAGTTTTATAGTAGGGCTGAGTACATTGGATACTTTTTCTTCCATTCTTGAGATACTTTGCTAAGAAGAATACATTCCAGCTCCATCCATGTAAACATGAAAGAGGTAAAGTCTCCATCTTTTTTAAGGCTGCATAATATTCCATGGTGTACATGTACCACAATTTATTAATCCATTCGTGGATCGATGGGCACTTGGGCTTCTTCCATGACTTAGCAATTAGGAATTGGGCTGCAAACAACATTCTGGTACAAATATCTTTGTTATAATGTGATTTTTGGTCTTCTGGATATATACCTAGTAGAGGAATTGTAGGATCGAATGGCAAGTCTATTTTTAGATCTCAGGCCTCATTCTTGTTTAATCCTCTGTCACTTTCTCTTCCTCTTGGGCTGAAGTCCAAACTCTCATCAGGGCCTACTGCGGGGTGATCTGGCCCCAGCCGCCTCTAGCTCTACCCAGCCTATTGTTCTCCGTGATCTCTTGGCCCCAGCCATCTGGACTTTTCTTTGCAGCTCTGGTTCACTCTGCCTCAGGACTTTTGCATGTCCAGCTCCCGTTGTCTTCCACTTTTGCAGTTCACTTGGCTTTATCCCTGCTCAACCTCCAGGACTTGGTTTATACGTCACCTGCTCAGAAGGGCCATCCCTGACCTCTAAAATTCAGTTACACCCTGATACTTAGGCTCTTACAGCCTGGTCCCAAACCCAGCATATTCAGTTACTTCAACACCTACCTATCCCTCCCGTCCTTAGCCAGGAAGGAGTCTGTAAGTTACCACTGGAACCCCACTGCCAATCTGCAGCAGAGGGTCACAGCATGAACAAACAAATGAAGGATGGGAGTAAGTTTCACGCATTCATGTAAACACCAGTTAGGAACCTACCGTTAGTAGGACATTACCCTGGGGACCTGGAAGGGTAAAGGCCTGACTGAGATACAGTCTACACACTCAGAGAACCTTCCAAACCTCAAGTCCGTTTCCGTAGTTAGCAGCAAAGGCGGGTCTAAAGGGCTAAGGCTTCGAATGGGCTCCTTACCTCATAATTAGTTAATTCATTAACTCGGAAGCTTTTACGGAAAGTCAACTAGCTGTGAAGAATTCTGCAAGGCTCTAGGTGAGAGGGAGCAGCAGCACTTTGGTCACATTCAACTTGATTGGGTGGCATTTTAAAAAATTTTTTTATTAAATCATGGCTGTATACATTAATGCACTTATGGCCGTGGTTCTCAACCTTCCTAATGCCGTGGCCCTTTAATACAGTTTCTGTGGGTCACCACCCACAGGTTGAGAACTGCTGATTTATGGGGTACAATGCGCTGATTTTTTTTTGTGCAATTAAAATGGCTTTATTCCATCTGGGGTGCAGGTGAAGTTGGATTTCCAACTGGGAAGACACCCACGACAATGTACTGATTTTATATACAATTTGGAACGGTTACATCAAACTGGTTAACATAGCCTTCACCTTACTTACTTATTGTGTTAAGATATTTATACTTTACACTTAATAGATTTGACATGTGTTGGTGGCACTTTTTAAAAGTGCAACTTTGCATTTGACTTAACAACACATGAAAATTGGGAGATTTCACACATCCCAAATCTCCGGCTTCTCTTGAAAAGCAAACCATTTGGCCATAGGAGGCCTGCTGTCCCACAGGTCTGCAACTGGCTGGAATTGGGTGGAAAGCACCTTCTCTGGCTGGACACACTCTTCTTTTTTAGGCTTTACCTGCTGGGTTTCCACCGGCACAGGAACTGGCATTCTACTCCATGCTAGGATTATGGACAAGTCAATAAGAAATGGCTGTTACCCCTGAGGACCTCACCGGGAATGCTCAGACTGTGTTCTCCCCTCCAGGTGGGTCACACAAAAAAACAGAGCGGTCCAGGAGACCTCGGAGAGTGGATGCTGCTGGAAATCTTATGTTTGTTTGAATTTTGCACATCTTGTATTTTACGGCTGAGACCCAGTTATTAGGCAGCATTACAGCCTAATAATCAAACACCGACAGCCCTGATCTAACCACAAGGACTCTTGACTTAAATTCTTGAAGCCTCTCTTTGCCTGTGCATAAAATGGGGGTGATTCTGCCTACACAGACCACATCACAGAGTTGCCACAATTGTTAGATTGATCTTGCCCCTGTGATACTCACAAGCAGGGCTCTGCACACACTATCAGCATTTTCACAAATTCCTTGGTCTCAAAATCGTAGTATACATAGAACCCTCAGTCCTGGATCTTTTTTTCTTGCCTTTATTGCTTTTTCTGATTATAGTAAGAATCCATGCTCTTTACAAAAATGCTCAGAGAAAATTCATGTGGTCATGGGGGCTGATTCTTGGATGTTCTAATTCTTTGCTGCTCTCTGATCATTCAGAAGTATTTAAACCTCAACTGTGACTTATACATGCATTAAAACTGAACCATGGCTAAGGCACCTAGCTGGTCCTTCTGTGCCTAACCTGGCCCTCAGGTTGAATAAAAGGCTCAGAAAAGAACATTGAACTTTTTGGGCAGCTCTGTAAGATTCTCTGGAATGGAAGTGACTTTATTTCCTCCTGGGCCATCACTCCAGCACTGCCTTCTGTAACCCCGCAGCTCAAGGTCCTGTTTCAGTGGCAACCCTCAGACATCAGTAAGCTGAGTGGTTCCTGTTCCTACCCACTGCTGTCCACCAAGCCCCCCATACAGATTCAGGCCACAGGCAAGGCACTAGGAGAAACCCACCTGGAGCAGCTCCCCCCACAAAGGCATTTTCTTTTTCTTTCTTTTTTTTTTTTTTAATTTCTTTCTTTCTTTTTTTATTTTTGGCCAGGGCTGGGTTTGAACCCACCTCCTCCGGCATATGGGGCTGGCGCCCCACTCCTTTGAGCCACAGGTGCCGCCCGACAAAGGCATTTTCTTGAGTGTCCAGCTGCTTATACTCAAAAGACAGGCTTCCAGGTTCAGGTCTGTGACCCAGGTAGGCATTTTGGCTTTGCACTCAGTTAAAATATTTAGTTAACACTTGAGCTCTTTTAATGGGGAAAGCTCCCAGTTCCCAGACTTTTGACTATCAGCTAAATGAAACCCCCTGAGAAAAAAGGCTGGGCTCTTTCTTGCCCTGTGGGATTCAGTTATCTCTTTGGGGACATCTCTGGTTCTCTGTTTCAGCCTTACAGTCACAGCTGTCAGGGGCCTATGAGTTTGCATGGGAGTCCCTCCCATGCCCAGTCCCCAGCACAGGTAGCAAAAAGAACAGGCTCCAATAAACGTGGGAATTTCCAACTGTGGGCGATAAGAAGACTGCTATTGTTAGGCAAATCACTAATCATCACCCTTCACCACAACCATCCCCACAGTAACTAGCCCAGTAGGAATGCTCCCATGATATTAACTACTGACCACCCTCAGTCACCATTGTCTGCAAAATCCAAAGGAAAAGAAAGCACAGAAAGTGCACCCATTTCCTCCTGGTTGGGATCTGTCACTCCCCATCCAGGATCCAGCACCACGGCAAATCTTCAGCCAAGCCTTCTCTGACATCTGCCACTCCTGTTTCCCATTGATTCAGTCCCTCCAGCCCTTACTTTCCCCCCTAGACCTTGTATATGTCTCCATTATAGCAGCAACAGCTCCAATAGCAGCTAGAGTTTACCACGTGTTTACTGTGAGCCCTTACAGATATCACCTAGTATCACAGGAACCATAAGCATCTCTAGTTTACGATGAAGACACTGAGGTTCAGAGTGGTTCCCAGCAACAGTGCACCACCCACTTGCTGATGCCACTGGACTGTAACAACACGGGGAGCCCTCTGCCTCTTTTGTCTTCACACATGCTGCCTGGCACACCCTGGATGCTCAGTAGACGTGCTGGAGTGGATCAGTGAAGGATACAGCTCTAAGAAGTCCTCCTGCTTCCGAAGGCCCCTCTCCGTGATTCAGGGCATCAGGTGGTCTGCTTTTATTATAGGTTGTGGAACACACTAAGATGACTGTAACTTTCTTTCCCCTTCCTTTCTCCCTTCCTCCCTCCTTTCCTTCCCTTATTTTATTATATTTGTCTATATTCCCTGACACTGTGAGCTTCTCAAAGCCCTTCCTCTGTTTTCATCTTTTTTTTTTTTTTGATGTCCAATGACCCTTTATGGAAATATTTTCCTGTGTACTTTGTAACTAGCACTTTACCACTGTTGATGTCATCTATGATGTCATGAGTGTGGCCACCACCCTGTCTTCATCTTTTATCGTGAGTGCCTACTGTTGGGTGCAAGATGGGATGGCCACACTTCAACTCAGAGGGAGTAGCTTCCTGGAGCCTCTTTCAGAAGGTCTAGGAGACCTCAGATTGCTCAGGGAGTTGGAGGCCCCTATTAGATGGCATCTGTCGCAGGTGCCGGGGGGCTGCATGTTGTGCAACTCCTGGGAACTCCATGAACGTGACAGTTGTCTTGTTAATAGTGTTACCTGGCAGAGACCCTGAATTCTAGGGACTGGGAAATAGGCACTAAATAAATGGGGAATCCAGAAATCTGACCACTATTAGGTCCGTGCTACACACTTTCACAATGCTGGACTGGAAGAGCTCACTGGGCCAGGACAGAGTTTAGAGAGCCACATTATTGGTCACAGGCCAGCAGAGATGAAAGGTGGCAGGGAGGATGCCTCAGCCCAAGATGACCCTCATTCACGCAGGTAGCCAGCAGATCAAGATGACCTTGGAAACCCAAAGACCTGGGAGGAGGATGGGCAAGGGTAGACATGTCTGAAGACAGGAGAATGCTATATTAATTCATTATTCAACAGACATTTGCCTTGCCAAATGCCAAGTGCTAAAGACAAAGCTGTGAGCCAGACAAACAAGGTCCAGACTCTCTCAGCACTGGCAGCTGGTGAACTCTGCTTTGAAGGCATGAAATGTACATGTTTGACCCAAGGTCACCAGGATACTCTTTTTTTTTTTTTTTTAAGTGTATTTATTCATTTACTTTTTGTTTTGGAAAACCTTGAACAAATACAAAATAAACAAAACCTTAAACATATACAGGCAGACTCGTACAATGACCCCTCATGGGCTTATCGTTCAGCTTCAAAAATTATTAAATCATGGCCAAGGTTGTTTCATCTGAATCTTCCGTCTCACCCACTATTTACTTTGAAGCAAACCCCAGATGTAATTTTACTTGCTCCCTCATATTTTAGGCTGTATCTCTAAAAGGGAAGCATTCCTTAAAACACACACAATGACAATCGTTTTGCACTGACGCGATACTCTTTTTAAAACAACTTCTATCTGCTTTAATAGGACCTCAACTTTCATTCACTCATGCCACAGATCCTCGGGGTTCTAGCAGAACTGCACTGCATTCACCAGCCATGGCCAAGAACGTCACGTTTCCCATGGGAAGAAAGAGATCTGTATTTGCAAAGCTGAACGTGGGATGGAACGAGAGGATCTTCCTTTAGGAAACCTCTGACTGTCAGCTCTGGGTGGGTAGTGATGTGTCTGGAAGGCTAAAGGCTCCTTCCAAACTCATTCTGCTCCCACCCCCAGGAGGGAGAATAATGATCTGTTAAGTTCTGAGATCTCTGGGTCAGAGTACAGACCACTCATGACTCATAGAGCATCTCAGCAGTACTGTTCTCCCTGCCCCTGTTCCCGTCAGGTGACGACGTGCAGGCCCAATGTCAAGTTCATATGCATGGTTGCACACGAGGAACCCTACAATGATGAGACTTGGGGCTTCTACAGGGTGCCCAGCATACCTGCCCTTCCTCCCCTCTGCAGAGGCATTGAGAGAGAAACCTTTACCCTTAAACATAAACAAATTCTCTCCTTCTTTTCTTGTCTTTGGAATAAAAAACATCAGGGCAAATAAATCTTAAAATCCCTCCAGGGCGATTGACAATTTCTAGCTTGTGAGGTATATCTGCCATTTGGTCATCCTTTGATTCAGCTTCTAAGCAGGGAGCCTCGACCATGCAGAAGGATGGACACATTCACGGCCCAGCATAACTATCCTCGGTGCCACGCGCTGTCCTCAGTATATACGTACATAAATGTATCGACTCATTTCCTCTTTGCAATAACCCTGTAAAGTCAATACTACTCCTATGCCCATTTTACAGATGAGGTGACTGAGGCCCAGGGGATTTTTATTTCTTTTTAAAGCTCACTGAAAGCCACATAATCAGAAAGCTACGGACTTGGGCTTCAAGCCGAAGGCTTCGGCCTCACCGCTGTACTTCCCTCTGGCGCTGCTGCCTGACTTTGGGGTTCTAGATGGGAAGGCAGGTTCAGCTGCCATCAAGGAGAAGGACCCAAGCCAACGCTCAGGCAGCTTCCATACAGAGCAGCTGATGGAAGTCCCCATTCTTGTATCTTGACAATACACTATTGCTTTTCCGCTTTTGTGCAAAATCAGTAAGAGCTTCTATCTCTAGCATTTTTTTTTTTTTAAACAAAATTATGCAATTCTACAAGCCTCCAGCTTTCCCTGCAGCCATTATAAGGCACGGTTGGTGACAAACAGATCAAAGGCACTTTGGGCAGTTCCCACCTTCTCAC
The DNA here is from genome assembly GCF_027406575.1 of Nycticebus coucang. Taxonomy (NCBI): domain Eukaryota; kingdom Metazoa; phylum Chordata; class Mammalia; order Primates; family Lorisidae; genus Nycticebus; species Nycticebus coucang. The sequence continues at coordinate 10,661,214 of NC_069801.1, read as the reverse complement.
TCCAAGCACTCTCTTGTTATTTTTCTTCAATGGACTCCTAATTCTGAAACATTTTTGCTAATGAAACAAACTATCTGATAAATAACAATGTGTTTCCTCCACTTGAAGGAGTTAAGACAACTATCCACTGGGAACAGGATAGTGTGAGAGTGAGGAGAAAGGATTTGGGGATCAGGCCTGGATTTGAAGAGATTTTGATCTGATAATTTTTTTCTCATCAGTGTTACCCTCTCCCTCAATTTCTCCGTCTATGGAATGGGGATGATAGCAGGGTCCACCTCATGGGGCTGTCGGGCAAGTTCAACGAGATGCTCAATGTCAAATGCTCTGCTCAGGGGCAAGGGTGATCCCACGATTGTGATGGCAGTCAGCCCACGAGGGCATCGTGAGCCTCTGCCTCCACTGCCCTAATAAACCAGGAAGACCTCACTTGATGAGTGGGTTACTCATCTGCATGTGAATCAGCCCCAGAACTTCTTACAGATGTGTGGCTTGAGGGCTTGGGGCAGTCCCCAAATTACAGCTGAAGTGAAAATGCAGAAAGGGAAGGGAAGTGGTTTAACCACTCGGAGCTTCAGTTTCCCTGTCTTTAAAGTGGGGACACATAAGAGTATGTACCTTCTAGGGTTGTTGGGAAGATTCAAGAGATAATGCACGTGCTGTGGCTAAAGTGACAGCTGAGTGTCACATTAGAGCTGCAGGTGCCACAATGCTCCCTCTTCCTTGGGTTCCTGGCTGCTTTGTGCAAATACAGATGGCTCTGCCTGAGGCTTTTCCCAGCCTCTGGGGCAGGCTCTGTCCAGGGCAAGCAGAAGGCCAAATGGCCGTACTACTATAGTGCAACTGGGGCTGGCTTCTGGTTGCTGGTACCTGTGTCCCTTTGCCTGAGAGTGTCCTCTCAGGCAGCTCTGGCCCCAGCCCTCAGCTGGAAAGCTGGGAGGCACACGTCCTCCCTCAATGCCAGAGCTCCTGGCAGGACCAACCCTGCTTCCCAGCGTGGGCAGCCGTTCCTTTTTCAGCTGACTCTCCCGCTCCTCCATGGGTGTTTCAAGGGCTTCACTGCCTCAGACGATGTCTGTACCCTCAAGTCCCCATCTCAGTTCTGCTTCTGCGGCCACCTGACCGAGGCACACACACATCTTGGATAGATGGCCAGCACACGTAGGCTTCTGGCGTGAGTGTGGTCAGCGAGCTGTTCAGACCCTGTGCTGTGGGAGCAGATGGACTGACGGTGTGGCCGCCACGGCTGTGCTCCCACCAAGACCACTGTGCTCCTCTCAGCAAAGCCTAGTGCAGCCCGTTCCTGTGACAAGTGATGCCCCAGCTGCCTGGCCAGGACCCTCTCAGAGCGGCTGCAGTGACTGAGGCTCTTTCTACCTCCTTCCTCCTCTCTCGTCTCAGGTGTCAGACCCACACCCCAGTCTGAAGGCTGCGGCTCGCCCTGCCACGTCTCCTTTCTGCCAATAAATCTCTTGCACGTTGAATTCCACCTTAGCCCTCCTCAGAAGGTCTGCACAAACCCACATCTAAAGAGCCAGTCCAGTCTAGGCCTGGAGGACAAGGGTCATATTCCAGACCCTTATCTTGAGTATGGAGTCTAGACCTTCCCCAGGGGAAGACAATCCAGGAGGCCCCGGCTGCAGGGCCAACTGGTCTCCCTAACAATAACTCTTTCTTCTTTCTCTATAGAATCTCAGGGCCCATGGGAGCTGCTTCTATTTCATCTACCACAGTGGTTTGCAACTGGAGGTGGCTTTTCCCCCAAGAAGATACTTGGCAATGTCAACAGACTTTTTTGGTTGTTGCACCTTGGAATAATGCTGGCATCTAGCGGGTAGAGAACAGGGAAGCTGTTGACATCCTATCATGCACGGGACAGCCCTGGTGCCCAGGTGAGGATCTGGTCCAAGGTGTCGGCAGTGCTCAGGCTGATGGACCCTGCCCTGGCGTGCAGGGGAGCAGCACCAGTCTTCAAGCCCGGAGCAGGAAATCAGGCCTGTATTTGAACAAACAAACCAGTTCAGAAACCCGAGCTCCAAACCTAGTTATGCTCCTCACTAGAGCCTGGGGCAGCATGTGACTTTTCCAAGTCTCACTTCCTTCCCTTTAAAATGAGGATAGTAGTACCTGGTACACAGGATTGTCGTGGAGATGAACGACGTTAACACAGAGGAAGCACCAGGGTTTACTGACACAGAGCAGCCTTCCCTCCAGCCTTGGCCCATTTCTCCACCGGAGTAAGACGGAGCTGGAAGCACATCCAGGCCTGGTGTCCCAGGGTGACTGTCCTCAAAGGACAGAGCCAGATTTCCTATAGTCAACTCCTCCCCCTGTCCTTTACTCACTCAGCTCCCTCCCTCTAACTCAGTGACAGGATCTTAGGTGTGCCCAAACATTTTTAAAGATTAATTAAATGCAAAGTTCCAGGCACAGAAAGTCTACTCCTTTTCTTACTTCTTTTTGATCAACGTAATTTAAGTGTGCCATGGAAGTGTAAGTTCAAGTGTGCTGTGAAATAAAAAAGGTTGAAAAACACTACTCTAACTCTTCATTTATTTATCCATTTATACAACAAGGGTTTACGGAGTACTTGCCACAAGCCCTGGGCATTTGGGATCCATCAGTCCACAAAAATAGGCAACACCACTGCCCTCCTACAGCTTACAATGTTCTATCAGGTGGGAGCAGGTAACAAAGAACATGATTAATAAGCGAGGACACTGTATACTATGTTAGATGGCTAGCAGAAAAAAACACGGGAGGGACACCACGGTTACTGTGTGTGTGTGAGAGAGATAATTTTATAGAAGGTGATCAGAAGTCTCACTGAGGAGGCAGTTGAGCTGAGACCTGGAGGAGGAAGGACGTAGGTCTGAGGGCATCTGCAGGAGAGTGCTCCAGGTAAAAAGGCCAGCCCAGGCACAGGCCTGAGGCCTTCAGGCTGAGCTGCCCCTGGGAATGTGGACCCTACCCTTCCATGGGCTTTCCGGGGAGGCCCACCTGGCAAACTGCAAATAGAAATCATCCCTTGGTGACTTCTTAGAATGTGTTTGCACCCACGGCAGAGTAAACAAGCATGCCAACTTAAAACAAGCATCAACATTCACATCTGAACCCACCCCCTTAGGCGAAGGGTCATAACTGGGGCATATCAGGTCACACTACTTTGAAGGAATAGGCCAATTGTTCATTTGTCCTTGTTCATTTGGCTGATTCCTGCCTTGAGTAAGTGCAGAGGATTAAAGCATCCCTCGGTCCTCCTTACACCTCCAAAGGGCAGTGCATGTGTGTGGAACTCCGAGGGTCTGGGAGCTATGATGCTGTGTCCTCATCCTGTCCTCTTCTGCAGTCCAGCCAGGTGTGAGTGCTAGATGGAGGCACTAAAATATTGATGTACAGCCCTGCTTTACCTGTGGTGGCTCTAGAGGGTCAAGATCAAGCAGGATCCTGAGGCCATTCTGACCCATCAGACAAAGTCTCATGTTTGCAACCTCGCAACTGAGATCACAAACACAATCAAAGAAACTCCCTGCAAGTGACGGGACTCTTGCTGGAGATAGAAACAGCTTCTCACCTGGGTGCTGGGCTTGCTGTCACTCATGTGAGCTCTGCCCTTGGCACCCAGGACCTGAACCCTCCCATTGCTTAGGTGCTCCTTGCTTGCTGCTGGCTTCTTGATGTGACTGCCCTACCAGCCACACAATCACTATCGCTCTACTGGAGCTGCTCAAGAGGCGTCCTTAGACCAAGATCACAACATGACCTAAGAAGGTGACTGAGTCTGCTGAGAGCTCACACACGACCAAGTTCTGGTGGCTCTGTTTACATGAAGCATTGCAGAAATGTAACCTGATGGGTGTTTAAAAGTTCACGGAAGACTAGTTACCATAAAGATGCTGTCTCATTCTCCCCAATAACCCAGAGAGGTCTTATTGTTATTGCCATTGGCACTAAATAAAATCTGAGTTCTCAGTTCTGAGGCTGAGGCCTGCCCAGGGCTGGAGAACCCCAGCCTGAATGCAGCTCCTCTTTTTATTTTACTTTTTTTTTTTTTTTTTTGAGACAGAATCTCACTTTGTCACCTTTGGTAGAGTGCCGTGGCATCACAGCTCACAGCAACCTCAAATTCTTGGGCTTAAGCAATCCTCTTGCTTCAGCTTCCCAAGTAGCTGGGACTACAGGTGCCCGCCACAATGCCCAGCTATTTTTTTTGAGACGGGGTCTTGCTCTGGCTCAGGTCTTTTTTTTTAATTCTTAAATCGTATCTGTGTACATTAATACGATCATGGGGCACTATACACTGGTTTTATAGACCGTTTGACACATTTTCATCACACTGGTGAACATAGCCTTCCTGGCATTTTCTTAGTTATTGTGTTAAGACATTTATATTCTGGGCGGCGCCTGTGGCTCAGTGAGTAGGGCGCCAGCCCCATATACCGAGGGTGGCGGGTTCAAACCCAGCCCTGGTCAAACTGCAACAAAAAAATAGCTGGGCATTGTGGCGGGTGCCTGTAGTCCCAGCTACTCGGGAGGCTGAGGCAAAAGAATCACGTAAGCCCAAGAGCTGGAGGTTGCTGTGAGCCATGTGACGCCACGGCACTCTACCAAGGGCAGTAAAGTGAGACTCTGTCTCTACAAAAAAAAAAAAAAAAAAAAAAGACATTTATATTCTACATTTACTAAGTTTCACATGTACCCTTGTAAGATGCACCACAGGTGTAATCTCACCAATCACCCTCCCTCCGCCCATCCTCCCCCCTCCCTCCCCTCCGTCTCCCCAGGGATTCTACTACAAAACTCTTAGAAGTGATCAAGGAATACAGCAGTGTCTCAGGTTACAAAATCAACATTCATAAATCGGTAGCCTTTATATACACCAACAACAGTCAAGCTGAAAAAACAGTTAAGGACTCTATTCCATTCACAGTAGTGCCAAAGAAGATGAAATATTTGGGAGTTTATCTAACAAAGGACGTGAAAGATCTCTATAAAGAGAACTATGAAACTCTAAGAAAAGAAATAGCTGAAAATGTTAGCAAATGAAAAAACATACCGTGCTCATGGCTGGGAAGAATCAACATTGTTAAAGTGTCCATATTACCCAAAGCAATATACAATTTTAATGCAATCCCTATGAAAGCTCCATTGTCATACTTTAAAGATCTTGAAAAAATAAATACTTCGTTTTATATGGAATCAGAAAAAACCTCGAATAGCCAAGACATTACTCAGAAATAAAAACAAAGCAGGAGGAATCACACTACCAGACCTCAGACTTTACTACAAATCGATAGTGATCAAAACAGCATGGTACTGGCACAAAAACAGAGAAGTAGATGTCTGGAACAGAATAGAGAACCAAGAGATGAATCCAGCTACTTACCATTATTTGATCTTTGACAAGCCAATTAAAAACATTCAGTGGGGAAAAGATTCCCTATTTAACAAATGGTGCTGGGTGAACTAGATGGCAACCTGTAGAAGACTGAAACTGGACACACATCTTTCACCAGTAACTAAGATAGACTCTCACTGGATTAAAAATTTAAACTTAAGACATGAAACTATAAAAATACTAGAAAAGAGTGCAGGGAAAACCCTTGAAGAAATCGGTCTGGGCAAGTATTTTATGAGGAGGACCCCCCCGGGCAATTGAAGCAGCTTCAAAAATACACTACTGAGACCTGATCAAACTAACAAGCTTCTGCACAGCCAAGAACACAGTAAGTAAAGCAAGTAGACAGCCCTCAGAATGGGAGAAGATATTTGCAGGTTATGTCTCCGACAAAGGTTTAATAAACAGAATCCACAGAGAACTCAAACGTATTAGCAAGAAAAGAACACGTGATCCCATCACAGGCTGGGCAAGGGACTTCTTCTCTGAAGAAGACAGGCGCGCGGCCTATTGACATATGAAAAAATGCTCATCATCTTTAATCATCAGAGAAATGCAAATCAAAACTACTTTGAGATACCATCTAACTCCAGTAAGATTAGCTCATACACAAAATCCCAAGAGCAGAGATGTTGGCATGGATGTGGAGAAAAGGGAACATTTCTACACTGCTGGTGGGAATGCAAATTAATACATTCCTTTTGGAAAGATGTTTGGAGAACACTTAGAGATCTAAAAATAGATTTGCCATTCAATCTTATAATTCCTCTCCTAGGCATATACCCAGAAGACCAAAAATCACATTATAAGCAAGATATTTGTACCAGAATGTTGTTTGCAGCCCAATTCATAATTGCTAAGTCATGGAAAAAGCCCAAGTGCCCATCGATCCACGAATGGATTAATAAATTGTGGTATATGTACACCATGGAATATTATGCAGCCTTCAAGAAAGATGGAGACTTTACCTCTTTCATGTTTACATGGATGGAGCTGGAACATATTCTTCTTAGTAAAGTATCTCAAGAATGGAAGAAAAAGTATCCAATGTACTCAGCCTTACTATGAAACTAATTTATGGCTTTCGTATGAAAGCTATAACCCAGTTATAAGCTCAGGTTGGTCTTGAACTCCTGAGCTCAGGCAATCCACCTGCCTCGGCCTCCCAGAGTGCTGGGATTACAGGTGTGAGGCACCGTGCCTGGCCTCCTCTTCTTTCTTAATGCCACTGTGCCAGGTGGGTCCCAACCCCTCCCACTTAGAGCCATAGAACCTCCTCCTGCCCAGGTGCCTGACCACATCTTCCTCCCTCAGGGCTGCCAGTGACCATCATCCCTGGCATCTAACCCTCCATACTCCCTGGCTAGACTAAAGCTCACTCCCTTGCACTCCAGGCCCTCCCACATCCAATGCCAGCTGTATCCCTGGCTGCCTCTTGAAGCCCTCTAGAAATGCTTACTGTTCTCGAAAGACTGCCCGCAAGTATGCCAGGATAAAAGGAGCAGCCACAGCTCCTGGGGTCACATTCATCCTGGGGAGGCACAACTCGCTCCCCTGAGCTGGGGTTTCACCATAAACAGCATCAGATGCCTCGGAGCCAAGGAACCCGGGGAAGAAGAGGCTTGGCTGCTGCAGAACAAAGTCACCCAGATGGAGGGAGAGTCGACGTGTTATGATTTCTGCCTCCTTTCTGAAGCAAAGTAGGAAAATACTCCCTGATGCCCAGATGTTAAGTAACTCCTAAATCCCTCTTTAATTAACTGGGTAATCTTGATGCCATGTTCAGAGAACACCTTCCTCTTGGTGTTTTTGGCCTCAGAAATGGAGGTCTATGGTCCCAGGCTTGGGACTGAGAAAAGAAAACTGAGGGTTTTGTTCAGGCAGATCCTCCTCTGAGATGTTCTGTTTAACAGGATGACAGGGAAAGGGAAGAGAGAGAGAGATTATTAAAACCCAAGATAACCACCTGAAATTCTGGCATTTTCTATCCTTCTTGAGAGACCATTTAATCAACAAATATTTATTGAGCACCTACTAGGTGCCAGGCCCCATGCTATGGGCTGGGGAAGCTGAGGATGGGTTGAATCAGACATTGTTGAAGGTTTTCTTCCAGAGAGGTGGATGAATCCTAAATAAGAGACTAAGGGAATAAATTAATTACTGAGATGACAGAGAACAGAGGGGCTGGAGCTTGGAGACCTTGGGGTCTACAAGCTTGTGAATGTCTCTTTGAGGAGGTGACGTCTGAGCCAACACCTGAACCATGAGGAAACAGCCACACAGAAGGCCCAGGAGGAGGGTCCCACACCCAGACAGAGGGACCAGTTGGCACAAATGCAGGACTGTGCCAGAAGTGTCTGGGAGGCCAGTGTGCCGGAGACAAAGAATGTGGGAGAGAGCAGGTCGGGACCAGGTGGATGGCTGGTGAGGGAGGCAGGGTCCACGCCATTCAGCTGTCTTGTAGACCAGGGATTGCCAAAATATAGCCTGTGGGACAAATCTGGCCCACTGCCTGTCCTTATGAATAAAGTTTTATTGGAAGGCAGCCTTGCCCAGGTTTGCTATCTTGGTGCCACAATGGCAGAGTTGAGTAGTTACAGGACACAAGGTCTGAAATATTTACTACCTGGCTCTTTATAGAAAGAGTTTGCTGAGTGCCACTGTGGGTCATGGTAAAAGTTTGGATTCAGTAGCCACTGGAGCAGCGCTTCCCAAGCTTTTTGGTACCAGGGACTGATTTCATGGAAGATAATTTTTCCATGGGCTGAGGGAGGGAGTTTCAGGATGATTCAAGTGCATAACATTTGTTGTGCACTTTATTTCTATTATAGGATGAAATAAATATACAAGTCACCGTAATGCAGAATCAGTGGGACTCCTGAGCTGGTTTTCCTGCACCCAAAGAGGCAGTAGGGGGAGACAGTGACACCCACAGTGTGCTGCTGTCACCAAATGCAGCTTAATTGTCACTTGCCACTCTGATAAGGTTTTGATATGAGTCTCTAAGCAATTGATTATGAGCTCTGTGCTGTCAAACCTCTCTGCTAATAATAATCTGCTTATATAGCTGCTCCCCAGGGCCAGCATCATCTCAACTCAATTGCAGGGCATCAGGCATTAGATTTGTATAAGCCAGTGGTTCTCGACCTTCCTAATGCCATGACCCTTTAACACGGTTCCTCACGTGGTGGTGACCCCCCAACCATAAAACTATTTTCGTTGCTACTTCATAACTGTAATTTTGCTACTGTTATGAATCGTAATGTAAATATCTGATATGTAGGAGACCCCCAAAGGGGTCACGACCCACAGGTTGAGAACCGCTGGTATCAGGGGTACACCATCTAAATCCTTCGCACGTGCAGTTTACAGCAGGGTTCACGCTCCTTTGAGAATCTAATGCTACGGCTGATCTGACAGGAGGTGGAGCTCAGGCGGTGATGTAAGTGATGAGGAGCAGCTGTAAATACAAATGAAGCTTCACATACTCATCCGTCACTGTGTGGCTCAATTCCTAACAGGCTGTGGACTGGTCCATGGCCCAGGGGTTGAAGACTGCAGCCCTAGAGGGTCTTACACAATTGATTGATGTGTTTTAAAAGGCCACTCTGGAGCCGGGGGTGGTGGTGCACTCCTGGGAGGCTGAGGCGGGTGGATCTCCTGAGCTCAGGAGTTAGAGACCAGTCTGAGCAAGAGCGAGACTGGTCTCTCCTAAAAATAGAGAAACTAGCTGGGCATGTGGTGGGCGCCGACAGCCCCAGTTACTGTGGAGGCTGAGGCAGGAAGATCACTTGGACCAAGGGGTTTGAGGTTGCTGTGAGCAGTAAGCACTCTAGCCTGGGAAACAGAGTGAGACTCTCAAAATAAAAGACCACTCTGTTGTGTGTAGAATTTGGAAGGGGCAGTAGGAAACTGGACAGAGCAGAGAGGAGGCTGTCATACTGCCCAACCCCTCTCATTGGGTCGCGGCTCAGTCATGGGGATTGGGGCAGTGCGTACTGAGCATTGCCTTAGTCATGGCTCAAAGTGCCTCCCTAGACTTTATTTTCTCATCACAACCTTAAGAGAGATAATTTTGAACACTTAATTTCACAGCTGGCACACTGAAGTGCTGAATAACAGTTGATAAAATAGTTTGTAAAAAAAATTGGCAAGGAGCATAGGTCTGCTTTTTTTTTTCTTTGAGACAAGGTCTCACTGTGTTGCCTGGACTGGAGTGCGGTGGTGTCATCATAGCTCACTGCAACTCACAATGCTGGGCTCAAAGGATCCTCCTGCCTCAACCTCCCAAGTAGCTAGGACTACAAGCACGAGCCATCACACACCCAGCTAGTTTTGTGCTGTTTTTGCAGAGATGGGGAGGTCTCTATTGTTCGGGCTGGTCTTGAACTCCTGGCCTCAAGTGATCCTCCCAAAGTAGGGGATGATAGGTATGAGTTCAATCTGCTGTCTTAGGTGGGATCCCTCAGAAGCAGAGCCTGAGGCAAGGGTTTGGGCCTGAAGGCCGTATTAAGGAAGTCTTCCAGTAAGAGGGGGCGAGGGGGTCAGGAAAGGAAGGGAAGCTGAGGGAAGCAGGTTTCTGGCGAAGCTGTGCCTGGGAGAACCTCAACCTGAACCAACCGGAGTGTAAATTTCATCTCAGAGTATGTCCTGAGGGGAGGCAAGGGAACCAGGCTTTCACCCCCCCTCCCCAAATCTGTCAGTCACGGCAGAAGGATGACGGGAGGGGATATTAATTCCCAGCTCTCGGTGCATGTGAGCAAAGCAGCCCTACAGCCACAATGGGAGGGTGTTGGCAGTGACAGCACACAGAAGCAGCGGGGTGGCACACAGGAAAAGGCAGAGGGGACTTCAGGGGATCTGAGGCAGTAAGGATTCCAATCCCAGTCTGACTCTGAATCCCATGCTCTGCTCCTCCCTCCAGCGGTCATGAAAAATTAAAGCCCTCTGACACTAATGGCATGAAATCAACCTGCAGGTGCCAGCCACACACTCTGGCCACGCAACTTTAGTTAGTACCTGTAACCGCTTAATCTAAAACAAACAAGAGTTGGAGAAATTGGGAGCGTTCAGCGTCCTCTGACTAGTCAAGGAAGGTTATTAAAATACCAAAGTTTGGACACATATAGCTGCTTTTATAGAGTCTCCCCAACAGCAGACTGTAAAACAGCCCTTCTCCACGAGGGGGAGGAGATAAAGAATTTCTTCTTCCAGCAGTAATAAATCAAACAACCCTCCGTGGACAGTGGAAATTGATTTTTCTCACTCTTCACACAGCCACGGTACTATTGGAGCCAGAGAGCGATGCTCTCACAGTGACAAGCTTCAACTTGGCCACATCAATTATCAAAATAAGAAATGTCAGGGCTTGGCACAGTGATGCCGGGCTCTCGCTACCATCATGGCTGCCTGACATGTGCCTCTCCACCGTGGCCTTTTATTTAAAGTCTAACAAGACTCAACTAGGCCAAGGCCCAAAGTTAGTCTCCAAGAGAAGCCTCCCTCCCTTCCTCAAATCACCTGCAATTGCTCAGGAGAGCCAGGTTTAGCCCCAAGACTAATTGTAGGCCCAGGGGAGCTGGTCAGATAAAGTCTGCATGGACCCGTATCTCTCTCTTTCTCACTTTTATGAAATCCTTCATGCATTTCTAATGATTCCAGCTTGACAAGTGTTCCTTTTTTTTTTCTGAGACAGAGTCTCACTGTCACCCTGGGTAGAGTGCTGTGGCATCATAGCTCACAGCAACCTTAAACTCTTGGGCTCCAACGATCCTCTTGCCTCAGCCTCCCAAGTAGCTGGGACTCTACGCACCTGCCCGGATGCCTAGCTAGCTTTTCTATTTTTAGTAGAGACAAGGGTCTCTCTCTTGCTAGACTGGTCTCCAACTCCTGAGCTGGAGAGATCTACCCACCTCACTCTCCCAGAGTGCTAGGATTACAGTTGTGAGCCACTGTGTCTGGCCAGAGAAATGTTGTTTTTCAGACCCAGAAGGGTGACCCATGGCAAGGCCAGACTCTCAATCACAATCTCTGCAGAGGTTCTCATCCCACTCCGTGCCAAGAACCAGGACATCAAAAAGCAAATTCAATAGCCTCGTGCATTCTGAGCTTCCTCCTGTGTCCTGTCAGCCGGTGTCCCATCAGCCAAAGCAGTCACAAGTCTAAAGTCCACTCCTCCAGCACCTGGCCATGGCAATGGTGTGGACGTACAAGGCCACCTACGGGGGTGGGGACTTGGAATTTAGCTTGCTACCTGTTCCAGCCAACATAATGGGGTCACTGTTGACAAAACATGTTCCTCCTTCCCTCTCTTCCTCCCTTAACTCTTCCTAGGCAGAAAGGCACTCATGGTGACAATAGATTATATAAAGGATGAGACTAAACAATCTGGAAAGTCAATTCTTAATCCATACTCAAGACGGAGAGGGTGTTGTTCCCAAGAGAGGACATCAGACGAGACTCCTGAGTCCATAGGGGGGAGCTTGATTCTGCCCACGTGGACATCAGAGTGGCATGGAAATGTTATGAATTTTTTGTTAGCTACATAGTTCCCCAAAAAGCCACAGTTTGCACTGCTGCACTGCTGGTGGGCGGCAAACTAGTACAGCCTTCATGGAAAGACGTATGGAGAGTCCACAAAGAAGGAAAAGCCAGTCTACCACGTGATCCTGCAATCCTGGGTATCTACTGAAATGAAAACAAGTCCTTTTACCATAAGGACACACGCACATGAATGTTTATAGCGGCCCAATTTACAATCGCAAAGATGTGGAAATAGCCCAATGCCCTTCAACACATGAATGCTTTAATGAAGTGCAGAAGGAATACGCCACGGAATAGTACTCAGCCATTAAAAAGATGGGGATTTTGGATCCTTTGTTATAAGTGGGATGATCTGGAGAACACTCTAAGTATCACAAGAATGGAAAGACAGGCATCACATGTGCTCAACACTAATTTGAAACTTCAGATTAACGATGTGCTCACATGACAGAAAAACTCAGCTGAATTCAAGAAGCAGGCAGGAGGGGAAGCGGGGGGTTCCCTTCCCAGCGGGAACCAAGTGCGGGTGTGGGCACACTTCCCGTGCAGGGGGACCTAGTTACAACTTAGACTTTGCCGGACAAATGTAAGCAATGTAGCTTAATTGTATGCACCCTCATAATGATCACAGATTTTTTTTTTTTTGTAGAGACAGAGTCTCACTTTATGGCCCTCGGTAGAGTGCCGTGGCCTCACACAGCTCACAGCAACCTCCAACTCCTGGGCTTAAGCGATTCTCTTGCCTCAGCCTCCCGAGTAGCTGGGACTACAGGCGCCCGCCACAACGCCCGGCTATTTTTTTGTTGCAGTTCGGCCGGGGCTGGGTTTGAACCCGCCACCCTTGGCATATGGGGCCGGCGCCCTACTCGCTGAGCCACAGGCGCCGCCCATGATAAGAGATTAAAAAAAAAAAAATTGAAGCAGTATTTAAAGTGAAGAAGTACTAATTTCAAAAGTCTTAAAAAAAAAAAAACCCTCAATTTTCTTCCTGGACTCTCCTCCACGTAAGGAATCTATAAACATTGTCTAATATTTTTACGTAACACCTCACTACACACTTTCCATGAGTTATATCTGCTTTTGTCATAAAACTCCAGGAGGTGGTGGCTGCTGTTGCCGTTTTACTGATGAGAAAACTGGAGTCCTGAGAGCTTGGAGAATCTGCCCAAGAGGCGATACAAGGTGAGCTGGGACTTGAACCCAGACCTGGAATCGGAATTCCTTTGTTCTTTCTATTACATTCCAACTGTTCCTTCTGGTGTGTCTTTCCTAACCATTGTTCAGAAATGGGGCACTGCAGAGAGAAGGCAGGAACAGACAGGGGTGGAGGTAACAGTGGTCATGGTGACGCATAATTCTGTGTCCCTTCTAGCACCGGAGCACGGTTTGTGAACACAGAAAAAAGAAATCCATATATCGTAACTATTAATTTCCTGTGGACATGCAGGAAGAACAAGGCTAGGTGATGTTTAAGCTGTAAATCATTCAGAGCAGTCTCACCGGCCTTGGAATCCTTTCTACGTAAACTTCTGAGCTCCTGCTGCAGATTCTAAAGTGAGTTTCACAGCCTCTTGGCAGAAAAACGAGGTGCGACAACTTCTCCCTCCTGCAACAGAATATCTGAAACCTCAAGGCACAAATTAAAAGGTAAAAGGACACTTAACCAAAAAAGTCCACAGAATGACAAGCCTATCCCTTATCCTCTGCTGGCAGAAATACAAAAGGTTTTGTTCTATTGCTTTTTTTTTTTTTCTTTCTTTCTTTTCAGTATTGAAATGTGGCCAAGCCAGTTATGATAAAGAGATTAATTGTTCTTCTTTCAGCAAACTCCTTAGTAAGAAGACATTCAAAACCCATGAGTTCCCTTCTTTATATTCGCAAAGCTCAGACTTTGGGGAGTTTAAAGAGACACTTAGGCTGGCTAGGCTCTACTTCCCGTTGTAAGCTCATTGCTAAATTTCACTGCAGGATACTTTATTAAGGAGGAACAAATTGATATGAAAGGCCCTCCTGGGGAAGAGACCCTGGTCTGATGCTTTATCAGTGGCACCAAGGAGGACCCTTCCTCCCCTCCTCTTGGCCCCTCAAATATGCTGGATTAACAACCATATTTATGGGGACTCCCAGTGTCAGGCAAATGCCATTCTTGGAGAGGGGTCAACAGAAGACCTCTTGAGGGACCCTGCTTGCCTCAGGATAAGGAATCCATCAGGCAGAAGAAGGCTGAGTGTAAGTCGGAGATGGAGTGTGTCCAGGTGCCCAACTGCCCAGCAGGGGCCTCTGGGAGGGCTTTTCTGAGAGCAGGTGTCCACTCAGATGCTGAAGGCTGTGTGTGGCTCTACAGGGCGAAAGAGCTGGGACAGTGGGTTTCCACTGCTGAGCCGCATCCTGAGCTTTTGAGTTTTGTGATGGACTTGTTATGAGGGTGGAGACTGAAGGCGTGGTAAGGAACAGAGGCAGGAAGCACTGTGCCTGGCGGGGCACACGCCTCCTCTCCTTCCCTGCAGCTGGCCTGGCTTCTCAAGTTCAGGGGCAGTCCTTAGTATAATTCTAAAGACCAGTCAGGTCTGCAGCCAACTTCCTTCCCAGCCAGTGGGGTGTCTGGGAGCCTTCGAGACGTCTGTTCCAGTCAAGAGGGGGCTTTGTGTGCCTGCTAATTCTCTCGGTTTCTCCTAAGTGGGTGAATTCCCCAGAACATTCACCCCACTTGGCCAGAGCTTCCTTTCTCACTCTTAATTGGAGGCTAAATACTGTCTGAGTGATCATTAAAGCCCCACTCCAGGAGGGACCCCGTTGAGCCCTGGGCACAGAGGGTGCCCAGGCCAGGAAGGGGCTGCCCTCCACGCGGAGCCTCTGCAAAGTGGCAAATGAGCAGGAAACAGTCAGCGATTATGCAAACACAGAGCCTGCATCTCATTTCCTTCTCTCCAACTAGCGGGCTCTGCCCCCAGACCTCCCTCTTAATGAACACCCATTACTTCCGGAGATCCGAACTGCCCAGCGGCGCTGTTCTCTGCCTTCCTGTCGAAAAGCATCTGCAACCACATAACACACGCGTGACTTTGAAAATATACACACATTACAGTAGAGCTTTCAAACAATTTCCCCGCTCACAGATAGGGTTCTATCTGATACAAAAATTCTTTGGCGTGGGATGTGGCTGGGGGGGGGGGCAATGAGGAATAGGGAGGGGTGAAGGGGAATTTAGGGACAGGCCATAGTACTTTGCAAGCCTTGTTTAACTTAATTTTTTCAACCTGGAAAATTCACGGTGTTCTCGTTTTTTAATAGATGGGGGAGGGGCGGAGGTTAAGTAAGGTCAAGTCATCTGAACAAGGTCACACAGCTGCCAGAGGGTAGAGCTGGGGCTGCCAAGAGCACCTCCCTGGCTCCGAAGCCCATTCTCTTCCCCCTTAGCACACTTCTTTTTCCTCCCCTTGCATGAGAACACGTTTTCTCACGTGTCAGGACACACGCACTTCAGCCACAGACTTCATCTGCCAGCGTAAACTCATCATCATACAAAAATCTGCATCCATGGATTTGAATTCTGTAGACCTGCTCGATGTTGAGTTTAAAAGGCTGTGTTTTATATCCAGTTATACCCAACACAGCATCCTCCACTGGCCTCCACACTGTACCCCACACAAATCATCGTCCTTGACCTGCAGCACCCCAGGCAGAAAGCCCAGGATAGACCTATAGCTGCCCACCCAAACCCAAACCCACCCAACTCTCTACACCCAGATCAGAGGCCCTGTGCTAAGAACTCTCTCCAGAGTCTGGAAGCCACTGGATCTCCCTCCAAATCTTTCAGGCCTGTGTCAATGTGTCACAGGCTGGTTAGGGGAGAGCCTCTAAATCCTAGCAAGAATCCCCGTGGAGGGAGCTCCAGTCACCCCACTCCAGGTCACCCTCTCTGCCCCTTCACTCAAACTGGCTGGCTGGTAATTTGGGAGAAGGAAACAGCCCTGCCTGCCCACGGGGCATATACCTTCTGCTCTGTTCTCTTCCTGGAGATGAGTATTGGGGAAGACCTAGGCTCCATGGGTAGAGGGTTGGGGGCCTGCAGCTCTTCAGCCCTGCCTGCCCCTGGGGTGAAGAACTGGCCCCAATCCACGTTTTGTCTCCACTCAGCTCTATTGGCAATGATTGTCATCTCCACTTATCTTTCTCCCGTGTTTTTAATTCTCAGTTGAAACCAAACAGGGAATGGAATGGAACGAGGCCTCCGCAGGTAAAACCCCATGGATGCCACCCTAGCAGTGTCTGTGATTCTGTTACGTGTGCAAACCTAGGTTCTCCCAGGAGGTGCACAATAAATGCTTGTTGTCTGAGTGGATAGACCACCTGGAGGCATGCCTCCTGGAGCTCCCTTAGTGCTCTCCAATTACAGACCCTCTCAGTTAAACCCTTGGCCAGTGACCCCAACCCGGCTTTGCTGCTCTCGGATTTGTGGCCACTGTGTCAATTAAAAGCACTGATATCGCTGATGTGCGCCACAGGATTCGGCAACATCTACAAAGTACACTGTGCTTGAGCCGGCCTCCGTGGCCCATCCTCAGGGCCAGTTAACTCTGAGTTGTCCAAATGCACAGTTAGGCTGCACCTGAACTGCTGAGACTGTGTCCCCAGTGGTAGCTGGTTTGTTTTGTTAGATCTGGGGAGACAGCAGCACGGGGTGGAAGGAGTGGGCCTGGCGGTCAAGAGAACCAAATGCCACTTCGGGCTCTTACTGTGGTCTGGATGTCTTTCCCCCATGTTCCGATGTTGAAATGTAATTGTCAATGTGACTGGAGTTAAGAGGTGGATCCTCAGGAGTTGATTAAGTCATGAGGGATCTGCGCTCCTGAATGGCTGTAGCACCCTTAGAAGAGAGCTCAAGGGAATGAACTAGGGTCTTTTTGCCCTTCCACCACGTGAGACCCAGCAAGGCGGCAGCATCAGAAGCAGAAAGCAGTCCTATCAGACGCTCAATCTGCTGGAGTCTCGATCTTGGACTTTCCAGCCTCCAGAATTCCTATGATTTATAAGTTACCCAGATGTAGATATGTGTAAATGGACAAAGACAGCTCTGTCCCTTAGACAAGTCAATTCCCTCTCGGGGTCAGTTTCCTTACGCACAGAAGAAAACAGCATTAGATGTATCAGGGAAGGTACGTGGGTCTCACCGTGCAAACCCATCCTGATGGCTTGGCTGCGGCTGCCCGTGACGGTGCACCATGTACCAGGAAGGGTCCTGTGCCGCTCTGCTATCCCTAGAGAAAGGTGCCATAATCTAGTAGTGATATCGGCCTTGGTGACACTAAGGTGGAATGTTTTCCCATGTGATAAGCATTTACCATCCCAGAGCCAAGTAAGTCCAGCGATTCCCAGATTTAGGATCCAATGAGGCAGGGGTCCTCAAACTGCAGCCCACGGGCCACATGAGGCGGTGTGATTATATTTGTTCCTGTTTTGTTTTTTTACTTCAAAATAAGATACATGCAGTGCGCATAGGAATTTGTTCATAGTTTTTTTTTTAAACTATAGTCCGGCCCTCCAATGGTCTGAGGGACAGTGAACTGGCCCCCCGTTTAAAAAGTTTGAGGACCGCTGCAATTAGGATTCTCTGCAGGAAAATGAAGACAGTCACAGCACCCGCCTTACTGCGGCGTTAGGAGGATTAAATGAGATCATCTATGGGAAGTTCTGAAGCCTGGTGCTGAGTGAGTGGCGTCAGCTGTAAGGTAGATGGTGATGGAATAAGACGAGTAGAATTCAACAGTAGGGAAGATAAGAACTGTTGTGTCTCTCACAATGTGCATGGAAAAAGTATTTTATAGGACATGCATTAGATTTATGGTACACATTAAATCCACATGTCTGTGTAATAGCCATATGTAACTAGAGGCCTGGAAAGATCCAGGGGAATGCTCACCAAAATGTCAATGGTGATTATTAACCATTGGGGTGGTGGAATTGGGGGTGAACATAAAATGAGCCCATCTTTGTTTTCCCCTGGGCAATAAAGCTATTTAACAAAAGTGGAAACAAACAAGATGACACTCAATGACTCATATCATCTCTCTAAAGGAAAGAGGCCAGAGGTTGGGTCGTGTGATCAATGACATACCCAAGTGATAATTTCCCTCCCCCAGCTGTGAACTCTACTGTGATCAGGCCCTACCCACGTCTAGCTGGGGGCAGAAATGCACATTAGGGCTTAACTGGGCCTGGCCGCTGACGTTCACCCAGCAGAATCTGTTGCTTATTCCTGGTGATGTGAAAACCTCCCAACACCATCTCTAAAACCTGGTGTTTCTGAAAGTGTGCACACTCCTGCCTGCTACCAGCCCAGCCGCCCGGGCTCAAGGTAAGCATCTTTGGGAGATTAGAGCAGGGTTAAGAGGTCCCTCGCACAAGAGTAATTAACAAGTCTGGGAATTAATCAATTCTTCAGGTCTTGGGTTTCTCAGGCTGTGCAGAGAGAATGGAAAACAAATGGGTGTTAAAGGCTTTTTTTTTTTTTTCAATCTTAGGTACAGAAATCAAAGAAACAATTGTTTCTGAAATAGAAAATGCTACTGAGCATTGGAGATTGTGGGTTTGAAAAGAAAAAAGATATAAGCACTCTAAGGCATATCGAGTTGCTCTGACTGAGGCCTCAGTGTTCCAATCTGGAATATGGGGCTCCTAAACTTTTGTTTCCCTTATGAACTCAGGTAAACATCTGGCCTGCACTGGGGGGCACAGCCTGTTGTGCAGGGGGACTAAAGGGCCACGGCTGCCTCTCTCTAACATGATCCTGAACCTTCTGGAAATGAGGCAGAGGAGTCTGTATGTGTGGCTAAATCCCATGAGCACTGCATGAAATTTTCGGTCCTTTTTTAAGGATCACTTACAAAAAAGAAAACTTGTCATTTATGAAATCATAACATAGTCACATGAAGTCACAAAAATTGAGAAGTCCCCTGTATCTACCATCCAGCTTCTAATAGCAACATCTTGTACTATCACAGCATCAAAACCAGTTACACTGGCATAATGATCTCAGATTTCAACAGTTTTCTGCATGCAATTTTTTTTTTTTTTTGGTGGTGGGACATGCCTTTGTTCTATGTCATTTTATCACATGTATGGATTTGTATAACTACCACCATAAATGGGATATAGAATTGTCATAGGGCCTCATTTTGACTCTGACAATGGCCCACAGGGAAGGTAAGAGCGAGACAAAAGGGACCTCCAAGGTCTTAGGACTGGCCCAGGACAATGGCTCCCAGGACAGGCTGGCAATGGAGACGCCAGAGAAAGTCTGCTGTGCTCGCTCCTAACCTGGACGGGAGGCCTGGAGCCTGGAGTGAGAAGTCACAGGCCCTGGGCACCAAGACAGAAGGGCCCCTGTGCGGAAAACCAACCAAATGGGAAATACCCGCCCTGCCCTGCAGCCAGCCCTCCTCCCTCAGCTGTGGGCAGAACCCAGAGAGATCTGCTTGCACCTGGGCTGTCTCTTCCACGCAGTCTATGGCCTCCCCTTATGCCTAATTCCTTGATCTGCGTTTGCATCCTTGTGCCAGGCTGAAGCCCTCTCCAGGAAGATGTTGTTCAAGAGTGGCTTAAGAGTGCTTCTCGCTCCACTGAGGGTGTGCTCAGCACCTGGCCTAGTGAAAACATTCAGTAGCTGTAAGTGATGAGACATTTTTAAAGAAATCTTAGCATGTCTGCCTGTGTGGGAGAAGAGCTTGTAAAGCAGTGGTTCTCAACCTTCCTAATGCACTGGCCCTTTAATACAGTTCCTGTGGGTCACGACCCACAGGTTGAGAACTGCTATTGTAAAGGAATCAAGATTTCCACCTAGAACATTAAATCGGTTTTGCCCCACTAACCAATTACGGCTGGTTGCTAGTTGCTGTCTGCAGCGCCTTGTTGGGAAGGGCTCTGAGGCTGACGGGTCTCAGTGGGTAGGAGTTCTGGGATCAATTGGTAATGTCTGTCATGGCACGTGGTACATGGGCACGGTTTATCTACACTTCCTTGGCAGATCCTTTAGCAGCAGGAGACTGAGGCCCAGGGATTAGGGTGAGTTGCCTGTGGTCAAACAGCAAACTGGAGGCAGAGAATAGAACATGTCTCTTGATTAATTAGCGGCCTTTTCCCTAGAGAGTTCAGGGAACCATTCTGAGGTTTGCAACGTTTTCTTCTTAGAAGTCATGATCAACTGCGTTTGGATATAACTACAAAACTTTGAGCTAAGAGGCCAAACACTTGCCTGCCCAGGGGCACAGGAGGTTGGCATCAGCAGTCTCAGGAAGGACAACAAAACTGATGTTTCTTAAATTATACAGGGTGGCCATAAAGTTTGTGTGGAATTTAAAATTGCACATGAACTGTACGGCCACTCTATACATCCCAGGTCTGCACTGACAGCGCTACGTGCATTAGCTCATTTGATCTACAGGATGGCTTTGGAAATATAAACAATTACTAGCCCCATTTTTAAGAAGAAGAGAGTGAGGGACACCAACCTTAACAACACTCCTGTAAGTTAACAGATTTGGAACATTTGCTGTTTGCTACCCACTGTTACGGGAGACGTACTTTCACCACCTCATTCAGTCCTCTCAATAACCACATGAGGAGGATCAATTATTATTCCCATTTAACAGATGAGGTGACTGAGGCACAAAGAGAAGAAAGAAAAAAACGTAAAACTCCCTTTCTCCCCTGAAAGCTGTCTACTGGCCCCAAGTCACAAAACTCGTCAATGTTTGAACCCAAGTCTTACACTCCCAACTGCGTGACTTTTACAGATTTTCCCAGAAAGCCTCATGCCTGAGCTAAATTGCTCACATTTCTGTCAAGTAACAACAGGATGAGAGAAGTGGGCTTTTTGTCCTTGAGAGCAAATGTAGTTAAAACATGATATTCTACAAGAAAACCTAGTGGAGTCTGAAGAAAAAGAGGCACCAAAGGATGGGCCAGTTTTCCAAGCCAGCACTGGATGACCAGAAGCTTAGCTTCGCAAAGCCACGTCCCTCGTCATCTTGCCACCGTTTAATTTGAGGGAAGAAAAGAATAAAAGTTGGAATCTTTGAAAAATGGGAAAACCATCAAGGGAAAACGCAGAGGACGGTTCTCAAAGAAATTCTTCCTGGAGCAAATACAAGCCTAAGACCACTTTCTGTCCATCACCATGCAATCAGCGCCAGTGAGGATGTAGAGGAATTCAGCCCCTTGTGCACTCCTGGTGGGAATGCACAGTGGTGATACGACCCCCCAGTGGAAAAAGAGTTTGGTGGCGTCTCATACAGAATTACCATATGAGCCATTAATTCCGCTTCTATGTACATGCATATCACGAAATATTGAAAACAGGTTATGTGTACACTAATGTGCATAGCAGCTTTATTTCCAAGAGTCGAAAGGTGGAAACACACCCAAATGTCCATCCATGGGCACACACCTGTGTACGCACACCTATAAGGAAATGATTTACAGCAGTGACATCTCCAAAGATTACTCTGTCCCTCTATACTGAGAAACTCCTAATGGTCTTCTACTTTCTACTAAACAAAACCTATACCCCATAGTTTGACTCTACAGCGCCCTCCATCCTCCAGCTTCTCCCCAAATCCCTCCCTTCCTTGTTACTAGTTCCTGATGCTTCTCCCTGTCAGCTCCTCTGAGCAGGCTTCCTGGGACCACGTGGCCCACAGCCAGACTAGCCTAAGCCTGTCCTGAACTTTTCGGCCCTCTGAGCTCCCCAGGAAGTCTATTTCTTGGTATTTGCAGGTATTTGTCTGCAAGTGGCATCTTCAAGAAACGAGCAGTGGAAATTGAGACCTTCAAACATTTTTAATCCCCAAAACATTTGCGGGGAGCGGGGAATAGAGGCAGGCTGGCCTCTTCTCCACCTCTCGGTAACATGTCCACGCTACTCCAGAAACTCTGCCTACATCTTTGGAGAAAGATGATTGCCTTGGTATAGGGATCATAAGAATAAGACCTCTCCTTACTGACCTTAAAGTTGGAGATTACATACCACAAATGGGCCACAAGATGCCTGTGCTCACACTGGGATGTGTGCCTATCAGGGGCTCTGTGGGGGATTTTGAACTTTGATAATGTAGTTTGGGGTGGACGCAAATGGCATCTTAAAACCAAACCCGTTAAAGCTCACGATGAATCATATTGCACGACTAATACGATTCTTCCTTCAAAGCCAATGTCTGTTATATTTTATTTCTGCTGGATCATAAATTCCATGAGAGCAGAAACCCCCAGCTCCCCTCCCCACCCACCTGGTGGATGTCTCCCTACGTCCAGGGCCCAGCAGGAAGGTGTGTACGGAGCAGGCTTTTGAAGGCCAATTAGTGACAAATGAAAACTGTCTGCCACCACCCCAAAGAAGGTATAGCAGGTGCCAAATGAGGACAGCAGTAAGCAAATTTTTATCCAGAGGGTTAAAGGAAATAGTTTCTAAGGCAGCATTTGTCTAAATTTAGAAGTCGCAGATGGGTGAGTTGTTGATCTTGTTATCAGTGGTTATAATTCTAGCGACGATTAAGATCAACTCTTCTCTCTCCCACCATATTTAACCACTGTTTTCCCCCATCGAACCTAACAACATTAGCCAAATGAAGCCATGCCAAGTTTACGGCCCTGACAGGCCCTGGATCCCCAATGCCGAGCATTCTGCCATCCCAAGCAGTCACTCAACAGTGAGATTAAAAAAGCCTCCTTTCAGTTTTATTATGACTATTAGTAACTGTTAATTAGAGTGTTGTAGGAGCAGCAATCACTTCCCCCCATTCTCAGGGTGCTAATTACTCTTGGCTTTCCAGCCAGCAGAGAGAGGGAGAAAAAAAAAAGCCCACTATTGTTCCAGGGGATCCATTATTTACCTTCCTGTACTATCATCCTATGTATTTTGAGCTGCTTATCATTTTAAAGCGGTGGTGGAGAAGCTCTTCTGTTAAAGGAAGACCGTGATTATTCTCATTTATGTCAAAAGTTCCATTCATGAGGCCAGGCTGGTCCAGGGTAGCAAGACGGTGACTTGTGTGCTGGTGTGTAGGACACTGACCGAAACAGGCCCTGTCTGGGTTTTTGGTCAAAGCTTTTGGTTAACTCATAACATGATTCTATTGTTTTACTGAGGCCTCCTTTCATCTGTATCATCTCCGGGGACTTGAACTTGATGGCCACTCTGTAGTAACACACCATTGCCCGTGGGCTGGACAGTGCCCAGGCCAGGAATGGGGCTAGGGGCTCAGACTGTTCCGCAGCAGCTGCAGCTCGATTGTGGCTACCTTGGGGACAGGCAGTGAGTGGAGGGCTCAAGGATGCCTCTGGGTGCTATCCTCCTGTTTGATTTCAGGGCCACTTGTGTGGGTGTGGCCACTGTGAAATCTTTCTAGCTGTTCACTTACGAATGTACACTTTGCTGGATGTGTGTTCTGCTGAAATTAAAAAACAAATCTGGCCCCATCAGCGATGGGCCACAGTTGGGCCAGGGGACAACTTTTCCATTTCAAGCAGTGACACAGGAGCCACCTGATAAGAACATCACTGCTGGGGGGTGGGGGGGGCAGTAGGGTTCTCTCCTTGATTCTTTTGAGCACCCTCTATAGTAGCCAAGAGTGTTTTCTGTGGGTCCCTGTGTATCTTCCTCTCCTGGCCCAGCATCTTGATCCCTAATCCTTAGTACCTGCAGCTAAGATCAATCCTATTCTGAGTCCCACTCTGGGCACTGTCCCCGCCATGACAACTAGCACATCCAAGTGGCTGGGGATCAACCCCAGACCTCCTGTTGGCCCTATCTAGAAAGCAGCTCTTTCTTCACTGCTGATGCCAGAATGGTGTCAGCAAGCGGAGAGTCATCAGGGTGGGGAGGACGCCAGAGACATCCTGCCCGAGGCCAGAGCTGGTTTGGAGGGCAGCAGACCTGAGAGCTGAGAACAGGGGCAGACTGTGACCTCATCGGCAGCCCTCCCTGATGCTAGCAATGAGTTGTGACTCCACGGGTCTGGGAACCATTTAAGGATTTATTGTGTTTTATTTTGCTTAAATCAGCTTGAAAGCATTTGGGCTGCTATCAGAGAAGTTCTCAGTCTCATCCCTGCAACGACCAACTATTACCTGTTCTTGTACCTATGGGTGAAGTTCATATAGGTCATTTAGGTCCATCTTAGCTTGACCTCAGGGCTCCTCCCCTGCTCCTGGCCTCCTCTGGGTCCTGGCTAAGACAGGCCAACCTGGCCCAAGAACAGAGCAGTTCAGCTTACCCCTGGTCCTCTCATGTCTCAAACCCACCACAGCAATGGTCGCACAGGCTGCAGGTCTCGCAGGAGCGTCTGCTCAGCCAGACTCAGCACTGAGCATCCCGTGTGGTTGCAGAGCCAGAGAGGCCCCTGGCTCTGAGCCATGTGCTCTTGTATGGGCCAGGCCAGCAGCAAGACACTTGCTGAGCCCCCAGTGACTCCAGGGTGCTCTCCACATCTCTGGCTTCTGTCATCGTGGCTGCCCACAGGTTTTGAACTGTGCTCAGCGGCTGAGATATAAAGTGACAAGGCAATTCAAAGGCAAGAGAGTTCGCGTCTCACCAGATGGGGTGATGCAAAGAAACGTCTTTGGAGCTGGCACTTAATGGGGGTTTCACTAGGTAGAGCCAGAAAAGGGTTGTCCGGGAGAGAGCACAGCAAGTGAGAAGCACAGGCAGAGAAACTTCAAGGCTTATTGTGCCAAGACTGGAGCATGGGGAGACGAGAATGGTTATCTCTGGTGCACAGAACCGATCGGGGTTTTTTATCTGATTATTCCTTCATTTGTTCAATTGAGCAGGCACAAATGCATTTAGTTACCCAATATTTCACCCAGCATGCTGAGTAATCCCTGGGACATGGTGGTTGCTCAGTGAACGAGGGAGCGTTTGGTTGCACGCAGACAAGCTCTGGCCATCACAGAGCTTGTGATCTGGTGCCTTGTTCACAGACATATTATATATTCAGATCCTGCCATGTACTAGGCCCTGCTGTGGATAACAGGGACCTGCAGCGAGCTGGAGAGACAAAGTCGCCGTGTCCGTGGAGCTGCCATGACAATGGATGCGAAGGACCCTTCTAATGGCCTCGTCCTTTTGTTCTGCTCATCCAAAGTTGGAGGGACTTGCTGCCTTCCCAAGTGTGAAGAATTTTTGCCTGGGGATGGTTCTATTTTTCTACAGAGTTGTTTCACAGTACCAAGAAGGTGAAGCTGCCTTCCTACGAGGAAAATCCTAAACAAAACTACCCCCCCCCAAAAAAAAAAACCAACGACAGGAGCTAGATGACACTGAGTCACTTAACAGAAAGGCAGTTTTGGGATTCTGGCTAAGACAGCAGAGTTTAAATGTATTCCAGGGCCCTTCAACAGTTTCTCATAAAACATACCATCGAACTGGAATTTTATCAAAGTTTGTTTTTGTTCAATATGCCTTGAAAGAGGTTTTGTCTCGAAGGGCCATTCTGGAAAGCTGATACATGTGTGAGGAGTGGGAGGCTCTTGGTGACGGAGCCAAGAAGGTCTCAAGACCCTGGAGGGAAGCGCCCCTTCTCCCCACCTCTCCTTTTCAGTTCAGAGAGTAGCCAGGCCTCACTTAAGAGAATCTGGGAGATTCTGTGAGGCATTCCCTTCCAGAAGGACCAGGAGAAGGGGTGAGAGCCCCAACAGTCACCAAAGCCAAGACAACATGTGGGTCTTCATGTATCCATAGGATCTGCCTACTCTCAGCAACCATGGCCTCCTCCGGCATCCTCGGGTCTGACCTTGAACCAGTGATGTGCTTCAGGCATCGAGCTGGGGCTGGGGAGGGGAAGATGGTCCAGACGGGACCCCCAACATGAAGAAGCTCTGGCGGTGTGGGAGGAGAAAGGCAAATTCATTTACTCATTCATTTAAAGATCAAGCACCAAGTATATGGGGGCCTTGTATGCAGTGGGATCAAATAAAACACCTGCCCCAGCATCTTGGGACAGGACTTGCCCAGGAGCATGAAGGACGGGACAAGTTCACCCAACATGCACCCTCCGGGAAGCACAGAGCTCCCTCCCCCTCCTCTCCAGGCCTGGAACAGAGGCCAGGAGCCCTCAGGACACCACAGAGGGGAGGTGCACCATTTCCCAGAAAATGACGAAACTCAGCTTCGAAACACTCTTATTCCCAGACTTAGAAATGGGAACCCCCAAAGTCCAGGAAAGGTGGAATCCTTCACGTCTTGGGGAGCTGGTAGGAATTCCAGGCAAAGGAAAGAGAATAAACAAAGAGTGAGGAACAGCCCAGGGTGCGGCTGGCGGCCAGATGGGGAGAGGTCTGCCAAGCCCAGGAGACAGCAGCTACAGAGGGAGTTAGAGAAGCTGAACGTGATGTGACTTGTGTTTTAGGGGCGGACAATAGGATGGAATGCAATGGGCAAGACTTTTAGCAAGGAGACAAGTTGACAGTTGTAACGCAGAGAAGCAGGATGCCTGCGTCTGTGGGGAGGGGCAGGGACGGCAGAGCTGGCGGAAAGCAAGTGAAGGACTTTGCATCCGACTAGATGTCAGGGAACACTTCAAATTCCAATCTGCCTATCCCCCAAATGGCCATGCATCAATTTAGAAGCTGCCTGGGAACACACCCCGTGCAGCTGGGATTGCAGCTTCCTGCATGACTGCGGGGATTTCTGAAGCCCTGGCTCCTGGGGAGAAGCTGATCTGTATCCTTGGAGGCTGCTCTGTATTTGCCGGCAGCTCAGCACACCCCACTGGGGTCTGATTGAGAAAAATTCAGCTTTGCAAGGCAGATGGGCTCCTGGTGCCTGCAGATGGATCTCGGTGCCTCCTTCAGGGAAGGGCTGTCTCTTCCCTGCATTTTCGACTGCAAAGCAAATAGCCCAATAGACCAGACTCAAAGGATGCAGGGTGATGCTGCCCGTAGCAGAATGGGAAGAACTGCAAATCATAAAAATAAACCTCCTGCTTGCCTTTAGGAACCTCCAAGCAGAGGCAAATCTTCCTTAACTGTGCCCCTGTCCCTCTCCCTGTCTATATTTGCATGCAGGCAAGTCAACCTTTCGTGAAGACTCAGAAACTTGTTTTCCCCCTCTCTTTTTGAATCCCCCATGCCTTTGGCCGGTCCCCGGTTTGGTCCTTTAACCCAGTTAACTACCCCACTTAAACTTCAAACAATAGCAAAGGAAGGGGAAATTGGAGATGTGAAGACTTTCCAACAAGGCCTTTGAAGCATCCTAAGTGAGAAAACGGCACCCCGACTTCATCGGCCACGTCTGAGCATAGCTTCTTAGTGTTTACCCACTGGTCAAAGGGAAGAAACCCTGGGCTCATGAAAGAGTTTTGGGGGCTAAAGGACATTCAGAGGTGTGAGGTTATCCCAGGAACATGGGAATTTTCGTCCATAGGAACAAAAACCACCAAAGAACATTCCCTTTCTCTTGCTCACACTGCAACGCCAGTGAGGCAGGGGGGTCATGGCCAAAGGACATCCACTCAGATTCTCACTGTCACAATCCTGCATTTAAAGTTTGGCTCCATGATTCAAAGTAACCGTTAGGTTTGTGTTTCTGGCACAGCATACAGTAAATAGATTATGGCTTTTAAAGCTAGATGGGCATACTTTGGAACACAGACTCTGCCCTCTACTTGCTGGGTGATGTTTACCAATTTGCTTAACCTCTCTGGGGTACAGCACCCCTATCTCACAAGGATGTTGTAATTATGAATGAAATCATGTCCGTAAACTTCTCTGACATCTGTAAAGGACCTTGCACACAGTTCTGGGGGCTTCGTAACACTCTAAGTTACCCACCCAGCCTTACTTCTCTTCTAAAGATCTTTAGAGCAGCATAAGGTCTAAGTCCAGTGGTCAGAAAGCCAGGAGAAGGCCCTCTGCTTCCCTGAATGAATGGCCACAGGTTTATGATTTATGTGCTGATTAATTGGACGCTTGGAGACAATTCCATTTCAATTACCTGACTGGCATGACAAGATACACAAGGGCTGCCAATGTCAGTACACTGAGGCTGAGTGTGCTGGGCGGCAGCCAGGGTTCAGGGCAGCGCTGAGTCATCAGCACTGGTGCACAGGTAGCTTAGGTGTTTCAGCACGTGGCTTTCTCCTCTCCCCTCCTGGGGAGAGACAATGACTGCACACCAGGGCAAATGTTGCTGAAACTGAGGCAGTGACTTTGGGGACCCCTGATCCGTCACAGTCCTGGCAGAGTTCTCTAAAGGACATCCCCAAGAGCCAGCTGAAGTTAGAGGGGCCACTTACAACCTTGAGCTGGGTGCACTGTATGGGTCCCTGATGTCAGGAACTGGAAGTTGTACCAGACCCAAGGGTGGTGGTGGTAGGTAGAATCCTAAGGTGGCCCCCAAGTTCCCACCCTTGGTGTCTCTGCCTTACAGAACCCCTGGCCTCAAGTGCAGGCAGAGTCGTGAATGTGATGGGATTTCACTCTTGTGCTTAGTTTATAGCCAAGTGGCTTTGAGTTCACAAGGAGCCCAACCTAATCAGGTGAGAAGACCTCCCTTCCTACAGGATTGGAAGCCAGAGAGAGCCGATGGAGGGGGCTGTGTGGCAAGGAACTGCAGGCGGCCTCTAGGAGCTGAAAGTGGCCTGTGGCAAATAGCTATCCAGAGAATGGCAGCTTCTGTCCCATGACTGGACCTGAAACTCCAGAAGGGAATGCAGCCTGGCCAACACCTGATGTCCATCTGTGCCACCCTGAGCAGAGAGCCCAGTCCAGCTGTGGCCAAACTCCTGCGGAAGCTGGAAGGGAGTAAATGCCCGTTGTCCTGAGCATCTCAGCATGCAGCCATTTGTGACGCAGTTAATTACAGGGGCACAGGATGACAGCCCTGCCCTTCTCCCACCCCTCCCCCCATAGGGCCTGTGGTTTCTGCCCCACTTCTCCCTGTGTATCTGCTATGGGCTCTTTTCCTGAAGGCTGGATCTCTTCCCTGCACACTGAATGATGCCCTGATGGGTTCACACTTTCAAAAAATATCTGCCGAGTAGCAGTTACATGCCAAGGCTTGTTCTTGGGCCATGGGTCCCCCATGTCCCTGGTGCACCCCCTGCCTCCTTGCACATTGGGGCACCCTGAGGCTTCAGGGTCTCCATGCTTGCTGTCCCCAGAGACCCCACATAGCCTCCACTCCCTTCAAGGCTCCACTCAAATGTCACCTCCTCAGTGAAGCTGGTCCCTCCCTCCTAGTTGAAAGTTGCCACCGGTGCTCCCACCATCCTTACTAAGTGCAATAACCCCCTTCTTGTTACCTTCTTACCTACACTTCAAGGTGCGTGAGGCACTCAATTCCTCACAGATCTTTATCATGGAGCTCTTTCACAAGACGGTCAACCATTTCAAATCAAGGATTTCGGTCTGTTTTGTTCCCTACGTCCTCAGCCCTCAGAACAGCACCTGACCCGTCGCTGGTGCTCGGGAAATATTTGTTGAATGAATGAATGAAAGAAATCAGTGATATAGCCATGTGTCTTCAAGTTCTACAGCCTGAATCTGTTCTGCAAAATGCATTTCAGACAACTGGAGTGAGTATTTCGGTGCCTTCTCCCCGACCACTCTGAACTGAATAACTGTTTCCTCTTTACTTATTTTTATCTTTGAGACACAGTCTCGCTCTGTTGCCCAGGCTGGAGTGCAGTATCATGGCTGTAACTCACTTCAGCCTCCAACTCTTGGGCTTAAGCTATCTTCCCACCTCAGCCTCCCAAAGCGCTGGGATCACAGGCCTGAGCCGCTGAACCCAGCCCCCTCTTCATTGTATCGAAGTATCTTAGTCTGTGTTTCTCAAAGTGTGGTCAGGAGACCGACTGCACCAAAGCCATCTGCAGAGCTTGTTACAAATACATGCTGGGGAGGTCGAAAAGGTCTGCGTTGGATTGAGACAAACCGAAAAAAAAACCAAACAAGCAGCCGAAGGCAGCTGCGTCACACCGTATATTGAACTCGCAGTGGCCAGCGAGCTGGCACATTCATTCAGCTCGGGGGAAAACACGAGCCAGCACAGGAAGTTTCTTCCCCCTACATGTGGAAAGCCTTGGCCTTACGTAGTAGCCAGAACAACGGTAGCTTCAAATTAAACACTAACGCGATTACTTAGGGACATGTGGCACCTGCCGGCTTAATCGTAGTTACTCAAAACAATCGGACATCTCGTGGTCTTCGGGGGAGAAGCCTAATTTAACTCCCCTTCCCCATACACAGCATTGAGTTTTGCTCAAGTGCCCACAGGCCAGGGCCCCAGGAACCTACATTTCTAATTAGTACCTCCCCTGCCACATTTTTAGGCACAGGAGAACGCAGACTTAGAGGAGGAAGCACGCATCCCCTTCCTCCCTCCTGAGAGCATTGAGCACATCTGTCTGTATCCTGTATCCCGGCCTCATTCACCGAAAGCGTTAAAACCAACACGGCTGGCTGCGAGCAGACTGGGTGCCCGCCACATGTCCAGATGGCAATTGTGCTGCGTCTCCCGCAGCTCTTATTCTTTGGAGGTAACTCACCACCCCTCAGGTGGCTCCATGTTTTTATTCTCTAAGGTCGCAGGTTGTCATCAAACTTGATGCTTACAAATCACAAAGTCTCTGGGAGGGCAAGTGCCTGTCTCCTGGCAAACTCCTCATAGAACTTCTGAAGCCTGCGGCAGAGAAGGTGCTGGCTCATAAACCCGCGGATGTTTCTTCCTCTCGGTGCAAGAGCGGCTATTACTGTGCTGCTTTGGGAATCCAGACGGGTGGTGGGGATGATGGAAAATGCCTGATAAGGAGCTGGTACGTCTCCCACTGCTTCTCTGGTGTTTGGGTCTTTAGGTCTCAGTCCGGGGGCACTGTGAGCAAATGGGTATTAAAGTGTGCTGGGCTTTGGTGCCTTGTCTCTGAGCCTGGCTGTCTGCAAGGATTCAACACCTGGGCCTTGTAGGCAGAGGGTGGCTTCGGGGTCCAGCCCAAACACCCAAGGTGGGTGACAACCAGGCTGGCACTGGCTGGAAGAAGGAAATTCTATTCCTCTCCTGTGTTCTCTTCAAAAGTCAATGCCTCTTTGCAAACAGCAGTGTGACAGGTTATTATAAGCTGTGCATCCTCACACAAGGCACAGCTGTCTGTTGGGTGTTTGCCTCAGGAAACAGGTCGGGGAGCCCAGTGGGATGGCAGGGAGTCATGGACAGAAAGGGAGAAGGAACTTGAGATGGTCAGCTACCCTCAGGCAGTGAGACGCTCTGTACACAGTCACATCTGTTATCTGAAGGAGGGCAGTGTGCCCCTTGAAGTCTCAGGTCACCCTGAAGGAAACAAAGAGGGCGGGTTCACCATGAACCAGGCCTGTCCTTGCTCTTTACATCTGATGAAAGAAAGTGTGGTCTTGGGACCAGAAGCATTGGCGGCATCACCTGCCAGCGGTTGGGACAGAATCTCAGCTGCTTTGAGCTTCAGGCGCACCTTAGAATCGGAGAAGCATTGAGTTAGGTGCTGTGTTCTTGTTCTGTGAACAAGGAAGCTCAGGGATGCTAAGCAAGAACCTGAACTCAGGTGCTTCTGAGACCAAAGTCTTTTAACCGTGATTCGCAATGATGGCCCCAGCGGAGAGAAGCCTAGTGTGGAGCTTTGAAGGGTGGGTGTGCCCATGAAGGGTGTGCTGGGCAGAGGGAGTGGCCTGTGCCAGGACAGGAGCTGTGTGCAGCCCTGTGTGTTCCGGGACTGCCTGAGGCTTGGGCATAAATGGTAAGGAGGGACGTTCCCACTGGAGAGGCCAGCAGGGGCCAGATCCCCAGAGAGGTCACTGAACAGAGCTCCCTGGACTCAGGCATGTTCAGTCCCCATCCTGAACATCCCAGGAGCCCCAGGAGAACATGAGGCCCCCAAACTTGGAGAAGTCCTCCTTGTGTGGAACATTCCAGAACACCCCATATTCCTAGACACCTCCCAGTGAGCATCTCTGCCTGACTCTGAAGGCACCTGTCCCACTGTGCGAGGCTGCACTTCCACTATCCTTATTGCAACCATGGCCAAGGCGTTGCTGCAGCACCCACGGTGGCTGCCGGAAAATTTGAAAATCAATGCGGCACAGGGGATGGGGGCAGAGCGAAGGGAGAGAACTTCTCTGTCTCCATTTCATCAACTTCAAACTCTAGGCTGTGTATTTGAAATAAACACCATTTCCTCTTCATCAGCCAGGTTTCTCTGGGACTTGTCGGGGCCTGCCTTCATGGTAACTCCGAGCACAGGCTGCTGGGAGCAGGCAAGGGCCGTTTTGCAGTCGCTCAAATTGGTTCATTACCTGCGCCTGGGGCAGCGGGGCGGAAAGTCCCTCTATCAGAAAGTCTGGGGCTGAAATCAGAGCTGATGGGGTTTGCAGCCGCGGAGGCCCAGGCTGAGAGACACTCAGCCCCCTTGTTTTCTCGGTGGGCAGCTTTTCATGTCTGAGCCACCCAGGGAGCTGTTTGGAGCTACATTTTTGAAAAAGAGGGCTCTATTTTTATTCCCCCAACCTCATATGGCGTCTTCTTTCTTCTCCCTGACCACAGGAGCAGAAGGAGGGTGGGCTTCCCTTTCCCTGCTATTCAGGACATATTGACTGGTTTAACTGGTTTGCAGAAGGCACTGGGAATTCCCTGGGTGTGCCATAGGGCAGAAATCCTCACATTTTCTCAGTTCATGATGTCAATCTTAGAGTCTCAGTAATTTTTCTCATGGCACCCTTAGGCCTGAAGAAACCCCTAAACGTACTGTTTATTAAGCAGTTAGGGCCAAACAACTTAATAAGTATTTATGTTCTTAACAATTTAATAGCCAGTTGAAAAAAATAATACATGTATGTTGAAAGCAAAAAGAAAAAAAAAACCAATAGTTTCATTTGGTTCTTAAGAAATCACTGGTATTTATGTGTCTGTGCACAATTCCTCCACTGTGAACTCAGGTTGAACTCCATCACCCTCACTTCCCCTTCCACACCAGTTTTGGTGGTACTTGTTGTTTTTTTTTAATTGTTTGGGATTCATTGAGGGTACAAAGAATTAGGTTATACTGATTGCATTTGTTAGATAAAAAGTCCCTCTTATGATTGTATCCTGCCCCAAAGAGGTGTGCCATACACCGTGACCCCAATTCTCCTCCCTCCTCCCCTTTTCCTGCTCTCTGTGTTTTAATCACAGCAGCTGCCCAACCCCCAGCTTCACAAAGCAATGCCCTCAGGAAAAGGAATGTGTCAGAATGGAATGTTGAAAAAACTACCTGGAGCCAGCAGATCACTCCGGGGCAGATAGGTGGCGCTGTGCTTCCCTTCGCTTCAAAATCCACCCCCAGCACCTCTGTGGCATTGGAGGGTTTGGGAACTGTCACTCAATGAGCACTTGTTGGAATGTTGAAAAAACTACCAGGAGCCAGCAGATCACTCCGGGGCAGATAGGTGGCGCTGTGCTTCCCTTCGCTTCAAAATCCACCCCCAGCACCTCTGTGGCCTGGGAGGGTTTGGGAACTGTCACTCAATGAGCACTTGTACCACATGCTTTGTGTATGGGATCTCATAGAATGCTCACAACCACTCCGTGAGATACCCCTTGTCTGTAAAGAGGGATATTGTCATCTGTAAAGAGGAATTCCTCTTTACAGACAAGGAAATTGATGCTCAGCGAGGCTAAGACATTTGTGGGAGGTCACCAGGCAGACCTGAGACTCACGTTCAGCCATGATGGTCATCCTGTGAGCACAGTCCAAGGACCTGGGTTCAAGTTCAAGCTCTGCTACTCACCACCTGTGTGTTCTTTTATATGGTTCTCAACCTCTCTGGTCCTTGCCACACATTTCTATACTTCAGGAAGCTCCTTTTTTTGCAAATGGATAGCTATAACAACAAGGGATAAAAGATATATGCTAACCCAAAAGCAAAACCTTCTAGAAAGGGTCTGGGATGATGGGAGAAAAAAGGAGAAAGGACAGAAGTCCCCAGGGTAGGTCCTAGAGCGAGGCTTTTAGGACCAAGGGCAAGTCACAGAGCCTTGGGAATAGGCACCATCAGCCCACTGCTTAGACACCCTGGCTTGGGCCTCTTGACCACCAGCCTGGAAGTGATTATGATGATGATGTTTTTAATAATCAAGTTCAAAATGGATGGGAAAACGGGTGTAGCATGATAAGGGCGTTTAGTCATAATTGCTCCAAAATAATAATAAAACCCCCACCAGCCTCTTTAATTACTTGGCTGTGCTGCATTTCTTTTCATTAGACATTTCCATTTGCTCAGGATGGTATTGTAAAGTGTTTATCAATGCTAATGATGCAGTCCTCCAGAGCCCCATTTTGTCTAAAGGGCTGTAAGTGAAATTGTTAAGAAATAAATTTCCTTTGCAACAATACATCACAAAAGAAAGCAAACAGAACAATAGCCAGGGCTTGCTCCCCAGCTAATGGGGATGTCACTTGCTGGGGCCTTGGAATCCAGAGTCCTGAGCATCTGGGTTCTCTGCTATGTTCAAGAGCATGTGGCTGACAGTTCCCTGCACAAGTGTCAGAGGTTGCCATCTGGAGGAGGAGGAGAATGGAACACCTGGGTCACAGTCCCAGCTCCCCGGTTACTGGCAAATCAGGAGGGACTGTTTCCCCCAGGGTGTGGGAAAGCATCATTCTCCTGGGACCTAATTTCCAGGGAGAGATGTGGCCATTTGCATAGGAATATCTAGGGAACTCACCTTCTGGATGCTTTTCATAAGGAACTTTTAACAAGGATGCTTTCTACAAGGTCAGAAGTATCGTGCTGTTGTGATCAGAGCCACGTACCCTGGCTGCAGACTGGATCTGCACCCTACTTCTGCCCTTTCCTACATGACCAAAGGCAAGTCACAGAAACTGCCTTTGTCTCCCAGCCAGCAAAATGGGAATTAAAGAAGTTCATGTCCAAGGGTTGCTATGAGGATTAAAGGAGTTAAACATGTGAAGCATGTGGAGTAAGAATGTGAGGCATCCGTGGATACGTGTGAGCTGTCAGGACAGAGGGATTCTTTAGGAGAGGGGTTGGCCAACATTTTTTGGAAAGGGCCAGATGGTGAAAATTTGGGGCTTTTCAGGCCACCTACCATCTCTGTCACTGTAGCATGAAAGCAGTGCTAGACAATACAGGAAAGAATGCATGTGGGTGTGTTCCAATAAAGCTTTGTTTATGGTCACTGAAATTTGAATTTCATGTAATTTTCTCACGTCAGGAAATAAACATGCCTCGTTCAATTTCCCCAACCATTTAAAAACGTCACAATCTCCTTAGCTCACGACTAGGCAAAAACAGGGCGCAGGTAGTTTGCTGATGACGATTTTAGGGTCTAAGTTAAGTTTCTGGTCTGAACCACGTTCTTTTTTCTCCTGTTCTTCGCTTAGAGCCAGGGACTCTCACAAAGGGAAATAATTGAGGACAAGAACCCTCAGACCAGGCCCTGGTTCTGAGAGAATAAACTGGTCACCCCTATCATGAGCACTACAAAGATCTACATTCAGCATCTTCCAATTCCAGAATTCTCTGTCTTTCCTTTGCATCCTTTGATAGAGCTGAAGGGCATGACCTTATAGACCATGCACTTAATACACCATCTCACAAAACCAACCCGGACCTCCTGTGAAAACATTGAGTGAGCCGGGTGTTGTGGCAGATGCCTGTAGTCCCAGCTGCTCGGGAGGCTGAGGCAGGAGAATCGCCTAAGCCCAGGAGCTGCAGGTTGCTGTGAGCTGTGTGATGCCACGGCACTCTACCAAGGGTGACAAAGTAAGACTCTGTCTCTACAAAAAACAAACAAAACAAAACAAAAAACATTGAGTGAACCCAACGAGCAGAGGGGAGAAGAAAGCGTGTCATCTGGGAGGAAGAGGTCCAGGGGTGCAGGTCTTGGGGATACTCAGGACGCAATGTTACCAGATGGGGACTGTCACGAAGCCTCTTTGGATCACTGCAGGGCCGATGACAGCCTGGTCTTTTCCCCAGTTCTTTGTCCTCAAACACCCTGGATTTGGGACAGTGACAGTGCCCCTTTCCGACCCTCACCCGTGTGACGCAGAGCCCACCTGGGGCAGAAGGTGGGCGGGAAAGCCTCATAGACAGTATTGAGGCTCATGCTGGGGGACACTCTCCAGGTGCCACCTAGAAGGCTCTTAAGGATCCCGCCGACCCATACCAATTTAACCTCATCCCTGAATTCGCCAATAATTTTTGCATTATTTCGCTTACTCAATGTAGTTCACCATTCTCTAAGGGTATCTCTTTTCAACAATACTCAAGGTCAGCAAATACTTAAGTGAATTGGTTTACCAAGCTCTCTGGATTAAGCCACCGTTCATGAATGTAGGAAATAGAGGAATACAGGGCATGATGGCCAAACCAGTTTTCCAGGTTCTCAGCTCCATAGAACCTTCCCAATTGTTATCTAGAGACTTCTTAACAAGTAACCTTTGGAAGGTTGTAAAATTGCCTATTGTTAATCTACAAGGAAATTTTATGGTGTGCTTAGATGTGGGCCAAACACACACATCTACTCATCCTCACCATGAACTTCGTGAGACAAGAACCATCGTTGTCCCCGTTTTATGGAAGAGGACACTAAGGTCAGATGGCTTCCAGAATTTGCTCACAGTCGTCAAGTCTATGAGATGCCAGGGTTGGGATTAAATGGCCTTAAGCATCAGTGCTTAAGTGTACCCAAGGCTCTGACCACCAACCGTCTCAGTCCATGGTTACGAGAATGGGCTGCATTCAGTCCCACCAGGGACAATCCGCTAAAATACAGGTTCCTTGGCCCCAGCAAGTGGAGTAGCTCCAGAAATGTGTATTTTAGCAAGCTCCCCAGCTCATGCTAAGGATCACTGTGCCTCTAATAAGGAGCCAACTTAGTTCATCATTAATTCATCCAGTGAGTTATTTCCTCAGGAGGGGCTTAGAGGGCTGGCAGGCGCCGTGACTCGGGAGGCCCCGGGGTCAGGTCCGAGGCCTGTCCTGCTCTCTGTAGCTGTGTCCCACTGTCCAGTACTGATATCTGACAGGCAGGCTGAGCAGGAATGAGAGAAAAGAGCATAGTGGGGGAAAATCCAAGTTTTATGCATGTTTTTAAAAAACATCAGAGGAGCTATCAGAGGGAAGATATATCATTTTATTTGACATCTGCAGGCAGGTTTGATAGTTTTCACCGAGTGCTGGTCAGTGTGCGGCTCTGAGCACGGCCTCTGGAGCTAAGGGGTCCCCCGTGGAAGGGTGGCCTCGGACAGGCAACGTCACCTCTTTGTTCCTGACAGGGTTTAAATGAAATAATGCAGGTAGTGGCTTTCACTGTGGAGTGTGTCTCTTGCACCCTGGAGGGGGTGTCACAGTGCAGATTCCCAGAGTTTCTGATCAGCTGGTCTGCAGTGGGGCCTGGGAATCTGTGTTTCTCACAAGTTCCCAGGTGACACAGATCCCACTCTGAGAACTACAAATACAGGTAGATCATTAAAACATGTCTGATCCCTGGGAATGGCAGTTAATCGCCACCCACATGTTCATTTCATTGTTTTTGTTGCAGTTCTGGGAGGGAACACCAACGTCTCTGAAGGGTTTGCAGCTTCTATAGGTCCTCACACAGCCCACCCCACGGACATTTGTGGAAGGATGAATTTGGACAGTACCCTCCGTGTGGTGGCTCCAGAAAGCAAGCAGAGACTGAGAGCAGCATTGGGGACCCACTGGGGTGGGTGGGGCTTGCCCAAACCTGAAAGCTGTGCCCCCCCTTGCTGAGATGCTGGGAACACATCTCCCAGGGGACGCTTCCACTTGGCAGGGAACAGGGATGATTAGTCACCCCTGGTGACCTGAGCCTCCACAGGCCCCAGGGGCACCTTGGTTTTCCCAGTTGTTTTGTGGGGTGCACATCTGCTTCTCCCAGGCACCAGCTGTCTGAGGCCAGCTGGGAGCTGCTTCCTTGGGGAGAGCTCGGGAACCTCCACAGCAGGGCTTGTCACGGGGCCTTTCCAGGACCCCCACTGGTGGCCTTGCCTGGGGAATGAAACCATCTGAAGCGTCCTTCACAGAGCCAGTGACACATGAGGTGAGGCTGGAATTCAGAACTCACCCCCTTACCTCTGACCTGTTTGAATGTTTAAACTGTCACCACACACAGACTCACAGTCTGGGAGCAGAACTGAAGTCTAGAAATGACAATTAGAGGAACCTGGGTGCTCCGTGGGACTCTACCTGGTGACTGTGAACCTGCCCCCTTCCCTCTACTTGTGAGCAGGGCCTCCTCCGGCAACCAGCAACACCAGCATCCCTGCAGCCCATTAGAAATGCGATGTCCCGGCTGAACAGGAGCCTGCATTTTCACAAGATCCCCAGGTGGTCTGCTCGTATGGCTACTGCAGATTAATGGCTGAGCTTAGGGGTACCAGCTCAGGAGAAGGCAGCCACAAAAAGTTGGGTCTCCAGGGTCCTGAGTTTTTGAATTGTGGCTCTCCCACTTGGTAGCTGGGTAATAAATGTGAGCACCCCCCTCATGCCCTCTGAGCCTTTGTTTCCACATCTGTAAAAGGGGAACAGTGGTGACACCGTGTTAGGAGGCTTAAATTTCTTCCTATAACAAACATCAGAGTGCCTGCTACATTCTAGGAAAGGTACAGGGAGGAAATGGACCCAGGAAGGGAAAGTGACTATGTATTAGTTATCTGCAGCTGTGTAACAAATCACCCCACGACTAAAGCAGATTGAGACTTAAAATTGGGTGTGCCTTTATCTTCTCTCCTCTGGTAAATGGCAAACTCAGTGAAGGAAGAGGCACAGTTTTGTGCTTATTTTTTGCAACCACCTCCTGCATGCCCTGTACTCATAAGGACTCAATGAATACTTCTGAATTAGGCTTCCATAGCCTCTGGCTTCTTGGCCATTCTCTCACCACTAACTAATACTTGGGACGCTGGGAGGTTGAGGCAATACCACTGCCTCCTTCCAGAGTTGACGGGGGAAGTGAAAATGGATGAAGCCGAGTGAGGAAGGACAGAAGGGAGTTTGGGAAGTAATTGAAAAGCCAGGCAGACCATGGAAGAATTATAAATAGAAGGCTCAATTCCACCGCAGCCCAGTGAAGCCAGAGGGACAACCACAGAAGGGAATGAGGAGAAACATCCGGAAGACCTGGGTTGGAAACAAATGAGTTTTAATGGAACATTTCAGTGCTGGAGAAAAAATGGGAACACCAAGGAAAAAGAACAGCTCGGGCAGTGAATTGGAGGAATTGTCATCCAGGCACAAAACGGTAGAGTAAGAACCAGAGGAGCAATCGGTTTAATTTTTTAGATTAATTGTGAGCGTTCAATAATGTGACTCACTCAGGGACCCAGAGGCGTCTCAGTGATGAGAAGTAATCTACTTAGGTTGGTAATTATTGTTTGTATTCATGGAATTAAGGCCACAAAAAGGTGGTTTAGAGAAAGCCCCACAGAGCGAGGGGACACTAATCCCAGCTTCCCAACAGCCACATCTGTGCCCCGGAGCGAGGCATTGATATTGTTGGTTACTGTGCAGAGTATAAGAAGAAAAAAATAAGTCTTTCTGTCCCCCTTACGTTGTGGCTGATTCACTGCCAATCCCAAAGAATTCACTTTTTCCCCCTCCATCCTGTTCCCCCCATCCCTGCTTTGAATTCAAAAATGGGTTAGGGGAATTTCAAAAGTACCACCACCCCGAATTAATAAGTGTGCTTCCTTTGTTTGTGGTTTTTGTTTTTAAAAAATTCACTTGTGTTGGGGGGAGGCGGGCACAAATGAAACACACAGAAAATTACAAAGCAGAGAATGCAAAGATGATCCCTGTTCTCCCATTTTTGGTGGATGTCACTACAGACCCCTTTCCCAGCTTATACAGTGCCGAAGCTTCCTGAGGGCAGGCGTTCTGTCTCCCTCTATCGCCGTGGGGCTCCTGGTGCCTGCGACAGTGTCTGGCAAATTAAAAGTTCTCAGACAATTATCTGTTGAAAGACTGGCTGAACCATCAGAGCAGTAGGACGAGGAAACTTATTACAAGGTCAGGGGTCACACTCTGCACCCTGACCTCCACCCCACTGATGTTTGACCCCAGGGTGGTCACGGAGATGGGTGCAGGGGGGACAGAGAGGACGCTGAGAATGAGCAAGGCAGACGAAGGGCTGACCGAAGGGCCTTTTGCACCAGGAAGTAGAGTTGGAATGTTCCAGACTTCTTCCTCTCTCTAGGTCACAATTTAAATGAGCACCATAACATCTGTACAACTCAATTGCATTAAAATGAGGCTCTCTGAGCCCACGGGCCACGGTCAGCGAGCTCTGGCCCCCCAGGTGCTACCTGTTGCTGCCCTGGGGATTAAGAACTTTGATATCTTGGCACTCTGCCACCCCTGCACAGTCATCTGTCACAGCTGGGAGGCAGGACTCAGACTAGGCTGTAAGAAGATCCCTCTGGGGACGGTGGGGCACTAACAGCAGGTGGGAGGACCACAGGACAGGATCAAGACCTCCTTGTAATGGCTCAGCATCTGGAGGACACAGGGGGAGGAAGCGGGGATGTTTAAATGACGCCTGGGATTTGCTGCAGACTCACACAGGAAGGGGATGAGCCATGTTTGGATGGGGCAGGACAGGGCACACGGTGACAGGTGCTGGGACTGGTGACGGGCACGTACGTGGGTGTCTGCACTCCTGGGCCATTAACTCTTCTGCGTGTTTGAAATTTTTCACAATTGAAAGTGAAAGAGACAGACCCCAAGTCAAAGGCTGCACTTTGAGAAAAGTGTGCTCATGGGGGAGAGAACTTCAGCAATTCAGAGCACAGGTTGCGACCAGTTATCAGTTGCGGCCTCACCCCCACACATACTCTTCCCCACCCTTGAGCAGCCACCCTGCTAGAGATGGCCAGGAACACATGATTCCAAATATTTTTCTATGAGTGTACGAATGGACTATCTATCTGGCTATATTATTTTTTCAAGGTAACAATTTTTCATGTTTACTGAAAACAAAACAAGGTCACGACAAAAATATATTTCTTCCTATCCAACCCAACAAATGTTGGCTGTGAGTGATGTTCTTTTGGGTTTTGAATTTTACACTCTTTTTTTTTTTTTGAGACAGTATCCCTCTGTGGCCTATGGTAGAGTGTCAGGGTGTCCTAGTTCACAGCAACCTCAAATTATCAAGCCATCTCTTGCCTCAGCCTCTCATGTAGCTGGGACTACAGGCACCCGCCACAACGCCCAGCTAATTTTTCTTTTTCATAGAGACAGGGTCTCTCGCTTTTGCTCAGGCTGGTCTTGAACTCCTGAGCTCAAGCAATCCACCTGCCTTGGTCTCCCAGAGTTCTAGGGTTACAAGTGTGAGCCACTGTGCCTGGCTTGAATTTAACTCTGTTTGTTTATTTATTTATTTATTTATTTTTGTTGCAGTTTGGGTGGGGCCGGGTTCGAACCCGCCACCCTTGGTTTATGGGGCCGGTACCCTACCCACTGAGACACAGGCGACTATGATAACAACTTAATGATCTGAGAATGCTACAATGTTTAAGATTTGTGAAGCACCTAATTTCTTTTAATAACAGTATCATGTGTTCCCTGTAATGGACACATCATTTTATTTTACGGATACGGATCGTCACATATACAAGGGCACAGGCCAAGCTGCTTATTTTAAATTTTATTTCCTGGTCATCTCTCCATGTCCATGTGGGTCAATTCTCACCATCTGTGACAGCCTCACCATCCTCCATAGTATACGTGTTACTATTTACCCAGTTCAGGCTGCCAAAGGACTGATAGACAATCGGGATTTCAATCTACCTTCACCATAAACAACGCTGCAGCTGACGGTCTTGTATATAAATCTCCATAAAACCTGCTTAGTATTTCTGAAATCCCAGAAAGGTGTTGAAAATCTGAAGAAGAGACATCACACATTTCAGAAAGACTGTACTGATTTGTACCCTCGCTGTCAGCACTGAAATGTCATCCTTGAGGTAAATAATACCCAACACAGCCGGACCTTGGATACAGACAAGGCTGTGTGTGTTTCAGGTTCTTGTGTGGCCAACTCATAGCTGCACAGAGCTTTGTGATTCTCCACTAAAGTCACTGCCCAGGGACTGCCCAGTCCTCCTGTGGCTTGGAGCACTCTGGTGCACCCTAAGTATTGTTCTGTGCAGAAAGAAGAGCCGGACTCTGAGTTGTACCCATAAAGCCAAAGGCAGACCCAGAGCAGTAAAGGTCACCCAATGGCAAATAGGTTGGAAGGGACCTGAGAGTCACTCACTGAGGAAGCAGCAGAAAAATGCTTTCCAGAGGGATGATGAGACTGGACAGAGTGCGGACGTGAGTGAAGTCAGTCGGTCAAAATGATAAGGGAAGCGAAGATGAGAAATAGGGCGGTGATCGCACAGGAAGTTAGCAAAGAAAAACACTGCGGGAACACAGGCAGGGAAGGTCAGCGGCGGGAGATGGTTTGTCAGAGCGAACTAGCACAAGTAATTTACCAGCTGCCCAGGAAGAGAAGCCCTAAATTAAATTTCCTCCGGCCTCCAGGACGATGCAGGTTCCAGCATGAGACAAGAAAGAAAGGGACAGCAAGGAATCGGAGTCCCCGGGGCATTTGACAACTGAGAAGTGAACACTGGGGACTTGTAGGCATTTGGGATCTTGACGGGAGTTCTGAGGACAGCTCAGACTGCAGTCTCGGGGCTGCCCAGGTGTGCCCCTTACTTGAAGATTTCTCAGGAGCAAGGGACAGAAATCCGATCCCGCTTCCCTCTTAGTTACAGCTGCAGCGAGTTGGTGCTGAGGTTGCATGTCACAAGAAGGGTCATCTTCCAGTGGACCCTCTTGTGATGTTGAGGGTGGCACGGGATCCGGAATACAAGCCTTGGGTTCTACATCCTCCCTTGCTGATGGCTTGAGACATGTCCCTGAAATTCCACGAGCTTCAGTCGTCTCATCTGAAGATGAGAGGGGCATTCATTGACTCAATCATCTCCCCTCCCTGCTGCTCTCTCTGTTCACTCCACCCTGGTCCCTCTAACGCCCTTGTTATTCATCAGACATGCCATGAGGCTTTTGCACTGGCTGTTCCCTCTGCCTGGAATGCCCTTCCCAGCACCTGCCTGCCTCTCTGCCTTTTTGGGTCATCTTTGCTCACGTATCACCTTCAGAGAGAGTGTTCCACCCTGACCACACTCCTTAAAACTACACCCCTCTGTCTTCCTTCCAGGCTTCTTTCTTCTCCACACGGAGGAGGCCTGTAACCTTCCATCACTGCATAGAACCTACTTTTGTCTTTTATTGCCTGCGTTCTCCATCTAGAATCTAGGCCCCATGAGGGCAAGGGCTGTTGCCTACTGTTTCCTGCCATGCCTCCAATATCGAACACAGGTGCCTGGCACGTGGTCTGCACACAACATAGATTCATTGAACACGGTCACGGATCTCTTCATTAATAACTATAGCCATCAGAGTAATAGAAATTATTTCATTAATTTGACCAAAATTTGCCTGTTGCCTAGTATATTATATGCTGGGTGTGATTCCTGCCGTGCAGAAGTTGAGTCAGCAGAAAACTCCAGCAAGCAGATAGCAGAAGAGAGACTGTTAAGTGTGGAGTGGGGTGTGGGTTAGTCGTATGATCAAGACCCAGGCTCCTGCTGTTCCTGGAAACCAAGGCTGCACTTTTGGAGACTTAGACAATCCTAGGTCTAAACATAAAGTCAGCCTGTAGAGTTGAAAAATGTTGACCTCAAACATAAAGTCAGCCTGTAGAGTTGAAAAATGTTGACCTCAAACACCCTACCTTTTCTTTCTACGGTCTGTCCTCCAACCCTTCCTAACAGGTACATCAGGTAGCTGTACCCCAAGGATCCAGCCCTCTGCTTGGTCCTAAGATAAAAGTATTAAGGAAAGGGTGGCGATGCAGCAATTTCGGTGTTAAATTAAACCTGTATTCTGTCCCTTCCTCCACTGCTTCTGGTGTGTGGGGACCTGGAAGGGTGAAGACATTCTCCCCATAAGGTCCTCCCACACTGCCTGCTTGTGTAAACGCCCACAGCTTGAAAACCCAGTGGCAGAAGAGGACCAAATATTTAACCGTCAGCTTAGCAGAGGCCCTGAAAGGAAGCTAAATGGTAGGGACACATCAAAAAGGGGAGAATCACACAATTCAGAAAAAATTATTCTTGCAAGAGCTCACATTTATGAAAATTGTCAGCAATTCTCTTCCTTGTACTATGAAAAGGACATGATGACGTGCCAAAACCCCCTGAAACAGAAAAGTCCCGGCAAGGACATCAGCACGCCAGGCTGGGGTGAAATCCGGCCTGTGCTTTTTGAAAAGCAGGCGATGAAAAGGCCCCAGGCAGTGCTGAGTCGAGTCGAGAGGGCACACAGCCTCCGGTGGTTGGAACACGTGTCTAGTGGGACAACCAATTCAGAAGCACTGAGACCAGAGGGTGGTCACTTCAGGGAATGACTACATTGGCTTCACTGAGAAATGGTCACTCCTGATGAGCCATGAGGAGCAGTGAGGTGAGTAGCTGGAGGTCAGAACGCAGACACTTCAAAACTGTGGGTGCTACTCAGGAGGCTGAGGCAAAGAATCGCTTAAGCCCAAGAGTTGGAGCATGTGAGCTGTGAGCTGTGATGCCACATCACTCTACCAAGGGTGACATAGTGAGGGTCTGTCTTAAAGAACAAACAAACAAACAAAAAAACTGTGGATGGACGTGAATCTGACTCCCTGGGGATATTTGCGTCTTGGTGGTGACCAGTGGCTAACGCCGTCGGTCTTTGGTGGTGCTCCTGGAGTCACCCCTGGTGACAGTGGCCAGACCCAGGGG
Organism: Nycticebus coucang; assembly: GCF_027406575.1. NCBI lineage: Eukaryota > Metazoa > Chordata > Mammalia > Primates > Lorisidae > Nycticebus > Nycticebus coucang. The sequence goes on along the minus strand of NC_069801.1, from coordinate 10,616,397 downwards.
AGGAGCCCCCCATTTCAGGGGCTGCATTCCAGCCTCTGACCCAGAGGCAAAGAGGGCAGGCTGAGATGATCGGGATGAGACAGCTATGGAGACACATGCCTTCCCGGCACGGGAGAAATCTGCTGGGGAAAGGCATCCACTCGCTTTGGGGTCCAGGCTTGGTTTGACCTTCATTCAGCAAGCCCAAACTCCCGGAGTAGGCCTCAATTTTGAGTTCCATGACAACCCTGCGAGGATGGTGTGAGGGCGGCTGTGGTTGGTTGGATAGTGGGTCCTTAAACTTCATGTCCACCCATAACCTTGGCACCTTTTCTGGAAAATAAGTGTCTTCGCAGACGTAATTAGGGAGAGGGTTGGGATGAGATTGTGCTGGGTTAGGGCAAGCCCTGAGTCCAGTGAGAGATGGAAAAGGACAGACGCAAGGGCACACAGGGAAAGTGGCCACATGAAGACAGGGCAGAAGTCAATCGGAGTGATGCTGCCACAAGCCAAGGGATACTGGGACACCAACTGCCAGGGGTGGTTAGGAAGGACCCTCCTCTAGAGGTTTTGGGGGAGGTGTGGCTCTCTCAATACCTTGATTTTGGACTTCTGGCCCCCAGACCGTCTTTCCGGTTAGAACGCATGATCCGTAAGGACAGATCCCCAAAACAGGTCCAGCACCTCATACAGGAAGGAATTCACGCTAGGTCTAAATGTTTGTTGAATGAATGAATGAAATGGGGAAGAAAATCCTTGTGCCCAGGAAGTCCACATCTAGTGAGGGTCAGAGGAGTGTTAGGTTATGACACGGTGATGCTGTCAGCACCGTGTACCTGGAGATAAATTAGAGATGCTCAAGGGAGAGGGGCCTTGTGTCTGGCCAGGAAAGGTCCCGCTCCCTCCGTGCACAGAGGAGCCTCCTCGCTGGGTCCTGCAGGGTGGGACTGGAGGAGGAGGCATCCCCGAGGGAGGGACCCCATGAGGAAAGTCACAGGGGCCAGAAAGCAGAAGATGCTCCCAGAAAATGGCTGTGACAGCATTTCCTCCCCTGCCCCTCCCCCACAGTGGCAGAGCCTCTTCCGTGATGAAAACTGTCATGGAAACCTCAGCTTGTACCATGGGTTGACTAAAATAAGTGGGCCAGGAACTGCAGTCGCTAGAACCATGTTTTGGGTTGGGGGGATCCTGGAATGCAGTTTGCAAAGCAGGAGCCTGGGGAAAGGACTGGGGTGAACTGTAGCCAGCAGGGGAGGGGGGACAGGAGGGCTGGGCAAAGTGCTGCAATGGCAGCCTTGGGGCGCCTGACCCGGACCAGAGCAGGACGCTTGGACGACAAGAGCGACCTGCTCAGGGAGGGGCCACAGGAGACTCCATCTAGCAGCCCAATCCAGGATGAATTAGAGGACAAGGCTGCAGACAGGCAGGTTATTGCAATGGTCCAAGGGAAGGATTACTGGGGCCTAATTGTCGGGTAGCAGTGGGAATGGAAAGAAGCAGAGAGATGTGAAAAAAGATTGGAAAGGGGAAATAAAATCTACTTGACGGATTGCATGTCCTTGAGTGAGGGAAAGGAAGGAGCTGAGAACGACTTGAAAGATTTGCACTTAGGGGACCGTAGAGAGAAGGCTGACTAAACCAGAAGTGGCTGAGAAATCTGCTCTCCTTAATTTAAATGTGCCAAGACATGACCCAGATGTCTACTTTGCAAATAGAGGGTACTGAGTGTGAAGTTAAGAAGCCTTCCCAGTATACACACAACATCTGTGAACACACATACACACATCTGTGCACACACACCTCTGCACACACCCATTCACACGTCTGTGCACACACACCTCTGCACACTCACACATTCACACATCTGTGCACACACATCTCTGCACACACACACATTCACACATCTGTGCACACACAGTCACACATCTGTGCACACACACCTCTGCACACACCCATTCACACGTCTGTGCACACATACCTCTGCATACTCACACATTCACACATCTGTGCACACACATCTCTGCACACACCCATTCACACGTCTGTGCACACACACCTCTGCACACTCACACATCTGTGCACACACACCTCTGCACACTCACACATCTGTGCACACACATCTCTGCACACACACACATTCACACATCTGTGCACACACATTTTTATTAGCACTCAAGGAAATGTAACAGCCATTGGCATATAAACGCCAGCGCCCTGCTTGAATAAGCCCAAGAGTCTGCTCTTAAAACACTCCTAATGAAGAAATCCAGGGCTTCAGTGTTTCAAGGGAAATGTCACTCCCTTTTCTTTGCTGACCGCAGCTTGATTAAAGACCTTCGGCTGTGCCGCTTCCATTCAGTCCTTAGAAACACTCCAGCCTCCACCTGAAGTGTGGAGTTAGCTAAAATGTTAAGGAACAGGAATCTGGGACCTTGTCCACCACCCCGGCCTGGGGTCTCTGTGATGGAGATTTGGAGCTTTCTGAATTAGAGAAAATTTCATTCTTCGGAAAGGCCTTTTAAATAGCAACTTAACCCAAAGGAAAAAGAAACTGAAGCTGCGATACTTTTAGTTCGATCAGAAAAGTGGTTCTGACTGCACATTCGCTGCAGAGCCTTTCAGGGTAAAGGAAAAATATCAACCTGCATTAGGCCCTAAGAGGTGATATGGTCCTTGGAGAAAAATGTGCTCTTAGGATGGGAAACATCCATTACTGATTTATCTGCCAGCCAGCCGCAGCTCTCGGAGCACTGTGTCTTCGGACGAGTCCCCTTCCGAGGATCGTGTGTGCACTGTCTGTTTCTGACAGCTCTGCCGTGGATGGAGGGGACAGCTTTGTGGTCACACTGCGCCATCCTCTGACTGCAGGTGTTGCCTCTTCTTATAAACTTGGCCAACCTCCCTAGGGAAATGCACCGTCTCTCCTGTCAGCCTGGGGGATCTCAGAAGGCTGGGACCGGGGCCCTTGAGACAGGCAGATGGTGGAGTCCAAGAGCCATGTCCCCTAAGCCATTGGCCTTTTCCAACAACTATTCTCATGCCACACAGTTAGAACCTGGCAAAGTGGTGGAGCACATGGCAGCTGGGACATGGCATCTCAGTCCCCATCTTGGCCTGAGAGGTAAGGGGACTGAGGATTTCTGGGGACCATGTAGGGAACTTGGGCTGTGCACAGGCTGGGGTTCCCAGTAGGGACGTGGCAGGTGCAGACAGGTCTGTCAGCCTGGCCTGCTTCTCGGGCTGGGAAGCTCAGGTGAAAGAAGGTCCCTGCAGGTACTCTGCAAACTGTAAAGCTCTGTGCTCTTGTTAGCTGTGGGAAGAGCAGGAGGAGGGGAGGAACAGCAGATAGTAGAGGAGAGGGCATGGGTATACCGGGGGAGGCAGAAGTGACCACTAGGGGAGATTGGAGGAGAAGACCTTTGTGGTTGAGCCCCTAGGGTCACAGCCTGATGGGTGGCACATGTAATATGGCAGCTACTGTAATATGGTGAGAGACTTCCAGTGAGGACAGCCCCTGGCACATCGCGGGCATTAAATGGGTATTGTAGGAATTACAAATTGAAAAGAACCCAGAAAGACGAAATAGCCAAGGAATTTAAACAATCCTCATTGCCTGAAACCCCTGTGAATTCTGAATCTCGGTTTGAGAAGTAGATGGTCTCAAGCTGGATGTCTTGTACTTGGTTTTTGCGGCAAAAAAGGGGTTGAGAGGGTCATGTGTGTCTCCTTATCTGAGCATGTCCTCAATTCAGAGCATCGCTTAATGTTAGAGCTGGGAGGGAGCAAAGAATCACCCCATCCAGCCCATTCTTACAGGTGGGGAGGCCTTGGTACCACTGTCCTAGAGACCGTGTCATCATTTGCTCCATTGACAAATGTGATGATGCCGGGGAAGCACCCAGGAGGGCCCTGGATGGCAGCAGCTCCGAAGCCACCACGGTTCAGCCTCCCCCATGCTGGGTGTCACGATGTGCCTTTCCCGAGGTGTCTAAGACTTCCATTCATCCAGCAGACATTCACAAAGTCGCTTCTCTGGGTCAAGCACCTGGGGGCCAGGGCACCACAGGATGAGACTCAGCCTGGGGCTGCAGGAGAAACTCTTGTGAATCCTGGTGGAGAGCTAGACCAGGGGTGTCCAACCTGCAGCCCGTGGGCTGCGTGCTGATACTGTGAGGACTTTTTTTGCTTATCTGTGGTATCAGATATCATGAAAAGTATGCATGCACCACCACCCCTATTTTTTTTTTTGGCTAATCAGCTTTCATTAGTGTTTGTGTATTTAACATGAGGCCCAAGATAAACTCTCCTTTTGCAATGGGCAGCAAAGAAAAAAAAAGGTTGGACATCCCTGAATTCAGCTTTGGATGCAGACTACAGGGCTTGAACTTCCATGCACCCTGCACACAGCAGCTTCCCTGTGTCTCAGAGTCTGCATCCCTGAGATGAGGGTAATAAAAGAACTCACATCAGAGGATTATGGTCAGGAATAAATGATAGGATATGTGCCAAGTGCTAACTAACCCAGGGCTGAGCCCCAGTGCAGCCTGCTGGCACTGTTATTTCCCAAGGAGCCTCCAGGGGGCAGGGCAGAGCCCTCTCATTCTCATTCAAGGTAGGACAAGCTTCACCACCTGAGGCTTTCTTCTACGTCCATTGGGGGGCCCTGTGAGTGGCTTCAGTGTCGTCCTTCTATCCCAAGAATGATAAAACCAATACCTATCCACACCTTTCTCTTCCCCCAAGGAAGAGCACTAAGGAGGCAAGACGCCTCAGCTAGGATTAGAGGCAGTTCCTATGTACAGCATCCTCCTTAGAGACCTTCGTTACCGTCATGAGCAGCCCAACAGAGGACAAAAGTGGCCCAAGTGAAGGCAAAAATCATGCATTAGGTGAGCAGGTGTCTGCTGTCACCAAAAACACTCCCAACCTCTGGCCTTGAATGACCACATGCCCTCATTACACTGCACGTGTGCGCACACACACACACAAATGGCGGTTCTGGGGTGGCCCGGCAGGCCATGCCATTGAACATAGTGGCTGCTCAGGAATTGTTTCTCTGCTGTGAATTTCTTTAACAATTCTCCTCCAACACAGCCAGCGAGAAACTCTGCACAGAGCCGATTACTCAGCTAATTGGGAACAAGGCTACTTTAATACTCTTCACTTGCTCTGAAGGAGGTTCCACCAGATGCCTCTGGGGAAGGGACTTGACCATCCAGGATCCAACCAGAGGGCAGCATCACCATGGACTTGGGAGTTGCAGCAAGAGCTAAGAACAAAATGGAACTGGTGTGAGAAGGTGACAGGCTGCACAGACTTGGACCCAAACCACGGGCAGCTCCATCAGTCAAGCCCAGAGGGTGAGACGAGGTGACATGGACAAGAGAAAAAAAATTACTAAAAATGAATCTAATGAAACTTACTTTATAAGGTGAGGGTCATCAACACAGGGCTCTCAACCTAGGCAATATTGACATTTGGGACCAGATAAGCCTTTGCTGTGGGGGCCTTTCTGTGTACTGTAAGATGTTTAATGGTGTCCCTGGTCCCTACCCACCAGATGCTTACGGCATCCTCCCCCACTTGGTTGTGACAACGAAAAATGACTTCAGACATTGCTGGATGTCCCCTGGGAGACAAAAGCACCCCCAGTTGAGAGCTACTGAGTTAATGTTAAATAACCAGACACAGTGACAGATCTGTATCATTTATTTATGTATTTACTTATTTATTTATTTTTGAGACAGTGTCTCATTCCATCACCTGGGCTAGAGTGCAGTGGTGTCATCAGAGCTCACGGCAACTGCAAACTCCTGGCCTTAAGGGATCCTTCTGCCTCAGCCTCCCTAGGAGCTGGGACTAAAGGTCCCAACAGTGCCAGCTCTGCAGATGAGCATGGCCAGCCCTACAATGACAGTGGCGTTGAAGACCTGAGATGCAGGTGCATGTGTCTACCAGGAAGGATCGCAGAACGGCCTGGGTCTTCTCCCTTGGACTTGGCTGTGTGACTTGCTTTGGCCTATGGGATGCTAACAAACAGAACAGGCAGAGGCATGAAGAGCTCCGGGGCAATGGAGCTTGTCTTCTCTTGTATCTCCTGAGAGCAAGTCCAAGGATGATGTACACAGGAAACAAACACAGCCTAGGGGTCGTAGCCACCCCAGCAGATAGCCAGAGGACCCACAGATGTTGAGCATACCCAGTCCAGATCAGAGGACCCCCACTGGCCACCCCAGACATGTGAGTAATAATGTCTTTTCCTGTACCACTGAGGGCAGGTGAGTGTTTGTTACACAGCACCATGGCACAGAAACCAACTGATAGATGAGCAGCTATGGAGAAACATGCCACATACTCAGCATCACAGGGCTGGGAATGCCTGGCTGGTCATGACTGGGGTGTGTGAGAGAGCACGGGAAAGGGGTGGTGGCTGGGAAGGAAGAATATAGTATTAACCGTGCAGTGGCTGCAGGTTGACTTTTAGCTGCCCACGTCTGAGCAGTTCCTGCCCTCAACTTCTGACTCTGTTTCTTGCCTCCTGGAGGCTCAGCTTTGGGTCTCTGGATACTAACAGATGATTTAGCAACAATCAGGTACTGGGGCCAGGGACAGCCTGGAGTCACCTCCCATGAAATGAGGTGTGCAGCCTCCCGTGCACGGTTTTCTGGCAGGTCTGAGGGGTCCCAAATGATTGCAAGATGCTCCATTTCCCAGGGCCCGGTTTTCCCTCTGGTCAGGCAGGCTCAGAGCTCCTGCTTTTCGGAAAGCAGCAGAAACCTCTATGATGAGAAGGATGTAGTCTTAGCATTGCCGGCATCCCTTTGAACCCACAAAGTATCTCCGTGGCCCGGAGTTGATGCCAAAACAGCGATAAAGACAGTTGAACTTGCAGATCAGCTTCCTGGTATCTCCCTTTCCCTGGACACGACTGCCAGCAGCCTGGACCAAGCCACCAACATCTCAGGCACTGATGAGTCTCCCGGCCTCCTACCTGCTCTCCCCACACCTCCTCCTGCTCTTCTAATCTCTTCTCTGTACGGTGTTCTAGGTGATCTTTTAAATGCAAATTATATAATGTAGAAAATGTTTTCGCACCCTCACCCCCAGCTTCAACCCTGTGAGCTTTTAGGTTAAGGCCAAGCCCAGTACATGGCCCCTGCACCCTTGCCCAGCTCATTCTATCCTCATTTTCCCCTCGCTCATGGACCCCCAGGTTTCTGGCTTCTTTGCTTCTTGAATTCCCTGCACCAAGCTCCTGCTAGGCTCAGAAGGCGGCTGCCCCTGGCCTGGGCCTCTCCCATGTTAGCTACCTGCTGCTGTGTAATTAGTCATTCTGGGCTTAGTGGTTTAAAGCAGTGGTGAGTATCTCAGGGTTTCTGCGCACCAGGAGTCTGGCTGTAGACTTTTGTATCCTCTGAAATCCCTGGCTCAGGGTCTGACCAGGCTGCAAGGTGCCCACTGTGGCTGCTGGCATCTCAAGGCTGCCCAGGTGCTGAACCTGCTTCCCAGCTCACTCTCTTTTTTGTTGGTGGAATTCAGAGCCTTGAGGACCGTGGGCCGCCTCTGGGGGGCCTCTCCACATTCACAGCTTGGCAGGCTGCTGCATCAGCATGAGTCAGGGAGAGAGAGGAAGAGCGCGCACCACCAAGAAAGCAGTCACAGTCCTGTGTGGCCTCGTCTCAGAAGTAACATCTCACCACATTGCTGTGTTCTATTAGAGCAAGTCACAGATGCCATCCCTCTTGAGGGGAGGGGATTACACAGGATGTGCACAACATAGGGGGACGGGGAACCATTTTAGAAGCTGTCTGCCACCTTTCCGTTCCCCCAAATAAATCAACTCTCACCCTCAAACCAAAACAAGGCCTTTGCTTGTATCTTTATTTCCTCCGTAATTATTTATTAAGAATCTATCAGGTGCCAGGCACTGTTCCACCCTCTGGCAAAGAGCAGGACACACAGCAGACCAAGAATTTGCCCTTGTGGGGCTCATTCCACTGGGGACGACAGACCATAGACAAATGAGCATAGAGCAACCTGGTGGTGATCATTGCTCTGCGACAGACGAGGCAAAGAAAAGGAGATGGGGGGCACTACCAGAAAGGCCTCTCCTCTTCAGAGCCCTGAAGGCAGTGAGGATGCTGGGTTCCCAGGGCGAGAGTGCCCCTGGCAGCTGGAGCAGTCAGGGCAAAGGCCCTGAGTGGGGAAGCAGGTCGGGGGAGGCAGAAATAGTAAACACGAGGGAGGTAGCTAAGCTCTAACACAGAGGGACAGGGAGGGGAAGGTGGAGGTGAGGTTGGAGAGAAGCCTGAGGAGCCTGGTAGGCTCTTCTGTGAATGTCAGGAAGCTTCTGGGAGGTCTTGAGCAGAGCAATGACCTGGTCTGAATCATAGTTCAAAGGATCCCTTTGGCTGGCCAGAGCAGAAACGGGGAGGCCAGTTCCAAGGCAGCTTTGTGAACCCAGGGGAGGGACGCTGGTGGCTGAGACTAGGGAGGTAGTAATAGGTGAATTCTGAGTATTTACCAAAGACCAGTGCGTCTGTTGGGTGGTGCTTACAGCAGTTGACAATAAGTAGTTCATCATGCAACGTGTCATTGTTCACTGTCTGTTTCTCCCCTTGAATATTAATTTCACCAGCGTGGAGGCCGGGTCCGGCATATTTTCTGTCTTTGAAGCCTGGGGCATGGTATAAATGAACAGAGGGGTACCACGTTACAGAGTACAAGGCATGATCTCCGACATAGTAGGGATGCTTTAAGGTCCAGAAACTTCTCTAGGATGAAGTTCTTTCTTTTTTTTTTAATTTTTTTTTTATTAAATCACAGCTGTGCACATTAATGCAATGATGGGGTACAACGTGCTGGTTTTATATACAATTTGAAATACTTTCATCCAACTGGTTAACATAGCTAGGATGAAATACTTATCCCCACCTCTTACTGTTTGGCCTTGGGCAAGTATCTTGGCTTCTCTGGGCCTTGCTATCCTGATCTGTGAATTGCAGAGCAGAAAACCTTATCTCAGTTAGCAAGAAATGCAGATAACACTCACCCCCAGGAGCTCATTTTCCTCTGCCCTTAGGAGTGATTTGCTCCTCTAGGGTGGGAAAGACCGTCCTGCAACCTTGCCCACTCTTCATATGGTGTCCTGGAAGCCAGAGCCTCCCACATGCTGGCTGGTGTGAAGATGACCGACTTCCAGAAGGAAAGACCAACCCCCAATCCTCTCTGCTCGGCCAACTGAATAGCTTTTGTTTTTTTCTGCTTGGTGCAGATTTTGCTTCCCCAAGGAGTACTTGGTCCTTCTCCGAGGTTGTTCTGTGCCGCTGCAGGCTGAGAGCCATCTCATCAGAGCTGTCCCATTGGAGTTTTTAGTCTTAGGTTTTTCCTGACCCTTACCCAGCGGTTCAACGCGTATGGTGGCTTCGCTAACTCACCAAAGCCGGTTCTGCCGCAGCCTTCCTCGTAAATGCCTTTGGACAGGGAAGGTGCAGCACTGGAAAGACAAATATTTTGCACTTCGTTCGTTTCATTCCCAGAATCCAGGCCAAGAATTTTGGCTCTGGAGTGAGACTCAGTGTGTGTTTGAACATCAGCTTTCAGTTCCCGGGGGTGGGCTCCTGGGAAAGTCACACAGGCTTTGCACCTCTGATCTCCCATCTATAATGACAGGATGATGGCGGAACCTTCCCTCGTGCAGTGGTGGCCAAGATCCAGCGAGCAGAGGCAGGTATGTCACTGATCCCAGTGCCTGGCACATGCCAAGCGTACAGAGCCCAATACATGACCTGGTCATCGTTACTGTCACCATCGTCACCCAGGAAGTACCACGTGCCTTCCAGAAGCCAAGCCAGGGACTTCAGAGACAGAGGGAAACAGAACTCAGTCCCGGCCGCTGAGATACTTGTGGACTCGCTCATTTGAAAGCTCAAAAAACTATCTATAAAATCAAGGACCTGGTGAGGGTGGACAAAATGAGAAGAAAAACCAAACAAACAAAACAATGAAGTGACAATCTGTAGACAACACGTTGCAGGACTAAAAAAAATCTCCTTTGAACGACCATCAGTCGGCTGCCACGGGGTGAGAATTTCTCTTGAATACTCATAGAAAAGGAGATGCCAAGGGGGGTGAGGATTAGTCGCCATTAATTGGATCCAGCTGCTCGTGAGTCTGAAGTGGGAGTCTCCAGGCCACTGGGTGTGAGCAGAGCCTCAGACCTGCTCCTGCAGTGGAGGAGGGGTAGCCCTACTCCACAGACGGGCTGGAAAAACACCTTGGGGTAGCTCTGCCCAGAGTCGGTGTGAAAACCCCCTAATGTCAACCTCACAGGATTCTTTTTAATTGTTTCGGGTTAATTTGAGGGTACAAAGAATTAGATTACAGTGTTTGTTAGGGAAAGTCTCTCTACCTACAACATTTGTTAGGAGTCCCTCTTATAATTGTGACCTGCCCCCAGGAGGAGGGCCATTCACCCTAACATCATGCCCATTAAGTGGGAACCCATCCATCCCCCTCCCTCCTCCCCTCTCCCCACTCCCTCGTTCCCCCACCCCCACCTCGAATTGATTTGAGTTTTTCTCTTACTATATAATGCTTAACACCTTTAAGGAGAAACCACAAGTCCATGGGAATTACTTAGGAAAACAAAACCCTAATATTGTCCCTGTTAAAGAAGTTTTTTTGTATGTTGATGAAATTAACAGGGTACCAAGCAGGGTAAGATTTAATCCAGCTCCTTAGTGAGGATCATAGTCTGAGTTTGTGAAACATAATCAACAGAACAGAATGTCACTCGTTCCCTCTAATTACCTCTGAGTTCTCCTCGCTGGAACTTCAGAGTCCTCATTCCAACCACCCTGTGGGCATCTGGGCACTCTGGGTAAGCAACTGATTTTCTTATTTATGGAAAGGCACAGCCAGGCCCATCAGAGAAAAAAAAAATCGGGGGGGGGAGCTTCCGACAGACTACGTGAAGACTTTGCAGATGCCTCGCTGAAGCAGCCACCGCTGGGAAGGAAAAAATCCAAAAGTCTGAGCCAGTGGGTATCAGTAAATGCCAACCTGGCCAGACCTGGAAACCGCTCAAACACAGGAACCTGCAGTTTCAAAATGAACACTTTCCTATCCAGTTTAATTTCACTAACGCTTGGCTGGGTGACTCCTGCGGCGAGCTCCTCGGAGGAAAGGTCTGTTTTGTTCTTTCCTGCACCCTGAGCCTGGTGCGGCGCTTGACACGTGCCACTCGTAAACGCTGGATGAACTGTACTTAATTAAAGAAGAGTTGCCCAGGGACAAAACCTGGGGATGTAAAACCTTTATGGACTTCAAACAACTACTCAAAACACTGTTTCATGATTTTAGTGTAAACAAGTTGGAAACACACGGTCGCGGTCTCCTGATCATTGACACGATGAACACACAGGGGCGAGCAGGCAGGCCTGGCACAGTTTTAGAGGCTGCGAGGCATTCACGGCGGCGGCCGATGACCCCAGAACTCTACGGAGGGTGAGCTGGAGAGTAGGGTTTGGCCATTACGGGAAATAAAGATTTTAAAGGAAAAGTCACAGCACCATCAAATGGCTTTGGAGAATTCTGGAGACCTGGTCAGACAAGGAAGGCAATGGCCGGGGGGAGGAACTCTCAGTCTGGTGCAGTGCTCAGGAGGGGGTGCGGGTCCTCCCCATTGGAGACAGTGTTCAGTGGCATCTGTGCTTGTTGTCACGCTCACTTTCCGCCCATGACGCCACAGTGGTGTGCAGCTGTTACTACCTTTATTGGCTTCTATATTTACTGCCTCCAAATGCGACATTCTCTCCTAGCTCAATGAAATCATAATGTCCCCTCCACCCTCCATTGCCCTAGGTACAAGATTCAGCCCAACAGACCTTTCCATCACAGTCTGCACCCTCAGTGGTATCAAAACTCTGTTTTACACACTGATCGTGACCTGTGACACCCGGGCAAAGGCTCTCATGTGTCCATGCACACGGGCTAAAAACCATCGGGTGTGGGAGCTTGACTTCAGAACACATTACGTCATCCATGCCCTCTGAAGTTGCTGAGGGGACAGGAGCATGGTACCCAAGAGAGGCAGGGAGTGAGGGTTGTATCTGAACAGGGATTTGGTGGCTCTAGAGCAGGCGTCCTCAAACTTTTTAAATAGGGGGCCAATTCACTGTCCCTCAGACCGTTGGAGGGCCGGACTATAGTTTTTAAAAAAAAAAACTATAAACAAATTCCTATGCACACTGCACATATCTTATTTTGAAGTAAAAAAACAAAACAGGAACAAATACAATCACACCACCTCATGTGGCCCGCAGGCCGCAGTTTGAGGACGCCTGCTCAGAGAGATAACTCAGCCCAGACGGCTATCTACCAGCTTCCAATTCCTGGGGGTGGGTACAAAGCTCTACAAGAGAAACAGCCCAGAGGGTTTCTGTATCAATCAAGCAACAGGAAACAGGTGGCACCTTCAAATTAGGTGGAAGTGCTTACTAAAAAGTGTTGGGGGTGGGGGGATTGTTAAAGGCTGGATGGTGCCTCCTGCTCCTCCCCAAATTCCCACGTCAAATCCCAAACCTTGGGACTCAGAATGTAACCACATTTGAAATTAAGATCTTTAAGAGGTGATGAAGTCAGAATGAGGCCACTGGGGTGCATTCCTAACGCAATCTGGCGGGTGTCCTCGTAAGAAGAGGAAGTGACACCAGGGACAAGTGTGCACGTTTGCACACCATGTGAAGAGGCAGCAAAGGGTTTTCTACGTATTCCTACAAAGGCGACCATCTGCAAGCCAAGGAGAGGTCTCAGGAGAAACCAGCCCTGCTGGGACCCTGATCTTGGACTTTTCACCCCCAGGACTATGAGAAAATGAGTTTCTGTGGTTTAAGCCACCTGGTCTGTGGTTCTGCATTATGGCAGCTAACACAGGAACTGTGCAGGATTAGTGTAGTTGCCAGGAGCTATAAACATTGGCACTGTCCCCCTATGAGCCTAGGAGGGCGACCAAGGAAAAGAGCCACAAAGAGAAGGCTGCCTTGCAGTGACTCTTGGTGGACAGAGCCAGGGCGATCAATGCCTTGACCTCACCTCCTCCTTCTGAGCTCCTGCCCTGAGTCCACACCTGCTGAGCCCACAGCTGCCATTTATACACATCCCCTCTTGTAGCAGAGACCCAGGGACAAGGACAGAGAACAGATCTGGAGCAGTAAGTGGAAAATCCCTCCAGACACAGGATGTGAAGACGTTGTCCCATGACATGGCGACCACGTAGCCTGACCTAGAGAGTCTGGAGCTATCAGTCTCTCACCGACGGGGGCCTGACAGCTCACCCCCCGAAGCCAAGGTCCCCACAGCTTCCCGCAGGGCCTGTGTCAAGTCACTGTGCGTGCTCCGTGGACATACCTTTTGGTTCTGCAAAGGAATAGAGTTTTCAGATGCACTCAAGTAGATCTAGAAATACTGTTAAGTTTTCGTGACATCGGTGGATTGCGATTTGACCCGGTTCAATTTGTCCCTTCTAGAGACACTCTGTTTGACTTCATGGTAGGATGGCAGGTCTAGAATGTTGGCCGCTGGGACCCCGTGCTGTAGAACCACTGTCCAACAGGCTCCTTGTGGTGCCTGGGTAACAAAATACCCTCGGATGGGGGACATGTCTTCCCTTCTCTTGCTATTTCCTTCCGAGGGAGGGTCATCCATGGAAATAATCCGCTAGCTTCCTCACTTCACTTTTTTTTCCACTGTACCCCAGGGGAGGGAGAAAGATGTATTTGATAGTTCAGCTTGGAAGGAGAAATGGGAAGGTGAGCCCACCACTCCTTTCTCTCTGTTCCCCTTTGAGGGTGGGCTACCTTCTTGCTGAAGATCTGACAGTGGGGGATGAGCCTGTCTCACCCTGGGACCCTGGATGAAGAAGCCCAGCTGGCTCTCACATGCAGCCACCATGCCCTAACCCTTCCTCATCCTGTTCTCTGGAGAACTGCTCAACCTGCTCTAGACCAATCTCCGAGACGTGCTTATAAGGAGCCCATAGTTTTCAGGGTATATCCTCAAAGACCCCAGCATACTCCTGAGTTCAAGTCCTTGCCCCACTATTTACATGTCATACGACCTTAGGAAAATGTCTTACCCTCTCAAAGCCTCAGTTTACTTATCTGTAAAATGGGAATAACCCACAGTCTTATCTAATAGGATTATTATTAATCTTATATGCTCAGTACAGTCAGTGCCTGGAACACAGTAAGCAAATAATTCCTCCCCCCCAAATTAAAACTAAGATGGAGAAAGAAAGGTAAGCAGGTGAAGGATCGATGTTAGGTATAAATTCCTGTTTTTCTAATTCTCAGGGGGAAGAAAGAAAGAAAAAGAAACAGTAAGACATAAAAAAATGGGGGTGATGTCGGAAGGCAGTCATAGACCAAAGAGGCTCGTTAAACACTTTAACACAGCGCATCAAAAAGCACATTTTACATTTTAATTAAAATGATCTGTTGCCAGGCTCTGAAAGAGCAGAGACCAGACAGAAACCAAAGATTGGGGGTTCAGAGTTGGGCCCCCACCCACCACCCATAACTCCCCTCCATGAACAGCACTTTCCCACCCCCAGCTCTGAGGTACACGGGGATTATAAAGGGGTTTCAGGGAGAGTCTGTGAAGCGCTGAGGTTGTGTGCTAACTGTTATGAGTTTCCATCTTGTTTGGGGGTGAAGGGCACTCTTCTTAATCTTGGCACTCTGATCTTAACCTTTTGGGGGGTTCATTAAACCCAGAAAACCCTCTGAGGATGTGATGAAAGCTGCAAACCCTCTTCACGGAGAAATCAACGTGCACACACAATTTTCCAAACAAATGCAGTGAGTCCCAGAAACCCTTGAGCCCAGCCAAGTTCTCCAAGTAAGAACTGTGAGGAGGTATGCTTCTCTAACCTCCTGAGCTGCCCAGGTCTCAGGGTCTTTGAGGAATGTAGGACCCAAAGAGAAATGAGAAGCACTCAAAGAGTGCAGCCCCCTCCCCCCCAGTCTTGTCCTCTGGGCAGACCCATCTGTTTACACGGGAAAATGGACCAGAGGCCAGGACGTGCCCACAGCATGTCAGACAGCAGGGGAGGGGACAATCGGAGGCAGAGATGCTGAGATGGGAGGGGGGTAGAATGGGCACATGGAGACAAAGTGTGCAGGGAGGCAGAGCCGCTGTGACATGGCCAAGGGGACCAGGGCCCTCCTCTCTGTGGCCTCTTGTTTGAGTGGGGACTCCTGATGGAGAGTGTCTACAGGGTACCGCTCTTTTAAAACTTACACCAAGGGTGCATGTTTTAAGTCATATGCTAACGTCCAAGAGCATGGAGGGGCATATCACTGGAAAGGGCTAATAAATAGCAGGTGTAACTGAGATCTGCTTTGGCCTCCTCATTAGAACCAGACCCCCTCTGATGTCCACTCACGCTGGCCTGGCCCTTCTGACCATGTTACGCTTTCCCATGGAGAGCAGGGATGGGAGACAAGAATTGTCCCAGAACTGACCTGGAACCACTTAGCCCAGTTCTTAGAGGGGCTAATTCCACATAAAGATGGACCTGTTGATCGAGTTCCCTCCTCACTGGCCCCCTCCTGGCTGCGTGAACAGGATGTTAAAATGGGGGATGAGCAGGTGCGAGAAAGCCCCCCCTGCTCTGGAGCCTTCTCTGTACCCTTGCTATCTCTGGCTAGCCACAGTGTCGCTTCCTCAAATGCTAGCAAGTAAGTTCAACTTTGTCCCAGTGACATTTTCAAGCAGAGGGTGGGAGTGTGGACACATTTGTCACCACGATATTTTTTTCCTAGTTGAAACATTTGATTCTCTTGAGTAGTAAACAAATGCCTCTATCAGATACCCGGGAACAGTAAACAGATAGGGGCAGCCAGCACAGTCTCTATTTTAGCCATCAGGTTAGAGCAAATGTTCAAGAACGACTTGGGCAAGTCATCTTCCTTCCCATGAGGTTGCCAACAGTGTCATCCTAGGACCCCAGCATTGCTGTTTACTGTTTTCAATGACATTTGTGACCCTGACTCCTTCCTACAGCCCACAGGCCCTATGGGGTCTCCTCCCACCATAACCCTCTCTACCCCCTGCTTGTTAAGACCAGGGCACACTGTTCAAGCACATCATACTTGTTCCTGCCTCAGGGACTTTGCACTTACTATTTCTTTTACCAGCTGGCTCATTCTCTGTCAGGGGTGTCCAACTTCTAGCCCACAGGCCACATGCAAATTATTTGAGGCCTAATTTGCTTATCTGTGGTGTCAGCTATTACAAAAGTTATGCCCAAACTTTTTTTTTGCTCATCAGCTTTTCTAAGTGTCTGTGCATTTACTGTGTGGCCCAAGGCTATTCTTCTTCTTTCAATGTGCAGTGCAAAATCAAAATGGTTGGACACCCCTCCATCTAGCTCTTTGCGTGGTTCACTCCAATAAGTGCTGGGCTGATGGTGTCATCTCTTCCTATGACATCAGGTGGATAACCGGAAATCAGCCATGGTGGGAGTATTTACAACACGGCCACTGGAAGATGCTTTAAATCAGGGCTTTTCTTTTTTCAGTTTTGGGCCAGGGCCGGGACGGGGTTTGAACCCGCCACCTCCAGTATATGGGGCTGGCGCCCTTCTCCTTGAACCACAGGCGCCCCTGTTTGTTTTTTTTTTGAAGAGGTGGTTGTCACACCACTGATGTTCCTGCTTACCATTCAGGGTTCAGTTCAAATGGCACTTCTTCCAAGAAGCCTTTGCTACTACCCAATGTGAACAAGCCCACCATCACTCTCTCTCGCCTATTTTTACTGTTGTCACAGCATTTACAGCTCTGCTCTTTCTTTGTTGCTAAGTATTTAGATGGTGTGTCCCCTCCCCACGGTAGCCTCTGGGAGAGCAGCTTCCAGTCAGCTCTTAGCCCTGCACTCCCAGGGCCCAGCACAGGGCCAACTGTAATGCTCAATGCCTGCCTGTGGAAATGAATAAGAGTGCTGGTAATCTTTTTCTTTTGAGCCTCTAATTCCATGTTTTTCAACCTTTTTTAAATCTCGCGGCACACTCGAACCTACAGTTAAACTTCCACGGCACACTTAAATTATGTTGATTTAAAATGCAATCAGTATAACCTGGCTTATTGTACCCTCAATGAATCCCCAACAATAAAAAAAAAGTTATGTTGATTTAAAAAAAAAAGAGTACAAAGAAGAATATACATACTGTGTTTTGAACTTCTTTTGAAAACAATCTAATTATTGATCTTTAAACATGTTCGTGGCACTCCTAAGATCCTCCCACGGCATCGGCTGAAAATCACTGCTCTAGTTGATCAGGAAGAGGCTGGAAGGAGCGGACATGGGAAAACCAAGGCATCCGGTGTGGAGTCCAGGAGCATTCCAGGTCCTCCTTGGGTCCCCCCTGAGATCCGGGTGATAATCCTGCCTTTTCAGCTCCCCAGTGAGAACGGCTCTCCAAGGACCCAGCTATACTGTCGTCAGCTGGATGTCAGGATCCCAGAGCTTCAGTCAGGGACTTTTCTGGGGGTTTGGGTTTCATTTCTGGCCTGATTGAAGGGCAGCCCAGGGTTATTTTCTGGAGCTTTCTTTCCAGCTATGTGCTACCACCAGATGACAGGAAGGCAGAGCTATAAATGGGGCTTATCTTTTGCAACTTGCCATTTCACCTGGGAAGCCCTTGTGTCCTGGTCCCTCATTAATCCAAATGTTTTTGTGCCCCCCCGCCCCCCCCCCCCCCCGCCCAGAGAAACAATGAGAAGACAGATTGTTCTCATTTGCTATTTTGTGTCAGGAATGGAGGTGGCCAGCTCCAGGTGTGTGAACATTCTTTGCATATTAATTCAGCAAACTTTGCCCATTCTTTTGGCCCATGCCAAATTCTGGGATGGGGGATAAAAAACAGGCTGCCACTGGCCCCTGAGGAGGTGATGTTTTAGTGGCACAGGTAGTTGGATATGAAGGATTCTGCCACCATGACTCAGGTCATTCCAAGTGCTGTCAGTAATCAGGGTCTCCCAGGCACTAAAGAATAATCCCAACAGGGACCCACTAGACGACCTGGGGCAGAAGACAGCGTTTGAGCTGAGCGCTCACAGATGAGCTCACTAAGACCCCAGAACTATCTCCATCTGCCACGGGAGGCCCTCGATACTGTGAGACGGCTGATCTGAAGGGCAGCTCAGCAGCGGCCATTCAGATGGGACAGCAGGGGCCTCAGCAGATGTCTGGGTGCACGGATGACATCAAGGAGCAGATGCCCTCACCCCACTTTAGTCACCTCCCCACCCCCACCCAAGCGGGCTGGTGGTACATTTCCACCCCTCTGGCTGAAAATGGGGCTTGAAGCTAGAATCAAAGCTGAATGTGCTACAGGAAAATCTATAAAATGTGGATAAGAAATGTTGCAGATGGACAGTCCTATTTATTTCACAGGTGTCAGGAGACTCTGAACAGTCTTTGGGAAGATGGACTGGAGAGGCAAAGACATAAGCGAACCTCAAGGTCTGGACCAAGGCTTGGCCGATCTTGCACCCTACTCCAGGAAGCAGGCCTGGAACTTTCCCCTAACTCTAAATGACCCTCACCTTTGCTCCTTCCAAAAGCTCTGTGCTCTGGGAAGCAGCATCTCCGCCAGCTCCTCTGGCAAGAACCATATTGGAAGGAGATGAGGGTAGAGGCCACGGTCACAGAGCAGTGAGGCTGAGCCTCGGAGACCATCTCAACACAGGAAATGTCAAAACTCCAAGAGCGTAGCTTCCTTTTACCAACAAAGAGCTTGTCTCTGGGCCCCTTTAAACCAATACTCTTTCAATGGACTGAAGTGTTTTATGAATCATTAAATTATGGGGTGGGAGGAAGAGCAGGGAGAGGGATGGGGACTCGGGAAGCCGCTGCCCACTGAGGGTCCATCCTAAGTGACCATAAAGGCACGAGAGAGGACAAGGTAAATCAGCGAGAAAACTGGATTCCAAAATAAAGCCTTCAATGTGGAGTATTTTCTCTCCAAGAGAACAGAGATGATTAAAAATAGAAAAGAAAATGGGTTATGTTTCCAGATGCAGCCAAGTTGTGTATGGTTATGAAAAAGGAGGTGATAATTTCCTTAACCTCACTGAAGCCCTTCGTTGCTAATTTAACCCTCCTTTTCTTTCTTTTACAGTTTTTGACCTGGGCTGGGTTTGAACCCACCACCTCCGGTATTTGGGGCCCACGCCCTACTCCTTGAGCCACAGGCGCCGCCCTAACCCTTCCTTTTCTTTCTCTTCTGGGAAGGTTTGCTGACTTCCAATATCATCCGGGACCAAGAACATGAACGTCAGCCTCCCTGCCCGCTGCCGGCTGCATTTACTTGGCTCACGTTCACTATTTCTCAGCCTTTCCCTTTCTCTCCGGCAGGTTCTCAGGGACACTACTCTTAGCCAACCTCGCGGGTGCCCAAGCAGTGGTTCTCAAAGTGTGGTCCCTGGACCGGCAGGATTGGTTCCACCTGGCAGCTTGTTAGAGCTGCAAACTCTCAGTCCCATCCTAGACTTGCTGAAT
Source organism: Nycticebus coucang (assembly GCF_027406575.1). Classification (NCBI taxonomy): domain Eukaryota; kingdom Metazoa; phylum Chordata; class Mammalia; order Primates; family Lorisidae; genus Nycticebus; species Nycticebus coucang. The sequence goes on along the minus strand of NC_069801.1, from coordinate 10,596,852 downwards.
TGGGAACTCAAGAGGGGAGGCTCCGCCGACTGGGTCTTATCAAACCCTCCAGATGATTCTGAAGCATGCTCGAGTCGGAGAGCCACGAAGTTACACCAACACTCCTGCTATCAGTGGTAAAACCATCCCCAAGAGGGTCCATGGAAAAGCACCTACATTGGCTCAACTCCTCACCTGTCCAGCTACTTAGTGTCCTGAACTGGCTCCACCGGCCCACTCCTTGTTTAACCTTTACACCAACTACTTAAAACACACAGTTTCTCATGACCTCACCAGGATCAGACTGTCTCCTCTGCCTAGAAGGCCTGCGCCCTGTCCCAGCTGCCCCAGCCTGGTGGTTCCACTAACTGCCTATGCTACTGTGTTCGCACACAGAGTAATAATTCCCTGTCTGGGCCCATGGGCTCCCTGAAGTTAAATGCTGCTTTGTTCACAAGGTCCCTGTTTCCACTTACACAGGGCTTGGGCACACAGGGGCACTCATCAATACGTTTAGAATGAGTAAAGGGTGTGGACTCTGACACTAAAGGGAAGGAGATGCGTGAATGGTCCTCCAGGGTCTCAGATTCACACCCAAGAATCAGTTCTGCGTGGGTGGCAAGTTAAAAACACCGTGCATGCAATGGTAATTTGGTAGCTTCGTACGCTGAATTATGTACGAAGTTGTGTATTCACATGTCTCTTGGAAAGTTTTTTATGGTGTTCACCAAAGCAAGCAAGATTGAGAAACCTATTTTCAGGATCGCACCTTTTGGGTAAATTAAGGAACACGCATCCTGGCTGTAGTGGGAGCTAGCGTAACCCTAAAGCTATGGCTGGTGAGGGACAGTGGTGTAGAAGATGGGGTGGAGGCTGGGAAAGGAGGTGGCTTTCCAAAGCTGCCTGGAAACCTCACTCCTTTCCCATAGCTCCTTTAATTCCTGGGCAGGGGTGGACGCTACTTGCTGATAGTCTAAGAGTGCTGGCTCAGCCAACTGGCCACACGATGGACAATGTTAAGACAGCCTGATAAGGAGAATTTGTAGATCCGAAAGGCCAGCTGGAAACATCCCCAGGGCCATGCTCTAGCACAGTAGTTCTCAACCTTCCTAATGCTGTGGCCCTTTCATACAGTTCCCACAGGTTGAGAACCGCTGCTCTAGCAGACTCAAAACTTTAAGTCTCTTCCAAGGTCTGTGCTGGGGGTAAGAATTGGTCATTCACTTATTTGGTTATTCAATGAAGGACAAAGCCATGGGATGTGATCTTTGCAGTGGAAAGTTCTAGAAAGATGCTCAAAGTACACTCCTTGCTCCAAAGGCTCCCCAGCTAAGCCAAGAGAAGACGAAGACCCAATTAAACTTAACTGTGGCAGACTGTGAATACTCAGGGGAGGGGTCGACCCTCAGGGATCAGAGAGCAGGGGGTTCACCTCCCACTCTCAGCTTACGCACATGTGCCATTTCAGGGACGCATTCCGTGACCTCTGTATAAGGCAAATTTTCCCTGTCATCTGTTTCCCTAGCATCCTGCGCTTGCCCTTTTATAATATAGATTACAATAGAAATGATTTAATAGCAAACTCAACCGTTACTGAAGGCTTAGGTGTGTTACTTGCAATGATTCATTAAGTCCTTTTGACAACCTGTATGAATGGTACCATGATTAGTCCCATTTTACAGATGAGGAAACTGAGGTACACAGAGGTAAAATGACTTTCCTTCGAGCCTGTAAGTGGCAGAGTTGGGCTTCAAAGTACAGATGATCTATTCCCCGATCCTACCCTCTGCCACTTAACCAACTTTCTTCTGGGCAATGTCCACTCCACTCCTAGATGGTCAATTGAGAGAGTGCTGAGTTCATCCCCATGTCTGTGGCAGCTCCCATTAGCACCTTTGGGAGGTGCTCTATAAATGTTTGATGAGCAAATGAATGAATGAATGGATGTTTCCGCTGGGGAGATGAGAACAGGGAGGCCGGAGGCACAGCAACAGTCACCTTTGGCATTCTGGATTCTTCAGCATGCCTGACCACCCGCTTCTTTCTTTCTGATTTTCCAGATGTGTTTATTTTTTCCTTATTCTTTTTCTCAACATTCCAACCAAAGGGCGCCAGGCCCACTCACCCCTTGCTTGGTCAGTGACAGATGGGGTGAGCTGAGGCAGCTGGGAGCTGCCTGAGTTTATCTCAGAGCTGGTGGGGCGGCAGGGTCAGCAGAGCGGGCTGGAGCCAACTGTCGCCCTAAAAGCACAGAGCCAGGCTGTTGTGCAGTTTCAACACAGCCCAGGCACGGCATTTGGAGGGAGACCGAT